>NC_071469.1:69696787-70064273 GCF_028500815.1 Rissa tridactyla | reverse complement strand
TTAAAGCCATTTAAATCACAACCCTCCTTGATGTCCATTTCCTTTGGACCTCCTTGGCTTTCCGTGATTTTTTTTTCTTGAGCAACACCCCTCCAAGATCCCGAGGATGGCTGAAAATTGAGTCATCGGCAGCGAGGACCACTTAGCCCTGCTCTCCTCTCTCCCGCGCCACGGGTCTTCCCTGATAGACCACAGCACGACGAGGGCAAACGCCTCTGTGCGCTCGCCCTGCCGTGGTGGGTCAGGGATTTCCAGGGTAAAAGAATGTTCCAGTGGTGCCGGGAAGCACCCTGCAGTTTCCCAGGAAAGCAGGGCTGGGCTTTTACCCTGGAAGGTTTTGCTTACCCTTTGCCTACAACCAGCCAACCTTGGTGACAGCCCCAGCTCCACCGGGGATGGGGTCCCTGCCGCCCAGCCTCAGCAGGGAGCGGGACCGGTCTTCGTAGAGAGAAATGTCTTATTTTACCCAGCCCAGTCCCCCAGTCTGGGCTCACTAGTGGTGTCACAATGCTACGGACACTGGTGCCCCGGTCCCTGCACCAACATGAGCTTATTGAGACCCAGATGCCCCAGCTCTTCACCCAAGCCCTTCCATTTACTGCTTGATATCAAGGATAGGAAGTATTTTTCTTGGACTTAGCAGATAGGTCCCCTCCGTTTTCTTGCCCAAATAGAGAAAGATATTTTTTTGTTCCTCCCAGGCTGCAAAATCCAGCTGGCAGCGGGATGATGACACTGCTGTCATCGTTTCACTCTCAGCAAATCTCAGCTCTTACTAATTGCTCTTTGCTTTCCTGGCTGTTGCCTTCTTGCGGTGACCTCCGCCTGCCCTGTGCCCCTCCGGCGCCCTTTGCATGGGTCTACGTGGGGTTTTTCCAAACCACAGTGGCCATTGGTCTGTGTTGGGATGGACTGGGGGGTCCCACGGGCCGGGGTGGGACACGCCGCAGAGCTGCAGGCTGACAGGGAGTTTTTAGCCGACTCCTCGTCCCCCTCCATCCTGGCTGTCCCCTGCTGTGCCAGGCCCTGGGATGTGGCTGCCGGTGGGACACAGCCCTGCTGCCTCCCGGCCACTCCAGTGCCCTATGGACCCCCTCTGAGGACAGGGATGCCCCCCTGCAAGGACAGGGAGGACAATGGTGCCCTACAAGGGACTTAGACCCTCTGCAAAGATGAGGACCCTACAATGACCCCCTATGAGAACAAGGGCACCACAGGACCCTCCAAAAGGACAGGGATCCCCTATGAGGACAATGGTGCCCTACAAGGGGCTCAGACCCGCTGCAAAGATGAGGACCCCACAATGACCCCCTACAAGACAGGGACACCACAAGCCCCCCCTGAAAGGACAGGGACCCCCTATGAGGACAATGGTGCCCTACAAGGGGCTCAGACCCGCTGCAAAGATGAGGACCCCACAATGACCCCCTACAAGACAGGGACACCACAAGCCCCCCCTGAAAGGACAGGGACCCCCTATGAGGACAATGGTGCCCTACAAGGGGCTCAGACCCGCTGCAAAGATGAGGACCCCACAATGACCTCCTACCAGGACAGGGACACCACAGGTCCTCCCTGAAAGGACAGGGACCGCTGATAAGGATGATGGTACTCTACAAGGGGCTTAGATCCTCTGCAAGGATGAGGACCCCACAATGACCCCCTACAAAGACAGAGCCCCCCCTGTGAGAACAGGGACCCCTATGCCAGGACAAGGACCCTACGGTGACCGCCCTGAAAGGACAAGGACTCCACAGGACCCCCCTGCAAGGTCAGGGACCTCCTAGGAGGGCAGGGACTGCTCTGCAAGGACGGGGACCCCAAAGGTGTCCCCTGGAGAGATCTGCTGCTCCAGCAGCCGTGTGACCCCGCAGGCTGCCAGCGCCCTTCCACTCCCAGAAAGGCACCAGCGAGTCCAAGCAAGGGGAAAGGGCAATTAAATACGATTTAAAAAATGCACCGGGCGCTGCTGTGCAAAGGCAAGTCTCAAAGCAAACATGCCCGCAAGAAGAAATCCTTCCCGGCTTAGCGTGTCCTTCTAAAAACACAGAATGACTTCAGAAAAATGTGAGAAAACATGAGCTGCTCTTCCCCCGAGAGAGTCAAAAAATAAAGCGAAGCAGCAGCGTGATGGTGGTTGCTGACCTGACCTGCATTTGCATCCTGGTAGGGATGGGGACTGCGCTCCCGGGGCCTTTGGGTGGGCTGGATGGAGGAGTGGGGCCATCGGCAGCAGATAGCCCTGGGAGCATTGCCGCGCCCCCTGGGAGAAGCTGATCTCCCTTAAAAAGTTGTCAGATGCTGAATGCTTGAACGCTCCCAAACACCCTGCAGAAGGGACGCTGCGCACCAAGGCCCCGCAGCTCCCTCTCAGGGAGAGATTATTGATTATAAACTTTGCAAATCTTCATGATTTATTCTAATAATTACAGTGCATTCATCACAATAATAAATAATTAAGAGAATCGAGAGCCTCTTGCGTAGCTATTCGAGAAGCATTTGGCATCGCGGCTGTTTGAAGCTGAGCCCAGTTGCTTCGCGGCACGGCCAAAGCTGGTGCTGGTGGGAAACGCTGGCAGGAAAATAGAATCATGGGACGGTGAGAGTTCGAATGACCTTAAAGATCACCCAGTTCCACCCTCTCCTGCCCTGGGCAGGGACACCTCCCACCAGACCAGGTTGCTCCAAGCCCCATCCAGCCTGGCCTTGAACCCCTCCAGGGATGGGGCAGCCACAGCTTCTCTGGGCAACCTGGGCCAGGGGCTCACCACCCTCATAGCCAAGAATTTCTTCCTCAGATCTCATCCAAGTCTCCCCTCTTTCAGTTTAAAACCGTTCCCCCTCATCCCATGGCTCCCCTCCCTGATCCAGAGTCCCTCCCCAGCTTTCCTGGAGCCCCTTTAGGGACTGGAAGGGGCTGGAAGGTCTCCGCGGAGCCTTCTCTTCTCCAGGCTGAACCCCCCCAGCTCTCTCAGCCTGTCCTCACAGCAGAGGGGCTCCAGCCCTCCCAGCATCTCCGGGGCCTCCTATGGCCCTGCTCCAACAGCTCCTTGTCCTTTTTGTGCTGAGGATTCCAAAGCTGGATGCAGAACTGCAGGTGGGGGTCCCAAAAATGCTGTGCCTGGGAGGAAGAACTGGCCCTGATGCCCACAAACAGCTCCTCCAGGGAGGAAAGTACTGAAAAAGCCGCCCTGGGAAGGATACTCAGAGGGAAGGACCTCTCGAGGGAGTAACCATGTGGCTCAAACCACAGGACATCCTGCCCTGAATTTCGTGGTATTCGGTTTTGACCCCTGAAGCCCTCTCAGACTTGCCCGGGGCTCTGCGTTTTGCTGTCCCATGATGTCCCCAATCCCCCTGGCAGCGAGAAGCCTCTGGCTCCCTGAGCGTCTTGCAGGGAGCGCTCAGGTTTCCAGGACGATTTAGCCTGGATTGGGAAGGCAAAAGTCAATGACCGGGTGGCTGATGGCAAAGCACTCCCCGCAGAGAAACCTTCTGAACATGGCAATTCCTGACGGCCAAACACGCCAGGACAGAGCCCGGAAGCCTTTCCCCTGTTGCCTGTCCCCTGTTCCCTCTCCCCTGTCCCCTTCCCAGTATGAGGAGCTGCAGGAGGTTTGCAGAGGCTTCATGCTCTTTCTTATCCACACCGTGGACGTGGTCCTGCAGCAGAAACGAGGGATGGTGGTGGCCTTGCTGGGGAACAGCCCCAGGAGGTGTTGGGGACAGGGATGACCCTGCTTCCTCCAGGACCACTCTCGCAGGGTGCAAGAGGTTTCCAAAACTGATGACTGACGCGATCACTCCAAGATCCAGAGCAGCTTCCTCCAGCAGCCCCGCGGACCGCTCGGCAGAGCCCCCCAGCCAGGTCACTGTCTGGACGTGCACCAGTTTGCTGAGGGTAAGTGCCGAAGACTCGTCCTCACGGAGCTGCTACGGGTCGGTCCGGCCTCCCCGGGGCCCTCGGCGAGTCCTCAAGGCTGTAAATGAGCATTTCCCAGCCCCGATTGGAGGAAAAAGGTCTTTAGCAGAGGAAATAGCAGCTGCTCATGACAAATAAATGGTCGCTGGTGTATACATCCACTCGGCATGACAAACTCCATCGCGCTCAATTAGCTGCGTGGCCAAAAAACTCTAGTAGCACGAATGTCCGGGGATAAACACAGGCGAACCAAACAGCCCTGGAATGGCTTCTTGTAAACACAGTTACTTCTCCTTTTAAGTCTGTTCAAAACGCTGTCTGCTTTGATGTCTCACATCTGGCCCAGGCGACACCATCTCCTCCCGCCGCCCCCCCCCCCCACCTCCCTCCCTCCCACCTATAGAGAGATAAAACCTTGTCCCCGGCGTGCCACCGCAGCGGTGTTGGGGACGTTGGGCTCCCAGTAAATGGCATCCTTAGTGGGTTTTATCCACCCTGGTCCTGCCAAACCACGGCTGTGCTGCTCATTCAGCATCATCTAGGTGGTTTCTAGGGCTGAAATTGCAGTGCAGGTGATGGCAAAGGGAGGAGGTCAGTGAGGACGCTGGTGCTGGAGCAGGTTTGGGGAGGGTGATGGGCTCAACGGGCTCCGGGGGTTTCTCCCAACACCATTTCTGTCCCTCTAGGAAGAGGACGAGGAGGCGGCGGGGAGCATCGATCTGTGAATCGATCCTGCCCCCTCCCCAGCATCCCAGCTGAGCGAAAAGCCGTGCAGAAAAACAAAATAAGGAAGGATTCGCTGGGAAAGCTTGCTGGAGCTGTTTGCATCTGGTGGGTGCTCTTTAGACGGTGGGAAGAGCGAAGCCTGCGGACGCTCGGCACGAGGAACGGCTCCGCCAGCCCTGTGGGAACCTCGCTCTGCGGCTCGGCCGGGCTCCTCTCGGCACGGCACGGTGCCGGCAGCGCGGGGCTGGCTGCGGGGAGGGAAAGCTGAGCCGGAGCAGGGACCTTTCGTCACCGCAAAAGCTGCCAACCCCAACAGGAGCAAAGGCAGGAGCCGGAGGGAGCAGCAGCTTCTGGCTGGCAGAGCCCTGTGCCCTGGGGCAGAGGCCATCCCCAGCCCTGGCTCCCAGGCGGTTTCCCCATTGTTATTTCCCCTTTTTAGTCCCTTTATTAATTTTGTGGAATGTTGCCAGTCGACACAGCCTCGCTGGGGGAACGGCCATGGGAGGGATGCAGCTCCCAGCCTGCGAAAAGATGCTCCCAGAGCCCAGAGGGGAAACTGAGGCAGAGAAATGCAGCGTGGTACCAGACTCGTAGGACTGCAGGGTGTTTTTGACCGTGGCAGGGACCTCACTCACAAACTGGCCGCTGAGAGAAACAAGCTTTTGCAGGTGTTTTCTTTTTGGGGGTTCTGCTTTTTTTTTTTTTTTTTTTTAGAGGGTTTTTATTTCAGCCACAAACTGGCACCTTCTGCAGCTGGGGCGGCTCCGCGGGAACCGCAGCAAAACCAGAGCCCGGCGGGGGCTGGGGGGGGTGGGGGTGGCTGCTCTCAGGACCCAAAACCCTACACAGATTTATGGCCTGACTCGCTCGGAAACCCCGGGGGGGGGACCTTTGCTCTCCTCCTCGCATGAGCTCAACTCACGAGGCTGTTAACGGGGCCCCGATTTTACCTAATTAATGGGTTTTTGCAGGCGAGGTCACAGCGTTCGGCACGCGGGGCAGGGTGGCGAGCGATCCATCATGCTGAGCGATGCCTCGTAACTTTTATGGCCTTTTTAAAAGCCAGATGCTTGACATGAGTTTGACACTGTTTAGTCTCTTGTTTTTGAAGATCCAGATCGCTTTGGGAACCGCACCAGCGCTGGCAGATCGGCGGCATTTCCCTGCGGATTTGACGGCTGCGGATGTTTCCACATTTCAGGGAAGTCCGGTGAAAAAAAGCAGCTCGGCATGAGAAACCCTTGAGACTTCCAGGAGCGAACACGTGCCCACCTCGGGCTTTCAAGCAGGGACGCGGTGTGTCCTTTCCAAACCTCTCGCGGTGGCTTTGTCCCCGCGGCAAAGCCCCTCAGCATCGGGACAGCACCGTCCAGCCCTCGCCGCCCGCATCTCCCGCTCGGGGAAAGGCAACGTGTCTCCCAAAAGCGGCAAGCGAGAATATATATTATTGCAATGCCTCGGCTGGATGGTCTTCAGGGAGAGGACTTTCTCCGGGGCGAGTGCCAGCCCCACCGTGCGCGCGCATCGCCGCGGCAAGCAAACAAACAAGCGGTGGCCTTGGCTCGCTCCCTCGCCTGGCCACGGCAGCTGTATTTTTAGCTCCGCATCCCACTTGGGTTTGTAAAACTTTCCCTCCTTGTGTTTTCAATCAGCCGTGGATCAACCCCGAGCTCTGGCTGGATTTTTCCCAGCCCATCGGTTGTCCCCTCCGTTGGTTTTCCCGCAGCAGCACGTCCCGCAGATGGAGGACCCCGGGATGGGGGAGTCTCTGCTCCCTCTGATCCTACCCCTGCACATGTCTTTTGGCTCCAGGATGGCCAGTATGGATGCAGGGCTGCCCTCGGCATCCCAGGCCCCAGCGCCGTCCCCGGCATCCTCCAGCTCATCCCCCAGGATATGCCTCGATCCAGCTGTGGGGAGAAAGGAGGAGCTGTCGGCAGCGGGGGGGGGTGGGCTGCACCTCCATCCCCGCATTCCCCCTTCGTGCATCGGCTCCTGGAGCTGGAGCCGGGTACCAGGGAGGGACAAAGACCTGGGAGCGTGCTGGAAACCAGAAAATCCCCCAAACAGCCAAAACGGCAGCAATTCAGCCAGTTTTGGGGAAAACTCAGAGGAGACCTTCACTCCCTGCAGCGCTGAATCAAAAAGCCAGAATGAAGAAAATTGTTATTATTCATACATTGCAAAAAAAAAAAAAAAAAAAAAGGCTGATCGCCCTTTCCAGGAAGGCTGCTGGGCTACCCCAAACACCATAGGCATAAAATCAGAGGTAAAATACAGCCTGATTTACGCTGCAAGCTCTCCCCTCTGGGGATGCTGTAGGAAAGCGGTAGTTCCCGGTGGTGAAACAGGAACCTGGTGAATCCAGGGAAATGGGAGACTCGGGGCGACCCGAGGAACCCAGAGGAGCTGGAAAGGTTTCACGTCAGTACATGGGGATGCAGAGATCCGAAACCAGCTGTGAAAGCAGAAGGCAGCTACGGTAAAGCCAAACGCTTCCCCCTCTTTTCCCCGTGCTCCCCCGCCGGGGGGGCAATTGCCGTCAGCTCCGACATCCGACGCCAAGGTAAGCCCTGGCACAGCTTCAGAACCGGTTTGGGAGCCCAGCCGTGCCATCTTCCCTGAAGTCACTTCCTCGCTTAATTTATTTAATCCAGTTTAATAGCTCTCACGCCGCAAGCCCTCCTGGAGCCCGGGGAGATGGGCTCGCTGCCCGTCCTCTGCCCGGAAACGTGGCCGCCTCTGCAGGGCAGCCGCCCCCCACCTGCCTCCCCCCGTCTTCCCGGGGCTCTGCTTTCCTTCCAGCCTCCCGGAGGAGCGGACCAGCAATCCCAGAGGTGCCAGCAATCCCCAGCTCTGGAGGGATGCCGGGGTTGGGATGCAGCGCCGCGCTCAGCACATCATGTCACCCACCTTGGCGGGGTGTCCCCAAATGTTGCCCAAGCCTGGTGACTCCCATGAATGGGGCCACGGGGCTTCCGGGGTTCCCGGCAGAGCCGCAGGCAAGTAAATGGGGCTCAGCCAGGAGGTCAAAGGGGCCAAAACAATGAGGGTTCACTCCTCGCTGACAGCACACAGATGATAGAATCATAGAATCACAGAGTAGTTTGGGTGGGAAGGGACCTTTAAAGTCCATCTAGTCCAACCCCCTGCCATGAGCAGGGACATCTTCAACGAGATCAGGTTGCTCAGAGCCCCGTCCAGCCTGACCTGGGATGTTCCCAGGGACGGGGCATTTCCCACCTCTCTGGGCAACCTAGGCCAGTGTCTCACCACCCTCGGCATAAAAAAATTTCTCCCTTGTATCTAGTCTGAGTGTTCCCTCTTTTAGTTTAAAGCCAGCCCCCCTCATCCTATTGCAACAGGCCCTGCTAAATAATTTCTCCCCATCTTTCCAAGCAAGGCTAGAAAAGGAGCAAACAGGAGGGAAACTCCCCTCCTTTTTTTCCCTACTTTCCAAAAATGCCCATTTCCCCCCAAAAAATGCTGCATCGCGCTGCCATCATTTCCCATCCAAACCATGTCCCACTGCCCGGACCCTTCGTGTTTTTAATTTTTAAGGGAGACAGGCCGGGAGGAGAGGCAGATGGTGACCTGCCTGCTGCCGTGGGGGACAACTCGGAGCCACCCCGCCGGGCTACTCCGGCTGGCTGGGGATGGTCCCCATCCCCCATGTCCCGCAGCTCCCCTCTCCCTTCAGCGTCTGCGGAAAGTCTGGCTCCGTTTTTAAGAGGTCTGGCGGGCAACTGATGCCATCCCTTGTCCCCAAGGGGTGGCTTCTCCCTCGCTGCTCTTCGGCAGCTTCGTTTCCAGATGGAAGGGCAGACGTAAGGACCTGCCCTGGCGCTTTCTTGCACCGGCGGGTTTCCGGCTCTGCTCCGCTGTATGGAAATAAAAAATCATTAAGGGCCGGCGCAGACAACGAAATGACACTTTGGCATCTTGCGTTTAAGCCGAGCAGACGTCGATTGAGCTGAAGAGAGGCAAATTAATTTGGTTTCCGTAATGGCTCCTGCGTGACGCTAATAAAAGCAGTGTTTTGTGCAGGCTCATGGCTCGGGATGCGGAGAGATTCATGGCCCTTGTTGGCTTTGCAGAGCTCTAATTAAGTTGCTTTTCTCATCGGAAAGAAGGAGCAGGAGGGCTGATTGGGCTTTTTTTTTTATTTTTTTTTATTTTCTGGGCTTAGAGGCAGCAGCGACTGGGGTAATCCCTGGCCAGCAGCCCCCGCGAGGGGGGGCTGAGACCGTGTCCCACCCCAAGGAGGGGATGTAGAGCGGTCCCCAAGCAGAGCTGTATCCCGCAGCATCTCCAGGAGGGGTACCCACCTCTGCGGGATGCATCAGGCAAAGGGATGTGGGTCTCGGGGTGCGGCGGGGGGGGGCTCCTTGCAGGCACCGAGCCTCTCCCGGCCTCACATCCCTTTCTCTTTTATATTTTTGCATTCAATTTCAGCCAAACCGTTTCCCCCTACCCCGCTTGCCAGGATTGCTGTCCCTTATCGGGGACAGGCTCGCAATGAGAGTGACTCCGCCGCAGCGTTACCCTGCGAAAAGCAGATCCCAGCGGGATGGACGCTGGGACATTGTCTCCCCAGCCCCGCGTTTCCTGATGAGGAGCCATAAACCTCCCAAAAAAACAAGCAGCCGGCAATTAGCGGTCAGCAGCCGAGCTGGCGGGACAGCGGGAGCAGATCCTCGGAGCGAGAGCCAGCGGGAGCATCCCGCCTTTGGGTTGTCCCCTGTGCTGCCATGGATGGCCCGAGGTCCCCTTCCCACCGCTCTCACGTGCCTCGGCAGGCTGCTCCCTGCGGGATGTGAGACACACCCTGTCCCCCCCCCCCCCCCCCCACCCCCGCCATTTCCAACGTGATAGGGGTTTTTTTTAATCTTTTCTTTCCATCTTTTGCACGCCGGGCAGCTTTTCCCTCCGGCTTAGGAGAGGATTAGGCGACCGGTCCCGAAATTCCAGCGGGAACACCCAAGTCACGACCACCCAGCCAAATAAAGCGCACGGACCCTCGGCCCTTCCCGAAGCTTTTGGCTCTTTTTCAAGCCAGGCACCCGCTGGGACACGACGGTGGGCACGAGCCCCCGAACCCACAAAGTGGGGACAGAGGGGGGGGGACTAATTGGGGAGGGGGCGACCCGTCACCTCCGAGCGGCAACCTGAGAGTCTGCCAAACCGGGACACCCAGGAGGCGGCGACAGGGATAACGGCTCCGAGTTACGCGACAGCGTGGGGAGCGCCCCAGCTGCAGCGTGTCCCCCCCGTGCAAGGCACATCTATAACCCCCACCCCCAAAACCCACCCTCTGAACTCCCACCCACCCCCCCCCTTCAGCTGCAGGGTGCTGCCAGAATCCCGCCGGCAGGGCTTGAGCAATAGCAGCCCATGCCTGACATCTGCCCACACGCACATTTCGGAGGCCAGTAAACTTCCTGTGGATGTTGGCTGCCTGACAGAAGTGTCATAAATTCTGCCTTTTTTTAGGGTGGGTATTTTTTTTTTTTTAATTTTTTTTTTTTTCCAAATTCTATTTTATTTTGACAACAGGTAGGAGCTTGGCCTGCCTCGCCCCGGCTTCGGGATATACGAGTTCTAGGGAAGAGCTCAGAGAGGAGGGTATTTTGGTAGCTCGGGGGCCAGGTGAAATGTCATCATACATCTATAAAACGCAGCCTGTTTTCACTTTTTAGGCACGCGTTTGCCCTCCCAGCCTCCCCTCCTGCCCTCTCCCCCCACAACCCCCAGGCTTCGTCCCACGGATGCTCCAGGCAGGTGACGCATTTCCTCTGGGAGCCAGATCTACCCTGAGGTGCGCCTTCACCACAAACCCACGCACGATTCCGCAGGCTCCTTTGAGAGACCTTTATTGTTTAAATAATAATTTATTTATTTCTTTTACATCACCTCAACTAACGAACCGCAGAAAAGCTCCAAACCTCACCACCTTGGGGCTTTCCGAGCGGGAGCTGCAGCTCCCAAACGGACGACGAGACACCTCACCAAGACAGCATGTTTGTTGGATGCTGCTCAAACGGGAGCCACAATTCCGCGCCCCGCCCCCCCCCCCCCCCAACACCCCCTGGCCCCCAGCAACCCCTAATGGCAGCAATGGCCTCGGGGACAAACCCAGCTCCCCCAGGGGGGCCAGATGCTCCTGTCCCCAGTGGGGACCAGCCCGGAGCCCCGAAGAGCAACAGGCATCCCACGAAACAAAACAGCAGCGCTGAAGGATGCTGCCGGACGGGGTGGGATTGATCACCTGGATGTTTCTGCACTTGGGTTTTTTTGGTTTTGTTGGGTTTGGGATTTTTTGTTTGTTTGTTTGTTTTTTTCAAATAAAACCTGCTCCTGAGCCGGTTTGTCCCAAAACCCATCGGCAGCATTGCCCTGGACGTGAATAAAGTACATGGCTGTGACCCAAACCTCTCGTTCCTTGGTCAGGCTCGTTATTCCTCTTGTTGGCTCCTGCACAAACCATGGGGCAAAGAAAATTCCAAAAAGGGCGCTCAGCTGCCATCACAGCCCAAAAGAAGTGCCACAATTTGGCTTTTTTTTCTGCCTCAGTGCCCCTCGGACAAGCTGGGCTGGCACCCGCCGGAGCCTAAAAATCTCTGGGGGCAGGGGACAGACAGACAGACAGACACATGCACACAGACCTACACCTGATAAAGTGCATTTCTTTAGGCAGCCAGCCTCCCAAATGAAGGGGAATATTTGGGGATACACTGCTCCCTTCCTCGATCTTTATGGACCCTGGGGGCAGAGATGGGTGCTTGCAGCCACGGTGGCCACCCAGCCCCATCTCCAGGACCTGTCCCCTACCTGCACGGTGCCTTCAGCCCGAAAGGGGACCTGGCTGGGAGCTCTGTTCCCCGACATCCCCCCCCCACACCCCGGGCAGTAGTGTTATAGCAAAGCCCCCCCCACGCCTCACCCCCCGACCCTCCCGCAGCGTGGCCGAACGCAGCCTGTACCCTTTGCCGGGTGGGAGCAGCCCCGTCTAAAGGCGACAGCGGTATCCAGGTACTCATCAGCCCTTCCGATCTTGTCCCATCGTATTTTGTTGCCCTGTGAGAGACCGCGCTGGCTTTCCAGGGGCTTCCCAGACGCGCGGTGACACCTGGCCAGGCCACCCGTACCTGGCCCAGCCTGCAGCAGATACGTCTCTTGATGGGCCACAAGGCAGAGCTTCCTTAACATCTGCCAGGACTGTGCTTCACCTGGCAGATGTCTCCTGGGATGGTTGATGGATCTACTGCCCACAGGGGTCCAGCCGGGCTGCCAGTTTTGTCTTTGCGGGGGATGGAGTCCGTCTGTCCTGGCTCACGGGGGTCACCTGGCAGCACAGCACGGAGCGCATGAACCGCAGGACTGGCGGCCGCAGGATGGCAAAGACCCAAGGGTCAACGATGGAATTAATAGACAGAAACCTCAGGGCCAGGAGGTCCCAGTTGTCGGTGTTGTCAGTGTCCTCTTTGCCACTGAACTTGTTCACGTAGGCGCGGATCTGCAAAACACGATGGGGAGAAATAATGTCGGGTCTGGGCTTCCAGGAGCTGGTCCCCGGACAGCTTCTTGGGGAGATTTGTGCTGTCAGAGAATCATGGAATGGTTTGGGACCTTAAAGATCATCTAGTTCCAACCCCCTGCCCTGGCAGGGACACCTCCCACCAGACCAGGTTGCTCCAAGCCCCGTCCAGCCTGGCCTTGAACACCTCCAGGGATGGGGCAGCCACAGCTTCTCTGGGCAACCTGGGCCAGGGGCTCACCACCCTCACAGCCAAGAATTTCTTCCTCGGATCTCCTCTAAATCTTCCCTCTTTGAGGTTGAAGCCATTCCCCCTTGTCCTATGGCTCCCCTCCCTGATCCAGAGTCCCTCCCCAGCTTTCCTGGAGCCCCTTTAGGGACTGGAAGGGGCTGGAAGGTCTCCACGGAGCCTTCTCTTCTCCAGGCTGAACCCCCCCAGCTCTCTCAGCCTGTCCTCACAGCAGAGGGGCTCCAGCCCTCCCAGTATCTCCGGGGCCTCCTATGGCCCCGCTCCAACAGCTCCATGTCCTTCCTAAGGAGCACACACTCTGTCTCTTCTCTGTCACAGAGCACTTTCTGCCTCCACCGGTTCAAATTAACTTCTTGCTAACGAAAGCCAGACCCGCGCTCTGCTCTCAGCCGGCGACGAGGCTTCGTTTAGCCCTAAGGCAACGAAGGCAGCTCGAGGGAGCCGTGGGTCTCACCTTGTAAACCACATGGGACAAATAAACGTACGAGACGGAGAGGATGCGGGGGGCTGGACCGCTCGGGTCCTTCCTGCAACGTGCCGACTCATAGATGCTTACGGGGCTTCCTGGAAGGGTGACTCAGCACTCCTTACTCACACGGGGCGAATCGCCACCCCCTCGCTTCGGGGGAGAGGGGACAGGAGCCGGGGGCGCGGGAGGCGTGAGCATCCCTCCTCCAGCTGGGATCTGTTGGGTACCACCCAGGGATGCTGCATCCCCGGGCACCAGGTGGCCAAGATGCAGCCGGTACCGGAGGGTTGTTCCAGGCTCGGGGCTTTTTTGGGAAGGATTTCGCTGGGTTGGTGTGCCCGGGCTGCTCCTCGGAGGGTGGCTGCCGTGGGCAGCCCCAGCCAGAAGAGAAAGTGTCGCACCAAGGAGGCACCGGCAAACGAGCAGCAGGCTGGGTTTGAGACGCTGCCAAAACGCAGCCCAACACATGGGAGCTGGGCGACGGGAAAAGAAAAGCCGGCTGTGCTTCTGGATAAGGCTATATCTGCCGTCACAGGGCCCACGGGATCCCCACCAGCAGCACTTTCCCATCCCATCTGCCCCCTCCCAGACCCGTGGGGCCCTGCCCACATGTCCCCACCAAGGGGTAATGACCACAGCACTCAAACCTGAGCTTTTTCAGGACATGGGCAGAACCGCCCATCATGCGTGGGCCCATTGACGGGAGCTGAACCATCTCTCAGGATGCCGCGTCTGGCTCTCGGGATGCTCGCAAGCACCCGGACATTACTGCTTTGTCCTTTCTCCATCTTAAAGCCCAGGCAGCCTGGCTCGGCTGCAGCCTGTGGTTATTTTCTTTTCTCTTGGGAAAAGAAAGGGAGCACGGAGGGAAGGTAACGTCTATTTAACACCATGAGCACAAAATTAGCGCTGGCTGCGCTCCCAACCTTGGTGGGGCTCGCTTCTAATGGGAAGAAAATGACCTCCCACGGTGGCGGGCTCACGTACACGGGCAGGGGACACGAGTGGCTCGAGGTGCTCCAGACTCCGCGATGCTGCCGGTGTAATATGGCTTGGATGGATGAAAAACGACCTTTTGGCAGGGAGAGCCTGGGGCAGAGTCAGGGGTCTTGCTCTCTCCCCTTCCTCGCTTGGCTGCCGTGTTTTGACCCCGTATTTCTGCTGGAAGCAGACCCAGGGGCACGGGATGCGGGTGTGACCCTTGGGATGAGGGATGCTGTGGCCCATGTGTTGGATTTCTGTTGCCAGCAACCCCCCATCTCCGTGCTGCACCCCAGTGTTGTTGCAGAGGAATGGAGACCTCCGTCTAACGGTGAGGTGGGTGCTGCCTGCAATCTCCAGCTCCACCCTTCCCCTTCACCACAGAAATCTGGGATAACTCTGCCTGCCCAGCGCAGATACCTGCTGTCTCCGGCCCAGCCTAGCAGCACCTCCTTCATCCCCATCTTTGCATGTCTAATTTATTGCCCTGCCTCCTCTCACACCTCCATGATGATGGCCTGGCTCCTGGGAACCACTGCAACTGCACTGCAGTCCAGGGGACCCCTACCCCAGACCCTGCCTGGGCCATGCCGCCCGACTTCACAGCCTCTGCGGGATGGGAGGGCACCTCTGCTCCTGCCACCCCATCCTCCTGCCACCCCCTCCTCCTCCTCCTGCCACCTGTTCCTCCTGCCACCCCATCCTCCTGCCGCCCCGTCCTCCTGCCGCCCCGTCCTCCTGCCGCCCCGTCCTCCTCCTCCTGCTGCCCCATCTTCCTGCCACCCCATCTTCCTGCCACCCTGTCCTTCTGCCACCCTCTCCTCCTGCCGTCCTGTCCTCCTGCCACCCCATCCTCCTACTGCCCCATCCTCCTGCCGGCACTTGGGATACAGGGGGTGATTTTCCCAGTTCCCCACAGTAGGATGTGTAAATTGGCCAGTTTGTGGCAGACCCGGGGTCTCCTGAGCTTCAGGAGGAGCTAAGCTTTGACCTCAGCCCTTGAGGTTTGGGCAGTGGAGTTGGGGGGGAGCCTCATAAAGGGAGGGAGAAGAACCCCCAGGGGAGAGGCGGTCGCACTCACCGTGAACGGCAGGGAGCAGATGACAAAGGTGATGGTCATGATGGAGAGGAGAAGGAGATGGTCAATCTCCTCGGCCATGGAGAACATGCGCCGGCCGCAGCCGCCAGCTGCCCGGGGCTGCTCGAGCGTGGCCAGCCGTCGGGTCTTCTGCCCGCGGTGGTGCATGCGGGCCAGGTTGGCAATGACGCTGAGGTTGCAGAGGAGCACGGAGAGGATGAGGAAGAGGAGGAGGGTGGCATAGAGCAGCGAGAAGGTGACGTCCAACCCAGACACCTCCCTTCCGCCGTTCCGCTGGAGGTAGTCCAGGTGCATCTGGATGAAGCACCAGGTGCCGGGGCAATACTGCACGTACCGCCCGAAGCCCACCAGTGGCAAGGAGCAGAAGGCCGCGGAGAAGGTGTAGATGGCAGGCAGGGCAACCAAGCCCGTGCGGGGGCTGAGAAAGCGCTTGTAGAAGTAGGGCTGCCCCAGGGCCAGGCATCGCTCCAGCGCCATGGCGAAGAGGATGAGCATGGTGGTGAGGCCGAAGAAGCTCATGGCGAAGCCGAAGTAGAGGCAGATGTGTCCTCCTTGAGCCAGGGCCGTCAGGGTGCGGTTGCGGTGGTAGGAAGCCAAGACGAAGGGGCTGACGGAGCAGGTGCCCAGCAGGTCGGTGACCACCAGGGCCAGCACCAGGACGTGGAAGAGGGAAGGCGGGCGGGCTCGGGGTCCGCGGCGGCAGCGCAACAGTAGCCCCAGGGCCAGGAGGTTGCCCAGGAGGCCAGCGGAGAACATGAGGGCGCTGACCAGGGGCCCGGCCCCGGCCGGCAGCCTCCCGCCGTGCTCGCACCGCCCCGGGCCCGTCCCGTTCATCCCGCCGCCGCGGCACGACTGCGCCGCCGCCACCGCCCCGCCGGCACCGCCCTCCCCCCCCGTTCCCACCCCCCCACCCCGCCCCGCCCGCAGCCCCCGAGCCCGCCCCCAACCGCCCCGGGGCCCCCGGGCCACCGCCCCCGGCACCGAGCACGGACGGCGCCGGGGCTGCTGCGGGAGAACCGACGCCGGGCTAGCAACGGTGTCGGGACGGGAGCCCCGCGCACCGCCAGCCCCCGGACTGGACGAGAGTCCCGGTACGGGCACGGGAGCCCCGGGGCGGCTCCGGGAGCCCCGAGTCCTGGCGAGCCCCGGTGCCGGCCCCGGAGTCCCCAGGCACGGCGAGTCCCGGTGCCAGGACGGGAGCCCCGAGGCATGGCGAGTCCCGGTGCTGGGCCGGGAGTCCCGGTGCCGATCCGGGAGCGCCGGTGCCGATCCGGGACCCCCCCTCAATGGCCAGCCCCCGGCCAGTCCGAGAGTCCCGGTGAGGCTTCGGGAGCCCCGAGTCCTGGGCAATTCCCGGTGCCGGGCCGGGAGCCACTCACACGGCCAGCCCCGATGCCGGGGCGGGAGCGCTGGTGCTGATCCAGAAGCCCCCTTAGTGGCCAGCCCCCAGCCAGTCCGAGAGCCCCGGTACAACTTTGGGACCCCCGAGTACTGCCGAATGCCGGTGGTGGTCCGCGAGTCCCGGCATTGCTGAGGAAGAACCAATGCCGGGCTAGCAACGGTGTTGGGACAGAAGCCCTGCACACGGCCAGTCCCCAATCCATCCGAGAGTCCTGGTACCGGACCGGGACCCCTGGTGTGGCTCCGGGAGCCCCTCGGCACAGCTAACCCCAATACCGATCCGGGAGACTCTCGCATGGTGAGTCCCCATCCCAGTCCGTGAGCCCCTCGCACGGCCAGCCCCGGTGCTGCTCCAGGAGCCCCAAGGCACGGCGGGTCCCGGTGCCAATCTGGGAGCTCTCGATAGCCAGCCCCTGGCCAGTCCGAGAGTCCCCGTGAGGCTTCGGGAGCCCTGAGTCCTGGCAAGTCCTGGTGCCAGTCCAGGAGTCCTGGTGCAGCTCCGGGAGCCCCGAGGCAGAGCCAGCCCTGGTGCTTATCCGGGAGTCCCAGTATCGGCCCGGGAGTCCTGGTGCTGCTCCGTGAGCCCCGAGGCCATTCTGGGATCCCTGAGAGGGACAGCAAGAGCCAGTACCAATCCATGACTCCCCGACTCGTGGTGGTACGCGGTGTCGGTCTGGGAGCACTGAGTTCACGTCAAGCCGTGGTGCCGGTGCTGCTCCAGGACCCTCGGTGCTGGTCCAAGGACCCCAAGGTGTGATGAGCCCCGGTGCCATCTCGGGCTACCGGTAAGCTGCAGCTGAGCCCAAGCTATGCAGGTGGGTCCCCCATGGCCCCAGAGGCACCCAGAGCCCCCTGAGAACACCCTGCCCCATGGCCAGCCCCACACAATGTCCCCATTGACCTCCTATATGTCATCGGAGGTCCCCATGGGGGTGCAGCCGGTGTCTGGTCATGAGTGGGGTGTGGGGGCGACATGGGAGGGAACCCCTCTTCCCACTGCAAGCCTGGCTGAGCGTGGTTCATCTGCCCCAAATACCAGCTCCAGGAAAGCTGCTTCTGCTGAGGCTTTGTGCTTGGCAGATCGTAGAATGGTTTGGTTGGGAAGGGACCTTTAAAGGCCATCTAGTCCAACCCCCTGCCATGAGCAGGGACATCTTCAACTAGACCAGGTTACTCAGAGCCCCGTCCAGCCTGGCCTGGAATGTTTCCAGGGATGGGGCATCTCCCACCTCCCTGGGCAACCTGGGCCAGTGTTTCACCACAGATGGCACAGGAAGCTCTCGCTGTTGCGTAGCATTTCCCCGGTCGTGACCCTGATCCTCTCCCCACTTTTGCTGAAAGCAAACCCTTGACCTCCAAGCTGGGATCCGGCTCCACAGGGGAACAGGCAGGGCTCCGGTGCACCCCTTCATCCATAGTCTAATGGAAAACTGTCCTCACAAAGTGCTCTGGTCCCCCCAAACCCCGGTGAGTCGACGCAGCATTGATCGACCCCAGCATGGACACGGCAGGTTGCTGCCGCAAGCGCGTCTTGGCTGTTATTTTTAAAACCTTGCTTTTGCTTTTGCAACAGGAAATTTCACAAAGGAAATACAGTACATGGCAAACTCCAGGGCCGGGCAAGCTGCGGTTTGTGACAGCACCTCCATTTCTGATGGGCTGCTCCTATTCATCGCTTTGGTTTCATTCGTCGCGCAGCTTGAAGTCTTCTTCACCGCGGCGGGGAGGACTCGCAGCCCCAGCCCTTCCCTTACCCGTGGTCAAAGCAGTGGGTGTGACGGAAGGGAAGGTGTTTTAGCCGGTTCCCGGACTAACACTCCACCCAGGTGGGCTGGAAAAACACCCCTCCCAGGACCTCTTTTAACCTCCTTCACAGCCCTGCAGACCTGAGCCAGCAGAGCACCGAAGCACGTGGAACCCATCCGATGGTGGGAACAATCCTGTTGGCTTCCCAAGGGCTCGATGGGACCTCACCACGTTCATCCTTCTGTGGCATCCACAGAAATCAGGTTAAAAAATGGAGTTGAGGCTAAATCCTATCCTGGTCCATCCAAGCAGCTTACGGAGGCTGCGGTCTGCTCATCTGGAGACCTTTTCCGAGCAGAAGGCACCCCGTAGGGTGGTTGCTCCAAGGCTTTTCCCAGCCTCCCACTCCTTTCTGGTGTCTCATGTCACCGCTCAGGAAGGGGTTTTGGCATCTCCTGGAGCTCATTTTCCTGGCAGCTAATGGAGCCTTAAATACCCATTTGGGGCTTCAGGCTTCTCAACCGACAGTCGCCTCTGATGGGATATTTTTGCAATAATAGGAAAATTGATGGGCTTTTTTCTTGTTTTTTCTCCCCCTTCTGAGCTCAAAACCAGGGAACGTGCCACAATCTGTCTGTTTCTTGGGAAGTGTTTGTTGTCTTCCTTTTGCTTCCATGTTTATCTCGGGTGTCTTGCCTCTAACAAGGACCATATGTCCTCCCGAGGGTCACTGGCATTGTTTTCCTTAAGAGAAGATTTGTTGGCCCACTTGGAGAAAAAAAACAACTCTCTGGGCTCGTAGGAAAGTTGCATGAATTTCATAGAAACCCTGCAGCCAAGAGGACTCAACGGCCTGGATTTTGTTGCCTACGGCTGGGGTGGGCGCCGGGATCCCGGTGGCTTTTCAAGGCCAGCTTCGTCACCGCGGGCAGGGAGAAGACCATCCCTCCTGTGCGTGGAGGGATGGACCGGACCGCATGGATGGATTTCAACTCTTTTAAACGAAAAACTCGCGTTTAGCAAAGCCAGACATCATTTTTCTTCCAAAGCCTTCCCATCCTCATCCCTTATCTCGTGCACTGGTGCTGCCAGCGGCCTCGCTTACCCCCCTCAAAAAAAGCAGGCCTGAGCACCGACGTGGCGGGTTCATGTTCCGGCGCCTTGGTTCGCCATCCTGTGCGAGCACCTGGGCGCAGGGGTTAAAAATAAAATCAAGCCGCTGGTTGTGTCTTCCAGCCCCGCAGGCCCTGGCTGGAGTGCCTGGCAGCCCCGGCGTTGCTGCCTGCCCAGGCACGCGCCTTCCTGCTTCCAGAACGGCTGAAAAATGCAGGCAGACAATATAAAAAAAAAAAAAAAAAAAAAATTAAAAAAAAAAACCAGAGCTCTCTGCAAGAACTAAACAATTTGCCGGGAAATGAGCTTGTGCGAAGTCGTGCCTGGATTTCACTAGGTGAAAAAAACAAAAAAAAACAAAACCAAAAAAAACCCCAAAAAGCCCTGACCACACTCGATGTCCAGCAAAGGAGCGGGATGCGGGTTTGGGTTATGCCGGTGACACCGGTGACAGCGTGAGCGTGGGACCAGCGGTGCCGGAGGGCACGGCACAGCAGCTCCGGAAAGAGCATCCTTGGTGCGAGGCGAGCGGCGGCTCTTTAGTGCCTCCATTAAGCATTAGGTCCGTCCCTTTGGGGCTGGCTGGCACAGGAGCAATCCGGCACCGAGGGGCCAGCAGGGAATGACGGAGCAGTGCCGGGAGCCTGGGAGGAGGATGCGATCGTGGCGGGGCCGGGGGGGGGACTCACACAGCAGCTTGCACCCCCTCCAGCACCTTGCCCGAGAGCCCTGAGCCTCTGGGCTTTGTTGAGTCCTGTTTAGCCACATTTACAGCTCAATGGCGTGTTGCAGGGATTTTTTTTTAATTTACATGTTTATTTTATTTTTTATTTTCTCCTTTCCTTTCCTTTCCTTTCCTTTCCTTTCCTTTCCTTTCCTTTCCTTTCCTTTCCTTTCCTTTCCTTTCCTTCCCTTCCCTTCCCTTCCCTTCCCTTCCCTTCCCTTCTCTTTTCCTTTTCTTTTCTTTTTTCTTTTCTTTTTTCTTTTCTTTTTTCTTTTCTTTTCTTTTCTTTTTTCTTTTCTTTTCTTTTCTTTTCTTTTCTTTTCTTTTCTTTTCTTTTCTTTTCTTTTCTTTTTTCTTTTCTTTTCTTTTCTTTTCTTTTCTTTTCTTTTCTTATTAATTTTATTTCCCTTTTTATTTTATTTTCTCTTTTATTTCCGCTTTTTTTCCAACCCCACTAACAGCAAAGGGCTCTGAGCTTTGATGTAACTCCCTCAACCCCAAACCCTACGCGCCTGGGCATTAAGAAGTGGGTTGGGTGCCCGCAGAGGGGGCAACTCGGGATGGATTGTGGCAGCCCCCTCCTCGCAGTGGCCATGCCCAGGGCGCTGGGGCCAGCTCGGAGGCCAGCCCTGGCTGGGGACGTGCTGCCATCTCTGGAGAGGATGGCGATACGGCAGTGCTGGGCCCCAGAAAGACGCCGAGGAGTGATTTATCTGCCTGGCTTTCAGCCCCAAGAACAAAACCTCCTGGGCTGCAGCCGGAGTTGGGCTCGCCCGGAGGCAATGGTGGCCGGCTGGAGACTCCAAGTCTGTTCCCAGAGCAGGTAGGACACCAGTAAGGGCAGAACGCTGATTAAAAGCGCCACCAGAAGCCAGACGAGCACGTCAAGGTCGCCGGAACATGCAACTGGGACGATGCAGGGACCGGGGAGTCACCCTGGCAGCCCGTGAGCCCTTGCCGCGCTCCATGATTTTTTTCCTCTCATGGATGGGTCGGACACCATGGTGTGCGCATCATCTTGGGGCTTGGATCGGAGTCTGTAGTCACGCACCTTAATAAAAAAACCTGTTTCGTTGGTTGTTTTTTTTTTTTAATTTAATTGCTGCTTTCCAGGAGCACGGTATCCTGGGCTCTAAAGTCACATCTGGTGGGGCAGGGACCTCTCCTGGGAGGCTCTCCAGGAGCGAATCCTCATTGGGGTCATGGTCTGTCCCAGCCCGGGCACGCACCGAGTGCCCACGGCTCACATTGCTCCACAATCCCAGCCTGGCCGTGCCTGGTCCTCCGTCCCGAGCGGCGCATGGATCCAGAGGGTGGAGGAGATGTCAGGCCAAGGAGAACAACAGCAAGATTTTGCAGAGCCGTTATCTCACCTGGCCTTCATCTTGCCGCGGCGAAACAGGTCCGGTGAAAGCCAGAGCGCAGGCTCGGTGCTGTTGACTCTGCGGTCCCACGTGAGCCATCTCCAAGTCAGTAACACACCGGTAACATGAAACCGATCCACGGACCAACCCTCATTTCATTTCTTTCTCCTTAGAAAACCCCGATAAGAGGCACTGAGAGCTTGCAGGTCCCCCAAATACATCCTCAAATCCAGGACTGTCCTTTTCTCCAGCCAGGAGAGCCCTGGCCGGTCAAACAGCCAGAGCCAACCCAACCGGGTCACCTCCAAAAAGCCCCCAAGATAGATTTGCGTGGGTTTCTTCCTTCAAAAAGAGAATCCATTTGACACCAAGAGTAAATATCACGTGAGAACTGGCAGGAACACGACTACACCTTGCAACCGAGGGGGAGAAGTATTTGCCCTGTCTCCTCCAAGGACACTAAGCAGATGGGGACTTTGGTCATCGTAATTTTTTTGGCCTAAATGGTCACTTGAGGCAGATACCAAATCCAGTTAATACGTGTGGTCGAGGGGAAATGGATCTTTCATTAAAATGATCGTTTGCTTGCGTGCTTGCACCATTGAGGTTAGACCTCCCGGCCTCTGTATTCTCTCAATTACTGCTCTTATTAGGGCTGGGGATCATCATAAATACCGAATTAAAATAATTACAGCAGGACAGGTAGCCGTCTGAGTAACACAAATGCAACATTAGCGCTTGGACGAATCAATTTTTCGAGTGAAGAGCAAGCCAGGGCGGAGAAACCACAGCCCTGCTCGGGGGGATACGGGGCTAGGGGGTGGGGGTCCCAGGGAGGGATGATGGGGGTCCCGGGGAGGGATGATGGGGGTCCTGGGATGGGACCCTGTCTACCCTCTGGCTCCTCGGCGCAGCCGTGAGCTGCTGCTCGATTTTCTGTGCCTCCACATCCCCAAATACTCCTTCACACCCCCCCTCACCCAGGCTGGGGACACCCCAAACCAGCCCCAGATCAACCCCCCCCCATCGGCGTGGAACGGGATCACGGACAGGACGAGGTGATGGAGCAGGGCTCCGAACCACTTTTATTTGACGGGGACACGCACCCCTCTGTCCTCCCTGCGCGTCCCTGCTGCCCTGAAGCCACACACCAAACCCTTCCTGCTCTCCTGGAGCCGGGGGCTCCCCAACCCCTCCATAAAGTGCTGCTGCTCGGAAATATTCACAGGTATCCGGGAGCCCCCACCCCCCACCCCGGTTCCTCTCCGGGGCAAAACGCAGCCTGGGGAGGGGGCAGAAACACTTGACGTCCCCGTCGGACGCCGTCCCCACCTGCAACAGCCCCATGCTGCCCCAGGATGCTCCGGGATGGGGGCGCGGGGCCGAAAGCTCGCTCGCTCCTCATCCTCACCAGCAGCCGCCGGCTTCTGCAAGACCCACGCGCTCAGGGAAAGCCGAGCTGCGGGGTGTCTGTCCTGCGCCAGCCCAGGGGACAGAACTGCTTGTCCCCCCCCGGGCCGGGTCCTTTTAAGGTGGCTTTCCGGGAATGCAGCCTCCGGCAAACCCTGCGGACGAACATGCGGAAGAAGGAGGTGCGGAAGATGATGAAGACCCAGGGGTCGACAATGGAGTTGACGGAGAGAAACCGCAGGGCGCTGAGGTCGGCATTCTCGTTGAAATCGGCGGCGAAGGCCCCCATGTACACTCGGATCTGTCAAAAACCCAAAGAAATAGGGAAAAATGAAGGAACATCTCACTACGGGGGGTAAAGCTGAGAGCCAAAAAGATTCCCGTGGGGGCAGCAAAAGAGGTTTTGACCCCTCGATACCCTTATGCATCGAATCAGCGCGTGTTGTGGGTGGCAGAGCCTGAAACTGGGAGCTGGGGCTGGGTCATGGAGGGTGATGGCACGGGGGCACCGTGTCCCCGTCAGGGCCAGGAGGTCAGAGCTGAAAGTTTGGTCCCAGGGACTGGGAGTTTGGTGGAATAAAGGGAGGATCCGGGCTGGGGCACCCCACTTGCGTTGCCCCCCCCGCACGGCAATGGGTATCAGAGCAGGCATCTGTTGGATAACTCATCTGGATCGCAGCCATATGGTGGCCATTGATGGCTTCAAGGTCCTTCCTCCACCTCCAGGTCCAGCCTGGAGCCCTGCTCGTTGGAAGACCACAGGGCTTTCACTGGGATTATTGTAAAACCAGTATGGTCCCAGTCGTGCAGGGGCTGCTGGTGGCTGGTGCGTCACGATATAGCTCCAGAGAGTGACAGAGGGGACAGGGAGGTGGAAGTTGTCACCTAGGGTTGTAGCACCACCCTCACCCCGACCCTGATTTTGGGATACACCCCCCCCCAGCCCCGCTGCGGCACCAGCTCTGCTCAGAGCAGGTTACAGCAAGGTGGTGCTGCAGGATCCGGCCGTGGGACATGGGACACCATGAGCGGGGGGTGGGGGGGCAACAAGGGTTCTGCCATGTTAGGGGTCTCCCACCCCCACCCCACCAGCGGGACCCCCATCCCTATGGAGGATTTTAGGCAGGATTTCTGCCAGGTTGGGAAATCCAGTGGGGTTCAAAGGGATCTAGATGTGCTCAGCGCCTCCGGGATGGTGGGGCCAGGGCGGGGGGGTGGGAATGGGAGGGTTCTTGAAGGATCTAACATAATGAACCAACCTGCCGGGGAATAGATGCTGGGGGGTCGGGGGGGAGCAGTTGTTTCAAGGGGCTAAAGCAATGAACTGACAATCCCCCACACACACACACCTCCAAAACCTCTGGAGCATCCCCAGCGGAACAGGGTGGTGATGATGGGGGGGGGGTGTTATTCCAATGGGGTTAAAACAATGACCAGACCCCTGGGATGGGGTGGGGAACACTCAGAGGGGGCCAAAGTAATTACCCGACCCCCCCGACACCTCTGGGACAGAGTGGTGGTGGTGGGGGTTATTCCATGCGGGTTAAAGCAATGAATTAACCCCTGGGGATGGGATGGTGCTGGTGGTGGGTATTCTTGGGGGGGGGCAACGCAATGACCCGACCGCCCTGGGACAGGGTGGTGGTGGTGGTGATGGGGGGGGCGGGGTATTCCGAGGAGGTTTATGCAATGAACCAAGCCCCGGGACAGGGTGGTGGTGGGGGGTTATTCCAGCGGGGTTAAAGCAATGAATTAACCACCCCACCCCACCCCCCCCCCCCGTAAATCCTGCGACAGGGTGGTGCTGCTGGGGGTTATTCCCTGGGGGTTAAAGCAACGACCAGACCCCTGGGACAGGGTGGGGGACATTCGGGGCGGGGGGGGGGGGCCGGCAAAGTAATTACCTAACACACCCCCCCCCCCGACACCTCTGGGACAGAGCGGTGGCGAGGGGGGGTTATTCCACAGGGGTTAAAGCAATAAATTCACCCCTCGGGATGTGGTGCTGGTGGTGGGTATTTAGAGGGGGGCAACTTCCCAGGATGGGGGGCACGGGAGGGAATATTCCAAGGGCGTTAAAGCAGTAACCTGACCCCTCGGGGAGGGGGCTGTGGTGGTGCTTTATTTCCAGGGGACTAAAGCACCCCCGCGACACCTCCGGGAGTGAGGGATGGTGCCAGGGTTTATTCGAAGCAGCCAAAGCAACAACCTGACCCCCCCCCGGGACTGAGAGATGGTGGCAGAGGCGGGGGGTGTTTAGGGAACAACCTGACCCCTGTGGACAGGCTGGGGGAGTATTCAGAGGGGGGCAAAGTATTGCCCTAAGCCCCCAGGAGCAGGTGGTGGTGCCAAGGTTTATTCCAAAGGGTAAAAACAACAACCTGACACCCCCGCCCCACTGAGTGGTGCTGATGGGGGGGGCTATTCCAAGGGGCTTTAGGCAACAACCCGACCCCCATGGATGGGGTGAGGGACTATTCAGAGGGGGCCAAAGCACCAATCCAACCTCCTTGGGAGGACATGGAGGTGAGGAAGGATTATTTTCCAGAGGGGTTAATGCGATTACCGGCCCCCCCGGGGATGGGGTGGTGGGTATTCGGGGGGGAGTGAGGGGGCAAAGCAACCACCCGAGCTCCCAGGGGCAGGGGGCGGTGCGGAGGGGCTGTTCCAGGGGAGGAGGGCGGTGGGGTTACTCACGATGAGTGGCAAGGAGCAGATGGTGAAGAGGACGGTCATGAGCCCCAGCAGGATGAGGTGGTCGAGCTCCTCCATGCGCGGGGCGGCGGCGGCGGGGGGGGCCGCGGCGGGGCTGTCGCCTCGCCATGCTGTAGAGGTGCCGCATGCTGCTCACGTTGCAGGCGCCGATGGCCAACACCAAGAGGCCCATCAGGCTGGCGTAGAGGACGGGGAAGCCGAGCTGGCGCGGCCCGCCGCCGGCCATGCGGATGAAGCACCATGTGCCGGGGCAGTACTGCATGGGCACCCCGAAACCCAGCAGCGGCAGGGCGCAGAAAAGGGCGCAGAGCCCCGCTGCCGCCGGCCCCAATGTGGCACCCAGCCGCCGGGTGAGATGCCGCCGGTAGAAGTAGGGATGCCCCAGGGAGAGCCAACACTCCAGCGCCATGGCCAGCAGCAGCAGGGTGGGGGCCAGCCCGAAGAAGGCCATGAGGAAGGCGAAGAGCTGGCAGAGGACACCGGGCTCGCCGTCGGTGCGTCCACCCGGTCCCAGCTCGCTGAGGCTGCGGTTGTAGGCGTAGGCGGCCAGCACGATGGGGCTGAGCAGGCACTTGCCCAGCAGGTCGGTGACCGCCAGCCCGCTCACCAGCACGTAGAAAGCGGAGACCCTCGGCGGGCGACCACCGGGGGACCGGGATCGCCGCCGGTGCTGGCCCAGCAGCAACAACGCCAACACGTTGCCCAACAGCCCGGCGGCGAACAACACCGAGCCGGGCACCGCCGACTGCCCGCTCTCGATGTACCGGCTGCTACGGCACCGGTAACCCTCCGGCTCCATCGGGATAAACCCCCCCCGCCACGCTCCGCAACGGGATGCACCGCACCGGGCTGGGATGTCCCGCAACCGGGCTGCGCCGCGGCTGCCGGTGGCGACTGGCCCGGCGGGGCGGGTGGCCGCCGCCGGCGGAGGGAGGAGGGAAGGAGGGCAGGAGGGCGGGGAGAGGCGGTGCGGTACCGCCGGGAACGGCCCCCGGGGCGGCCCCTTCCCGCCGCCCGGCCCTCCCCGGGCCGCCGGAGCGCTGGGGGAGCGGGGGGGGGACGACACCCGGCGGTCCCCCGGGAGACCCGCGGCTGCGGGACGGTGGGAGAAACCGGGAGGAGGGATGGGAAGGGGGTCGGGGCTGAGTGCCGGGGGGATTACGAGTCCCTGGGGGGGGGGTTACAGGGCCGGGAGTTGGAGCCGAACCCCCTGGGAGGGTTGCAGGTAAGGGGTTAGGGCTGAGTGTCTTGAAGGGGGGGGCTGGTACAGGGACAAGGACTGAGTCCCTGGGGGGGTTATGGGTAAGGAGGAGCACAGCTGAGTTCTTCTCGGGGGGGTGTTATGGGGTAGAGGACAGGGTGTGGGTAAGGGAGGGGGCATGGCTGAGACCCTGGAGGGGGCGTTCCAGGGCAGGGAGCTGGAGCCAAGCCCCTTGGGGTGGTTGTAGATAAGGGGTCAGGGCTGAGTGTCTTGGCAGGGGGGGTACAGGGACTGGGGCTGAGTCTCTGGGGGGCTTACGGGTGAGGGGGGCGCAACTGAGTTCTTCAGCGGGGGGGGAGTCATGGGGTAGAGGACAGGGTATGGGTCGGGGGGGCACAGCTGAGTCCGTGGTGGGGGGTTACAGGGCCGGGAGCTGGAGCTGAGCCCCTTGGGGGGGTTGCAGGGGCCAGGGCTGCGTGCCTTGGAGGAGGGGGTACAGGGTGGAGGGCTGGGGGTCAAGCCCTGCTGCGCTGGGGTAGGTGAGGCAGGGAACAGATTTACCCCATTTTGCCCCGTCTGCTGCCCCAGCACCCTGTGCTCCCTTGGGGAGCTGTGAGCCCGGCGGGGAGCTGTGCCGTGTATCCCCCCTCCCTGGGGTGTCCGCGCCTCCCTGTGACTCAGGAGACATCCCGCACTTGAGCCTTCAGCCTGGCCAGGCATCACCTGGTGGTACCGCTGCTGAACGCCCACACCCACACACCCCCCGCCCCCATTACGGGGCTCCCAGCCCCCCCATGCCAGCGCTCCACTGTCCCAGAAACAAACTCCAGGAGAAACACCACCACCCCCCTTCCCCCAAAGCTTCTCTTCCAGGAAAAGAAGTGGCCTCTCTAGCTGCAGAAACGCCGCTGCATAACGCGTACCACAGCTTGCAGGACGCGTGTGATGATGAATAAGCACGAAACCACTGTTTTCTGCTTTCGGGCCCCTTTTTGCTACTCTGGATGAGTGTACGCGGAGCACGGGAAACTGACAAGATGACAGGAGGGGTGGGAAAGGCAGATTAAGGGGCCAGACATCAGCCCCGGCATGTTTTCGTGGTGGACTGTCTTTCTCACACTGCATGAATGGAGCTGGTGACTTCGAGCCTTCTCCGGCAGAGAGGGCAGGGATGGTTTGTGGCCGGTGAGAGCCCCGGTTCTGGAAGAAATGGAGATTAAACTGGTTGCAGCTCGGCACTCGCGCACGTGCGGCGTTGAAGTGCTGCCCTCGCTAGGGCTGAACGCGAACCCGGCGTCTCCTTCCTGCCTGGCGCCCGGCGGGGAAGAAGTTCAGCCTGCCTAGGGGAAGGAATCGGAGTGATGTTCTCCCAACCAGCCTCCCGAAAACACACCCGCTGGGAGGACGGTGTCTGCCTTGGGCACTGGTGCAACCAGTGCCAGCTCTGCTGCAGTGCTGCAAACGCCAGGGAGGATGGTCTTTGCCCCAGGCTGGGGCTTGTGCGTGGGCAGAGCATCTCCGCTCCTTCTTCTTCTTGCTCAACGCAGAAACGTGCCGTCTTGAACGAAAAAGGTGAGATCTGAGGAAGAAATTTTTCACTCTGAGGGTGGTGAGCCCCTGGCCCAGATTGCCCAGGGAAGCTGTGGCTGCCCCATCCCTGGAGGTGTTCAAGGCCAGGCTGGACGGGGCTTGGAGCAACCTGGGCTGGTGGGAGGTGTCCCTGCCCAGGGCAGGGGGTGGCACTGGGTGGTCTTTAAGGTCCCTTCCAACCCAAACCATTCTGTGATTCTATGAAAAACTGCCTCCATCCACAGGAGCAGCCTCTCCAAGTCAAACTGTTGGGCTTTGCTTTCCTTCCTGCACTGTGGGCATTAGGAGATGCTGTCCCCCGTCACCCGGGCACGGCATGCTGCCGGCTGAGCGATGACATCGCACGCTCCCCCGAAGGGCGTGTCGCTACCGGTCTGCTCTGATGGAGAAGAGCCCAAAGTGCTGGGTTCCCCACCGCCGCTGGGAAGTCCCTCGACAGACACCAGCCTGCCGGGCAAAAACCAGAAGGCCAAATTCAGCAGAAACGGCTTGCTTGGGGAGAGGAAGAGGAAGAGGAGGAGGAACCATGACAAAACCCAGCCCTTTTTGGAGGCAGGTGCAGCACCAACTGGCTGGAAACCCCAAAGGACCAGGAGACGCTGCTGTTCCTCATGCTGCTCTGGTGATGGAATGATGGGGAAACCCTGGGACCAAGGAGGCTTTTTGGGACTATCTCCTGGTCCGGCCGTGCCTCCAAGGTGCTGGGTGCTGGCGCGGGAGGCAGCCACCCAGCACGGCCATGGCTGGGGGTAGCAGAGCGTCTGGGCAGGGGGATGCTTTCCACCCCGTCCCAGCTCCTTCCCCCAGTGCCGGGAGGTCTGATGCTGGGCACAGGCATGGGGACGTTCATCTACGGAATGGGATCCAGCCCCCGGAGCCACCCGGCCAGGCTCAGGGCAGGGGTAGGTGTCCAGGTGGGAACACAACCACAGACTCATCTCCCTCCTTCATATGCCCTGGGAGAGGGAGCAGCGTGGGCAGCCAGATGCGCCGAGTCTTTCTTCAGCTCTTCTTTTTGTTCATTTGCATAAATTGCAGCTATTTAGAGAGGGATGGGGGGGGGGGGGGGGGACGATTTTGAGAAAGTCTCGTCACCGCGTATGACGAATCTCTCCTGTTCGTCACACTTCCGACATGACCCTCTTCTCGCCGGTCACATTCCTGGCAGAGAGAGGTTGGGGAGGAGGGGAACGGGGCGGGGAAAAACCCACCCCAGAATAAAAGCAACCCAAAGCGGAAGAAAAAGCAGCACGCCACAAAACCCAGAAGACAAATGAGGAGCTGAAAAACTTGAAGCATCCGCAAGGAATTTCAAGGTTTTTTTTTTTTTCCAAAACTCTTGCTGACCCCGTGTGGCTTCTCCTTGCTATCCGGGTGGCGAGCGGGTGCTTGTCCCAACATGCCATGTTATTGCCAAGCCCGGCTTTCCCCAAAGACCCGCTGGTGCCCGGAGGAGCCGGGTCCACCTGCTCTTCGTCAGCAGCTGTACCGTAATTTTCTCACCTTCCTCCAGCTCAGCACTGGCTTTGGAAGTGTTTGGGAGCGGTGTCTGAATAACCTAATTTAGAGCCCGTTAGACAGGGGAGGGTTTTTGGCAGGCGGTGCGGTGCCGGGGAGCCGGACAGAGGGATGCGGCTGGCCGGGAATGTCGGCTTTGGCAGCTTTTGCTGGATATTCGCATGTGGAGCAAACAAGGCTGGGAGGGTCCTGCGGAAAAGAGCCAACCTCCTCCCTGCCCGGGAGCGCTCCATCACCCCTGGCTGGTGCCAAGGTGATCCCAGGACCCATCCCAGCTCCGCTCCCCTTCCCGGGGACCCCCGTCCCCCCGGGGATGGGAGCAGAGCATCACCTTTCCCTCCCCGCTGTCCTTTCCCCACCATTCCCACGTCTTCCCCAGCTCCGGTTTCCCCAGACTAAACACCCACCAGGCTTCCAGCCTTTCATTCTTTCCAGGCGGCGGGATTTTGGGATTCACAGCTCCCCGGCATGGCAGGTGGGTGCTCCCATGGCGGGGTGACAGGTTGGGGAGGCACCCAGGGGGTCGGGGCACGGGGATGGGGAGCATCCAAGCTGGTGATACCTTTTCCTCCTAGGATGGTGGGTTTTCTTCACTGGGAGGATGCACCGAGTACCTTAAACGTGCCCAAACACCCTGATTTAAACTGGCAAGAAGAGGCAGAAGCGGCAGCTGGCGCGGCCCAGCGCCTGACAGGGCTGCTCCCCATGTCCCTTCACCCTGACCATGATGGTGTCTCCAGGAAAGGGGGGGTTCTGGGGGGGGCTGCTGGCCTTCACGGCCCCTCGGAGCTGGGGACGCGGACCCGTTCTGAGTCATCGGGTGACCCAGGCGGGAGAAACCCCGTCAATTGTTTCCAGCTGTGTTATTGCAGCGCTGCTCGCCCCACAGCACTCCGCTGGAGGAGAAAATAGCCCTGGCCAGCCGGGAAATCTGCCGTGGGCAACGGCTGGCTCAGGCCGTGGGGGGCAGCTGGTCCAGGTGCTGCGGCCACCACCTCCTGCGTTTTGGGGAGCTGCCAGCATCGCCGCTGCAGCTGGATCCAGATCTGCCAAAGGGAGGAAAAGAAGGGGGGGAAAGCAAGCAGCCCCAGGGTGGGAAGGTGTTGGGCAAGGCAGGGGGGGGGAGGCGGGGGGCGGTGGAGCAATGTTTCCCCAATTGCACAAGTCCCGAAAGCCCGGGGCAGGATTCGGCCTGGCCGTGGGCTGCCTGGAACCAGCAAGGAGAGCGGTTGGAGCTGGGTGGTGTTTCCAGCAACACCGAGGGCAAGTCATGGGGCGTCTGCTCCGCACGCTTCCCCGCAGCGGGAATCCGGGAGCCGGGGTGTGGCAGGGAGCGCTGGAGAGAGTGGGGGTCCTGGAGGTGGGGGAGGGAGGGAAGGAGGGAAGAAGGAAGGAAGGAAGGAAGGAAGGAAGGAAGGAAGGAAGGAAGGAAGGAAGGGAAAGACAAGGAGAGAGGGAGGGAAGGAAGGAAGGAAGGAAGGAAGGAAGGAAGGAAGGAAGGAAGGAAGGAAGGAAGGAAGGAAGGAAGGAAGGAAGGAAGGAAGGAAGGAAGGAAGGAAGGAAGGAAAAGACAAGGAGGGAGGAAGGAAGGAAAGGAGAAAGGAAGGAAAAGGCAAGGGGGGAGGAAGAGAGGAAGGAAGGAAGGAAGGAAGGAAGGAAGGAAGGAAGGAAGGAAGGAAGGAAGGAAGGAAGGAAGGAAAAGACAAGGAGGGAGGAAGGAAGGAAAGGAGAAAGGAAGGAAAAGGCAAGGGGGGAGGAAGAGAGGAAGGAAGGGAGGAGGGAAGGAAGGAAGGAAGGAAGGAAGGAAGGAAGGAAGGAAGGAAGGAAGGAAGGAAGGAAGGAAAAGGCAAGGGGGGAGGAAGGAAGGAAGGAAGGAAGGAAGGAAGGAAGGAAGGAAGGAAGGAAGGAAGGAAGGAAGGAAGGAAGGAAAAGTCAAGGGGGAGGAAGGAAGGAAGGAAGGAAGGAAGGAAGGAAGGAAGGAAGGAAGGAAGGAAGGAAGGAAGGAAAAGGCAAGGGGGGAGGAAGGAAGGAAGGAAGGAAGGAAGGAAGGAAGGAAGGAAGGAAGGAAGGAAGGAAGGAAGGAAGGAAGGAAAAGGCAAGGGGGGAGGAAGGAAGGAAGGAAGGAAGGAAGGAAGGAAGGAAGGAAGGAAGGAAGGAAGGAAGGAAGGAAGGAAAAGGCAAGGGGGGAGGAAGGAAGGAAGGAAGGAAGGAAGGAAGGAAGGAAGGAAGGAAGGAAGGAAGGAAGGGAGGAAAAGGCAAGGGGGGAGGAAGGAAGGAAGGAAGGAAGGAAGGAAGGAAGGAAGGAAGGAAGGAAGGAAGGAAGGAAGGGAGGGAGGGAGGGAGGGAGGGAGGAAGGAAGGAAGGAAGGAAAAGGCAAGGGGGGGAGGAAGGAAGGAAGGACGGAAGGACGGAAGGACGGAAGGAAGGAAGGAAGGAAGGAAGGAAGGAAGGAAGGAAGGAAGAAGGAAGGGAGGGAGGAAGGAAGGGAGGAAGGAAGGAAGAAGGAAGGAAGGAAGGAAGGAAGGGAGGAAGGAAGGAAGAAGGAAGGGAGGGAGGAAGGAAGGAAGGAAGGGAGGGAGGGAGGGAGGGAGGGAGGAAGGAAAAGGCAAGGGGGAAGGAAGGAAGGAAGGAAGGAAGGAAGGAAGGAAGGAAGGAAGGAAGGAAGGAAGGAAGGAAGGAAGGGAGGGAGGGAGGGAGGAAGGAAGGAAGGAAGGGAGGGAGGGAGGAAGGAAGGAAGGAAGGAAGGAAAAGGCAAGGGGGGAGGAAGGAAGGAAGGAAGGAAGGAAGGAAGGAAGGAAGGAAGGAAGGAAGGAAGGAAGGAAGGAAGGAAGGAAGAAGGAAGGGAGGGAGGAAGGAAGGAAGGGAGGAAGGAAGGAAGAAGGAAGGAAGGAAGGAAGGAAGGAAGGAAGGGAGGAAGGAAGGAAGAAGGAAGGGAGGGAGGAAGGAAGGAAGGAAGGAAGGAAAAGGCAAGGGGGGAGGAAGGAAGGAGGAAGGAAGGAAGGAAGGAAGGAAGGAAGGAAGGAAGGAAGGAAGGAAGGAAGGAAGGAAGGAAGGAAGGAGGAAGGAAGGGAGGGAGGAAGGAAGGAAGGAAAAGGCAAGGGGGAAGGCAGGCAGGCAGGTGGGTGTCCTGCAGCGCGTGTGTGAGGTGTGGAGGGGGGTCTGACCGCTGTGCGTGTGTGTGTCCCGCTCTGTCCGTCTGTGTGCAGTCCCGCTCGCCGGCACCAGGCGGCGGCAGCGCTGCCGGTGCGTTGGGCCGGGCCGGGCGGGGACCGGAGGGGACCCTGTGCCCCGGCCCCCAGCGGCACCGTCCTCTTCCCCGGCCGGCCCGGTCCCGCTCCCGACCCCGCTCCCTCTCCCCTTCCCCTCCTTCTCCCTCCCCGGCAGCGCTGCCTCGCACCGGGGAAAGGCTCCCGCCGCAAAATTCTCTTTTTCCTGTTTTCCCCTTTAAATTGGGAGGGGTTTTCAGCGGTTCCGCTCCCCGGGCAGGGGCTGAGCTCGGCCTGGGCTCAGCAAAGGGGTGAGGAGCATCCCCCGGGAGCTGCATCCACCGACGAGTCTTTCTGCAGCCGGAGCTCCTTCGCTGCAGCATCCTGGTTATGAGAAACCCCTCAATTCCCCCCCCCTAGGGAAATGAGAAACCCCTCAATTCTTGTCTGAGCCTCGTGTTCCCACTCTGCACGGAGCCCCCCCCTCCCCCCAGGCCAGAGGCGAGCCCTCCCCCCATCCCCCAGCCCGGGCTCACCCATCGGAGCACCTCAGCGGCTGTGGGGAAGGGACCCACGTCCTGGGTGAAAAGGGCCTGATATCGGGGCGAAAGGCCCCGAGAAGCAAAGCGAGACAGCCCTCAGCAGGGTTAGACCTGCTGCAAAGCGGCCCATACCTCTGTGGGGAAAAATCCTGGGAAGTTTTGAAGCTCTCTTTAAGGGAGATGGGTCCTGAAGTGAAAAAAAAGAAAATATTAAAATAGTAGGAGAGAGGGGAAAAAAAAAAAAAGAAGTATTAAATTAAAGCAGCCCAGCTTGTTTCTAGGCTGGTTAAGTCTATATGTGAGAGCTCACATCCCTCTGAAACTTGGTGGGTCCGTGGAGCTTCCTTGTGGATGCACAGCCTGTCCCGAGGACCGGGCTGGGCGCAGAAGGCAGCTCCCAAATGTGCTGCCCACGTGTTTCGCCGTTTCCCATTGAATTTTAGACTAGCCCAAGCACCCTGTTCCCATTTAGCCGCATCGCTCGGCCCTAAAATCCCTTTGAGCACGAAAACGCCCCTGGGTCTGCAGCGGTCTTCAATTTAAAGAACAAATCCAATCGCCTCCGGTTCGAGCCGGCCCATCTGCTGCCAGGGGCCGGCGCGACCTCGGCGCTGCTGGGTGCTTTTTTTTTTTTTTTTTGGTCACTGGTTTGATCACAGCAGACGGAAGGGACACGTGTCGGGGGAGAAAATAACCTCTTCACCCAGCTTGGAGAGGCTCTGCAGGACAAAGGCTGGCGGGAGAGCTTGGAGCCAGGAAAATGTGGCTAAAAGCATATTTGCTCGGAGAGGCTGTCAGGGGGAGACAAAGGCAGGAAGCCGATAAACGCAGGGAACGAGGCTAATTGCTGGGATTAGTCACCCCGGAGCATTCGGGTGCTGCAGAGGTCAGGGCTGGAGGCCCCAGGGAGGTCAGGCGAGGAAAGATGAGCTGGAGAGAGAATTTGGGGAGAGCCTTGGATTTGGTAGATCCATGGGAAGGGCTGTTTGGGCAAAGGGCAAGGGAGCGACCAGGACCTGGATCCCAGCTCTGATGGTGCTGCCAGGGCATGCCATGGGGTCCCAGCTCCCCCAGGACTCCCTGCTGGGGTGGGCAGGTCCCAGGGACACCTAATTCATACAGCAAGTAAAGCCTAATTCTGCAGAGGGCTTTTGATTCAAGGTATAGACACCCAGGGAAGTGTCTCAAAGCTGCATCAGCTCAGCCCAGTGAATGTCTGGGACCAGAGCACTGGGAGATGGGGATGGGGTAGGACTGGATCTGCTTGGGGCGGGGGGGGGGTGATGGGGAGAGGTAATCTGTCCCTTTGGTGTTTCGCGCTGTAGGAAAAAAACCACGAGGATTCCCCGCCCAGGAACACAAGGGCACGGGCTGATTTTATCTTTGCTGTGAACACGCTCCCTCCCTGCTGCCCCGGCGGATGCTCCCAGCCCCAGCACAAACCCATCCGGGCTTCTCCGGATGAAAATCCCCTCTGCCAGGGAGTTTGCTTGGAGCCCGGACCAAATAAGGAACTTGTGGCTTAATCTTAGGGGAACGGTGCGCGGGAATCAGTCCGTGTCAGGCGCGCTCCCCGCGAGCTCCCTGCGAGCTCTATGCCCGGCTCCCGGCACGCCGAGGGGCTCGCGGGGCTCGGCACGCTCATCCGGCAGCTGCGCTACCAAAAACAGCTTTGCAGCAATATTTAGAGAGAGGAAGGAAGGAAGGAAGGAGAGTCCCAGAGATTAAAAAACAAAACAAAACAAAACAAAAACCTTTTCTTTACCTTTATGTCTTAAAATACATTCTGAAACCTGGAGCGATCCTTTGGGCTGGGGCTCAGATGCCTCGGGAATTTTTTCCACGTGGGAGCGGTGTTTTCATCCCGTAAGTTTCCGGGTCCCTGGGGTGTTGGGAGAGCCGAGCTCCACCACCTTTCCAGCTGGGAAGGCTCAGCACTTGCTATCTCACCTTTTAGAGCAGCAGCTTGATTATTTCTTCTCTCCATGCATGGAGCTGCTTTCCCACACTTCTGCTCCAGCTGAGTCGCCCAGGGCCAAGAATTCCTCCTATATTTTTATAAAAAAACTTGGTTTTTTCCATATTGTGGACCCACCTGTGACTTAGTACCCCGTCTTCCCAGCTCTCCATAAGGACAACCTCTCTCCCACAGCATGTTTGATGCCCTGAGCAGAAAGATCCGTGCTGGGTCACAGCTGGAGTGTGTGGGATGGAGCCTGCGTATGGAAATCATCTGCAGCGTGGGTGGACACCCTCCAGGCGCTGCAGGCTGCCGGGCCTGGACCAGGAACCTTGGGTGCGGGTGGGTGGCTTGGGATCACCGGGTGTCCGGTGGGTGCTCTTGCTGCTTGGGGGCCGGTGGCCTCCAGACCCACCTGGGCAACAAGGGCATCCTTGAGGACGCACCTGAGGAGCAAGTCGTGATGTACCTCCCGGTCCGGACCCGCCAGGGAAGGGTGTCCCTGCGGGTGGGAGCGGTGGGCCAGGGCGAGAAGGTGGTGAGTCACGAGGCGAAGATGATTCAAAGAAGCGAGACCAAAATCCTTGAGAAAACCCTTCCCAAAAATGGCAATGCCGAGAGAGCTGGGCGCTGTGCTGGTGGGAATCAGCCCCCGCTGCCGCGGCTTCCCCGCTGTCAGCACCCGGCGGGATGTTCCCGGGAAAGAAAACAGCCACGGGGAAGGCAGCGAGCCCAGCCAGGAGCTATGGGCCCCTGGATGAAACTACCGGCAGAGGTACCTCGACACGGCCCGAGGGGAAGCAGAGTCACCCCATGGGGAGGGGCATGGCCACCCGGCAAGTCCCCCATTGCCCCAGAGGTTCTTCATGCCACCGGCGAGCTGGGCTCAGCTCCACGTTGTGGAGTCTCAGACGGCTCGTAAGGATTGAGCTCAAGCCCAAGGCTGTGCCCACCTTCTCAGGCAAGGGGGCAGCTAACAGGGCCTCATTCCCCTCTCTGGTTTTACAGACCCTCAGAGATGCTGCCGTCGGATTTGGCTGAAATCAGCCAGCAGATTCCAGTTATTAAGGGGAGGATGGGGAAGGGAATCCTGTCGACACCTCTTTTTCTTTGGACATGAGGCCAAGAAGCTTGTGCGTGCTGATTCAGGGGGCTCGGATGTGGCAACCCCTTCCCTGCGAGAGCCCTTTCCAACCAGAAGGATGTTTAAGGCACTAATTTGTTGCCCTTCCTGCCAAAATAGCTCGACCCCGAGCAGGGCTGGCTTCCGATAACCAGGAGGAGAAAGGCTCCCAGCGGATTATGACGGTGACCCACTAACCCGGCTGGCAACAGGACACTGCCGGCAGAGCCCACACCAGAGCCGTCCGAAACTCTGCTCTTACCCTCGCCACACACCATCCCTGCTCCTGCCCGGCATTCCCAAAGGCCCCATCGGCCCCGCTGCATCCTGCGAGCCCTTACTTTCTGCTGCAGCCCCCAGCCCCTCTCCTGTCACCGGGAATCAAGTTTCCTTTCCCGGCTGCCCTGGGAGAGATGCACGTTTCCTGCTGCTGCTTCCCTTATCTCCGCCAGCCGCAGCGGCTCAGCGATCCCAGGGCTGCCAGGGCTTGGGGAAGAGGCTGCCGGGATTTCCTGCCCGAAACGGCCGCCGCGCCATTCCTGCCCTTCCTCCTCCTCGCTGGGAGCCCAGGCCGAAGGCGAGCCTTCAGCAGGGCAAGGGGGGGGGGGTGTCTGCCCCCACCCCTCCCCCAGCAGCCACATCTGGCAGGAGCCTGGCAGGGGGGTTTGCCGGGTGGTGAGAGGTTTGTCCCAGTTTTCCCGGTTTAGCAGAGTCCTGAGTGTGCGTGGTGACAGGGACTTCTGGGTCCGGCTGGAGCCCTCCCCAGCCCCGTCCCGCAGACCATCCTCCTCCAACTCCAGCACATCTGTTTCCACACAAACTGCCACCAAATAAATGCCGATTGATTTGTTTTTATGCCCAAGCTACAAGAAGAACTGACCCCGCCCCCGCCAGCCAAAGGCTCCGCTGAGGCACATGGAAGCGATTACAGGGATCAGTCCCTGCGGGCATCTCCTTTCCAGGCACATGGTGTTGGGCAAGCACAGCCTGTCCCCATTCCTATTCCCATCTTCATTCATGTCCCTATTCCCACCCTCATTCATATTCCTATCCCCATCCCCAACCCCATCATTGTCCCCATTCCCGTCCCCATCCTCATCCTTGTCCCCATCCCCATCCTTTTCTCATCCACATTCCCATCCCCATACCCATCCCTACATCCATTCCTGTCCCCATCCTTGTCCCTATCCTCATCCCCCTCCCCATCTTCGTCCCCATTCCCATCCCCAGCCACATCTCTGTCCCCATCCCCAACCCTATCCCTATCCCCATCCTCACCGCTGTCGCCATCCCCATCCTTTTCCTCATCCTCATTCCCATCCCCATGCCCATCCCTGTAACCATTCCTGTCCCCATCCTTGTCCCCATCCTCATCCCCATCCCACTCCCCATCTCCGTCATTATCCCCATCCCCATCCTCTTCCCTGTCCCCATTCCTATTCCAATCCCCATCCTCATCCCTGTCCCCATCCCGATCTCCATCCCCATCCTTGCTCCCCGTGAGGCTCCCAACTGCTCCCAAAAGCCGGAGGGATGCCCACGCCAGCAGGGCTCTGCTCCTGGTGCCAGGGCACGACTCCAGCTCTTCCCGACTGCCGCTTTTTTAACTGGCTGGTGCCGGTTTTGCCGAGGAGGTGGTAAAAAAGCAGTTTTTAAAGATTGTGCCGAAAGCCTGGCAGCTGCCCCTTCCATGCGGCAGAGGGTCCTCAGGGCCCCTTTCGCAGGCGTATCGCCCTCGGGACAGACGCTTGGGTGCATGAGGGTGTTCGAGGGACAAGGTGGATTTGTCCCCGCTGCAGGATGGGACCCTGGAGGAGAGGTGGGGGGGGGGGGAGGAGTGGCAGAGGGGCTGTCGGCCCCTCGCGGTGCCCGATTTCCCCGGAGAGCCCGAGGGATGTTTGAGCTTCAAAGAAAAGCCTTTTTTTTTTTTTTTTTTTTTGGCACGGGGAACTCCTCGAAGGCTGAGGACAGCGTCCAGCTGGCCTGAACCCGGCTCGAAGCCCTAATGGTTTTCCATGGCCAGGCAAGGAGTCTCCCTCCAAGGGCTGGAGCCGACGAGATGACTGCAGCCAAGAGGGGGGGGAGGCGGAAGCCAGTCCGGATGCGGCCCCTGCGGTCACACTCGCCAGGACAAGATGGGCTTCCAAACCAGCTCATCCCTGGTCCCAGGATGGGCAGGAGCTGCTTTCCAGGATAGAGGGGACAGTGGCCACAGTGACATGTCCCCCATCACCGCAACAGGGAGAGGGTGGAGAGCATCCAGCTGCTTCCCTTGCGAGGATTCCTGCTGGGAATGCCATGAATGTGTCCCTGATTTATTTCTCTCACCAGCCCACGGGGTTTGACACTTCTCTCCTTGTTATCTGGCATTCCTGGGGCATGTATACGTTTTGGGACAGATGCGATACTAAACGCTGGCCCGGGGCCCGGGAAGCGGGAAGGGCTCCAAGAAGATGGAGCGGAGCTTTTGGCCGCTCCCAGCCTGGATTTCCAGGAGCACTCCGTGAGTCCGGCTGCTTGGATTTGGTGGTGGTGGGGGGGGGGGGGTGTCCTTTCACCCCAACACCCCGAAACAAAGCCAAGGAGCCCCTCCAGCTGCCCCTCCTCCAAGCATTGACCCCCCCCCCTTCCCCCAGACTTCTCAGGATGGAGAAGGCGGACGATGGGTCTGAGAAAGGATAAACAGCGGCGACCGCTCGAGCCGCACGACGTGATTTTGGCCGGGTGGCTGTTCCAGCTTTCCACGCACCACCCACCCCCCCCCCCCCAACCAACCCCCAGCCCTGTCCCCTGCCGATACGGAGTCACGGCTCAAGGGGAACCGAGGGGAATGGCCGGGGCCTCTCGCCCACGCTCCGGTCCCGACCCCTCCTGGCCGCGGGCCCGGCTCCGGGGGCGTCGCGGCGGCGGGGAGAGGGGGGACGCGGGGCCCCGGGGAGCGGCGGGGCACGGAGGGGAGAGAGGCGGGGGGAGGGGATCCCCGCTCTGCCCCCAACCCCGGGATGCCGCCGTGGTACCCAGCCCGGCGGGGGCGGCGGAGGTGGGGTTGGGGTGTGGGGGGGGGGTGTGTCGCATCCCGGGGCGGATTTTGGGGTAAGCCTCGATTGGTCGGGGCCGGGGCAGGGGGATCCAATGGCGGGCTGGTCCCGCCCCCGCCACGGCGCGCCCCGTCCCGCCCCGCCGGCTCCGGTTCCCTCCGCCGGGTCGGGGCCGTCCCGTCGGGTCCGCTCCGCTCCTCCGCTCCGCTTCGCCCCGTGGGTGCCGTCGAGGGCCGGGGAGGGGGTGGGAGCCCCGCGGGCCGGCGGAGGGATGCGGCTGGCGGTGATGGTGGTGGCGGCGGCGGTGGTGGCGGTGGGGACAGCCCTGCCCCGCCGGGGGCTGCTGCCGCACGGCCCGGCCCGCGGCGATGCCCGGCTGCGGCCCGGCGACGACGAGAGCTCGCCCGGGCTACCGCTCCGCCGGGCCCTGCGCCTCTACGGCCGCGCCGCCCGCCGCCTCTACGTGAGTCCCCTCCTCCCCCCGGCCCCCCTTCCTCCTCTCCATCATCTCCCTCCGTCCCTCCATCTTCCCATCCCTCCCTCCTTCCCTCCCTCCATCCTGCTATCCCTCTCCCCATCCTTCTGTCCCTCTCTCCACCCTTCCATCCTTCCCTACACCTTTCCATCCCTCCCTCCACCCTTTCATCCCTCCCTCCACCCTTTCATCCCTCTCTCCCTCCTTCCATCCCTCTCTCCCTCCTTCCATCCCTCCCTCCACCCTTTCATCCCTCCCTCCACCCTTTCATCCCTCCCTCCACCCTTCCATCCTTCCCTCCATCCTTCCATCCTTCCCTCCATCCTTCCATGCTTCTCTCCATCCTTCCATGCTTGTCTCCATCCTTCTGTCCCTCTCTCCATCCTTCTATCCCTCCCTCCACTCTGCTATTCCTCTCTCCCTCCTATCCCTCCCTCCCTCCATCCTATCGCTCCCTCCCTCCTTTTATCTCTCCCTCGCTCCCTCCTTCCCACCCTCCTTCTATTCCTCCCCCCCTCCTTCTATCCCTCCCTCCTTCCGTCCCTCCCTGTCTCTCCATCTTCTCACCCTCCTCCTCTCCATCCCTCTGTCCCACCATCCCTCTCTCCTTCTATCTTTTCCCCCCTTGATCTTTCCATCCCTCCTCCCACTCGCCCCCTTTCTCCCCAGCCATTCCCCTCAACACCCAGCTCCCCTTCCTCCTTCACCCCTGCCCCTCCATACGTGTCCTGGCTGCACCACCACACGTGTCTTTTCACCATCCATCCCTTTTCCCCCTCCACCCTGCTCCCACTGTCCCGTGCCCGGTGGCTCCGGCTGCAGAGGAACAAGAGGGCTTTCTCCTTCGCAGCTGTTTCCCCGCCAGCAGCGGCTGCAGCTGGGATGGCCCCTGAGCTGCAGCTCTCTGGGGGATGGAGAAGCCCGAGGTCTTTGTTTTCTCCCTGGCCGGATGGGGCCACGCGGCCTCAGGGCTCGGGGAGGGGGGGGACATGGTGGGGGGACACATGGTGGAGGCACCTCTGCAGCTCCTGAGCACCCTGCACCGCTCTCCCTGCAGGTGGGGACCAACGGGGTCATCTCCACCCAGGATTTCCCCAGGGAGACCCAGTACGTGGATGACGATTTCCCCACAGACTTCCCCGTCATCGCTCCCTTCCTGGCCGACCTGGACACCTCCGATGACAGAGGGAACATCTACTACCGGCAAGACGACTCTCCGGCCGTGCTGGGCCAGGCAGCGGGCTACATCCAGGCTGGGTTCCCCCGCACCGCCGGCTCCTTTGTGCCCACCAATGCGTTCATCGCCACCTGGGAGGACGTGGGTGCCTACCAGGAGCTCTCGCAGGACACCGAGCCCTCCAAGAAGGTGAGGCCAATGGGCTGAGGTCGGACGCCCATCCTACATGTCATGAGAGGATGAGCATCCCAAATGCTCGGTCTCTTCTTTCCGGGCAGCTGGATGGTGGGTCCAGCCTTGGATGAGCATCGGGGGGAGACATGGAGCTTCTCCTCTCTGCTCAGAGCTGCGGTGGCGGTGGGCCTCTTGGCTTTGCTGATGGGCAGAAGAAGTTTAGAGGTTGCTTTCCACTCCGTGCTTGGCAGCGCTCAGGCTTTTCCCTGCTTTTCAGGCAAAGCTTTTCAGTGCTGGTGGCTCTGGATTTGAAGGGCAGAGTTGGGTGGGGAGAGCCGTGTCCCAGGTCACCCATCAGGCTCCAGACCTTTTGCCGGTGGCTTGAGGCTGGTCCTTCCTTCTGCCCGCAAGTTTATTAATGCCAGCGGCGAGGAACCGGCTTTAGAGTTTCCACCGTGGGTTGATTTTGTGTCTGGAAAACAAGCTCGTAGGTGGCCCGCCAGGTCCGGGAGGTGACCTGTGCTCTCCGCCCGCGGGCTGATAAGGCTCCTGCGTGGGTGGACCTACAGCGCTGCCTTTCCCTGAAAACGCTGGATCCGCTGCTGGGGCAGGAGCTGTCGCGTTAGGCTGACGACGTGCCGAGGAGATGACGGTGACGCTCTGCCGGCAGGACGGGCTTCTCGAAACGAGCTGAATGCGACGGAGCTGCGAGAGGGAAAAGTCGGGTGATGGATACCCAGAGCCACGCGATGGGTGACGGGCTCGCACCGCCGTGGGGGCGGGGGCTGAACCCAAGGCCCCATCAACAGCCACCAGGTCCCCATGGGCCACCAGGAGCCGTCCCCCCCGTTCCGGGGCCCTTCAGTAGTGGGTTGCTGAGAGAGAAGCCAAGCAGGGGAAGAAATTGAGGTTTGGAAGGGAACAACGCACATTTTTTCCTCTAATTTAAAACTTGGGAAAGCAGCTGAAGAGATGCCATCAGGGGCCTCGCAGCGACCTCGCAGCCATCGAAAACGCAGCCTCCTCTTCTCTCCCCAGTTGTTGGGGTTGGTTTATTTTTTATGGTTTTGTTCACCCCCCCCCCCCCCCTCTGAGGAGTTGGATCAAGTTTTAAAATGAAACCGGTCTCGCTTGGAAACGAGCGGCTCCGGGGAAAGCTTCATTCAAGCCGCGCTGAAATGCAGCTTGTGCCTGTGCTTTGCTGAACTCCCCTTTAGCCAAAACTGCTAAAAAACCCCTCCCCAAACGCCACTTTTTTTTTTTTTTTTTTTCTTTACAAAATATGCCGTTTGTTGAAACGCTGCCCTCCCGCTGCTCAGAACCCGGATTGACCTCGAAGCATTTACCCCCGGCTTTGGAAAGTCACGGCTCATCCTTTTTGAGCTTCGAAAGCAGAAACTTGGGTTAAGATGAGGGGGGGGGGGGTTTAGAGGGGGTTAGAGGCTTCCCCTCCTCTCCCAGCCTTGGGGGTCCTGCCCTTCCGGGACCCCGGCAGCGCTGCCCTGTCCCTTCCAGCTCCTTGAGGACGCGCTCATAGTCCCTGCGGTGACATTTTTCCAGGGCTGCGGAGTGGGGCGAGAGCTGACCCCGCTTCTGCGAGAGCAAAAATTGCCCTTTGGGCTGGAATTTGCCCTTTGCAGGGAGCAAAAGGGTAGTGTGTGCGTGGTGGGGGGGGGAAGGGTTGGCCCCCCCCCTCCCTCTGCCCTCCGATGCCACCACGGCACTGTCACCCAGCGGGTCGTGTGTCCCCCCCGCCCCCCAACCGCAAGGCAAAATGAGCCCCGCAGCTGCTGCTGTGACTTGGCTGCGTGGGGGAGGAATCCAACCCCGGGGGGGGGGGGGGCGTGTTATTCCCCCCCCTGCCCCAGCTTTTTGGCCGCCTTTGCGTGGGGGGGTCTCTGAATGCCCGAGCGTGCGACGCACACAACAAGGCTCTTTATACCCCGCGGGGCCGCCGGGGGAAACCCTGCGATGCCCCCAAAACTGGGGCTGGCGCTGCGGGGACAGGCAGGGCAGGGCTGGGCTGGGGGGGGGGGTTGGTGTGGAGGGGGGGAGCCCCCACCCCAGCTGCTCGGGGGGTGAAACTGGGAATTTCATCATTTTTCCTAGGCTCGGGCAACCTTAACCATCTCCTCGGGAAGAGCTGCTCCTGTGCGCTTATAGCGATTTATCTGGGGAGCGGGACGTATGCTGGGGGGCACGTGTTGGTTTCAGGGCGACCAGGGAGGGGGCGGGGGGGGAAATGCGTGTGGATTCTCCGGTGGCTCGTAAGGGTTGTGCTCGTCCCGCAGCCGGCCCATCCGTGGGTTATGGCCACGGTCCCGCTCCCCGGCGCGGCCCCCGAGCTGGCAGGGCAGGCAGCCAGCGTGCCTATAGCGGGACGTATGGGTGTGGGGAAGGCGGCAGCACACGCATGGGTTTTTTTCCTGAGGAAACCAAGCTAAAACAGTTCTCAGGGCTGGGGGGGGCGGGGAGGCGGGGGGGGGGGGGGGGTGCGGTTTGCAGGTTTTCCTCCGGTGCTGATGGGACGGAGCGGGGGCTGCTGGCGATGGGAGCGAGGGGCTCCTGGGCACGGCACGGGGCTGTCACCGCCCTGTGTGGCAGCTCCGAGGGACACCCCTGCGGCCAAGTGGCTGAGGTGGGGGGCGGAGGGGGGGGTGGCCTGGCTGTGTCCTGGGCTCCCCGGGGAGGATGCTGTGCATCTGCCCAGCACGTTGCGCCGCGGTTTGGCCGTGCTCGAGCAGCCCCTGCTCTTCCTCAGGAGGTGTCTGCAGGCTGCTGGAGGGCTCTTTTGGGGGGCTTCCATGCCCTGCTGTGTGCAGGGGTGGGGGGGTGGGTGGCTGTCACGTCCCCAGTCCCCTTCCCTGTCTCAGTCCTCCACTGGGGTCTTGCCCTTCCATGATGTCCGTCTGTCCCGCTCTCCCCTCGGCAGCTCAACACCTTCCAGGCGGTCATAGCCTACAACGATGAGGACACCTACGCCATCTTCCTCTACCCCGACGGCGGCCTCCAGTTCCTGGGGACGCGACCCAAGGAGTCCTACAACGTCCAGCTGGAGCTGCCGGCCAGGGTGGGCTTCAGCTGGGGGGACGGCGATGACCCGAAGAGGGACGCGCTCTTCCACAGCCTGGCCAGCAGCGAGCAGGCTCTGAGGCAGCTGGAGCGGTGCGTGGGGCTGGGGCTGGGGGGAGGATGTGTGGGGCAGGCAGGGGCAGCAGGGTCGCCTTCTCCAAGTTCCCAGAGCCTTTTAAAGGCTGGAAGAAGGAGGGGAGTGAGCTGGGGGTGATGGGTTGCACCGGGAGGGGGTGCTCAGCCCCACATGCAAGGGAGCTTTTTGGGATTTGTGGGTCCGTGGTTAGGGGACCGGGAGTGGTGGGGGGGACACCTTTGGGGTGGGTTTCCCCCCACGGCTGTGATGGACGTGTGTGTGTGCTGCTGTCCTGCAGGGAGAGCAACGCGGGGGTACCCGGCGTGTGGGTCTTCCACGTGGGCAGCGTGGCCCCCCTGGAGCACGTGGAGCCGGGGGGCGGCGGGGAACCCATCCCCCGTGTGCCGCAGAGCCCCGTGCATCGCGCCACCGCCCCCCCGCCATGCCGACCACGCGTCCCCGGAGCTGCCGGCGCGCCAGGGCTCAGGGGTCACGCCATCGCATCCCCACCACCCGCCCCGCGCCCCGGCGCTGCCGGGCGTCGTCCCCAAGGGGCTGCCGGCGTCCCCAGGGCGGGAGCAGAGCCACCGGCTGTACCCCGCCGGGGACAGCGGAGCCTGGCAGAGCTACTCTGCCAACCCCTCTTCCTACAGCTCCGGCCATCACGGCGTGGGCGTGGAGGAGGACGTGCATTTTAACCCCGACGGTGAGTGACGGGGACACGTCTCGTGGCGGGCAGCTCCCTAAAAAAGAAAAAAAAAAAAAAAAAAAAAAAAAAAGGCCCTCTTTGCTGCAAGCTCATCCCTTCCCGAGCAGCTGGGGCTGGAGCTGAGCGAGGGCTGGCATCGCTCCTGCAAAGCTGCTGCCCTTCCAGCTCCGTTCCTCCCGGCCAAATCCCGCTGCCAAGGGGCTGCTGGAGCCATACGGCCCCGCGCACTGGGTTTGCCGCCGCTCTGTCCCGTGTTGCAAGGAAGGAAGCTCCGGGAATGGGGATGGGAAGCTCAGGGGACATGTCCTGGCATGGGGCCAGGGCTGGGGAGCCGCCGTGGCATGTGTCCGGGGGAGCAAAGCCCCGTCTTTTTGTCTGTGTCCCAAAAATACGCAGGAATTCGATCTCTCGCCCTCTGTCAGCTCTGCCTGAAATCAGGCAACAGGTTTGACACCCTCAGCATCCTGGGGCGGCTTTCTTGGGAATCGCTGCAGCCGGCTGTCCACTCTCCCCAGGGTGTTTTTGGGACCGGGGGTGGCATGGTGCCCACCCTGAGGAAGGGTGGCTTGGACCCCGTGTCCCCAACCCTTTCCCCTCGGCCCCAGGGTTCACCTACAGCGCGGCCAGCAGGGAGACGTGCGCCCGGCACCACGGGACCTGCTCCCCGCATGCCTTCTGCACCGACTACGCCGCCGGCTTCTGCTGCCACTGCCGGGCCACCTACTACGGCAACGGGCGGCAGTGCCTGCCCGAAGGTACGTGGGGCGGGTGGCGGGGATGGGTGCCCCATGCCTGGGTGGCCGCTGCCAGGGGTGCCCATCTCCCTGCCCAGGGGCCGTGCATCGCCTCAACGGGAAGGTGAGCGGGAGCCTGACGGTGGGACGGGCGTCCGTCCGCTTCCAGGACGTGGATCTTCACGCCTACATCGTGGGCAGCGACGGCCGAACCTACACGGCCATCAGCGGGGTGCCCCAGCCCGCTGCCCGTGCCCTCCTGCCCCTCCTGCCCGTCGGAGGGCTCTTCGCCTGGCTCTTCGCCCTGGAGGAGCCCGGCTCCGAGAACGGCTTCAGCATCACGGGTGAGCGGGGGCGCGGGATGTGCCACCACCATGGCCCGTTGCTCCGAGGGACATGGCTCCCCGTGGGGTGGCCTGGCGCAGATGCGGGGTGACGCGTGGCTTGGGCTCCTCCGATGACCTCCCCCCGTTCAGCTGGCCGTCGCCTCCCTCGCGGGTGTGCCGGAGGAGCCCGGAAGGATGCTTTGGGGAACGTATCCCTAAAAATCCTACAACCGAATGTTCCCTTTTCCTGCCCAGGCGCTGAATTCACCCAGAGCCTGGAGGTGACCTTCTACCCCGGGGAGGAGAAGGTCCACATCACTCAGACGGCCGAGGGCCTGGGGCCGGACAATTACTTAAGCCTTAAGACCCACATCCAGGGCCAGGTGCCGTTTCTCCCGGAGAACGTCACCGTCCACATTGCTCCCTACAAGGAGCTCTACCACTACTCCAGCTCAGGTAGGAGCCCATGCTCACCCCCATGCTCGGCTTCTTGCATCCCCATTGCTGCGTGCCCCCACTTGGAGCTGCCCAAAACCACTGCCGTTCCCAACATCCGAGAGACGCCGATGCTGAAGCCCGTTTTCCCCCCTCTCATCCCATGGGGTTTTTCTTGCTGTCCCGCAGCCGTGATGTCCTCTGCTCACCGGGAGTACGTCCTGGCCGCCGGGACGGCCAACCACACCTTGTCCTACCGCCTGCACCAGAACATCACCTTGGCCGGCTGCCCGCACGCCCGCCTGCCCGCCCGGCAGCGGCTCAGCGTGACACGTGCCTTCGCCCTCTACGATGGCCACGAGCACGTCCTGCGCTACGCCCTGGCCGCCCGTGTCGGCTCGGCGCCAGGTGAGCTCCGTCTGGGGGATGCTGCCGTCCCCCCGCCCGCTCCCAGAGGCTGCAGCGTTGCTCGCTTTGCCCAAAAACAGCCAAAAAAGAGGGGTTTGGGACGGCTGCAGGAGGGGTGGCACCGGGTACATGGCCGTGGGTGCCTGCGCGGGATGAGGGTGCAGCGGTGACGCCTGTGTTGGGCTTACAGGAAAGATGGGGACAGACTTTTTAGCAGGGCCTGTTGCGATAAGACGAGGGGTAGTGGTTTTAAACTGAAAGAGGGAAGATTTAGACCAGATATAACGAAGAAACTTTTTACGCCGAGGGTGGCGAGATGCTGGCCCAGGTTGCCCAGAGAGGTGGGAGATGCCCCGTCCCTGGAAACATTCCAGATGGGGCTCTGAGCAACCTGATCGAGTTGAAGATGTCCCTGCTCATGGCAGGGCCATAGGTGGCCTTTAAAGGTCCCTTCCCACCCAAACCATTCTGTGATTCTTTAAGTGGGAACAGCCATTCCCTCTTCCCCGTGTCTCCCAGGCCTTTTCCCCGCTAACGTCCGTCCCCTCCTTGCCTGCAGACGATGTCGAGAATCCCCCGGTGAACCCGTGCCACGATAACACACACGCCTGCGAGGCGACGGCACGCTGCCAGCCCGGTGCGGGGATGGAGTACACGTGCGAGTGCCCGGCCGGGTACCGCGGAGACGGCCGGGGCTGCCGAGGTGAGCGGGGGCTGCGGACGGGTGTCGGGGGGGGAAGGCTAGTGCACCCCGTCCCCCACGGGGCACCGTGGTGGCCACAGCCGTTTGGGGTGCTGGGACGTGCAACAGCATCGCAGCACCCGCAGGCTCAAGAGCTCCTGGAGCTGCACCGAGGATTTGGGTGAATCACAGGGGGAAACTGAGGCAGGGTGCTGGGGGGCTGCCGGGGAAGTGGAGACATGGGACGGGCAGCTTGGGGCGGGATGTCTCCCCTAGACCGGGAGCAGTCGGACGCCAAAACTGGGGGTGTCCCACCACCACTGGGGTGCCCGGTGTCTCCCCTTTTAGACGTGGATGAGTGCGCGGAGGGCCTGAGCCAGTGCGGCCCCTTCACCCTCTGCCTGAACGTGCCGGGCAGCTACCGGTGCGAGTGCCGCAGCGGGTACCGGCTGGCGGAGGACGGGCAGGCGTGTGTGCGTAAGTGACAGCCCCACGGCTCGGGATCTCCCCCATCCCTCTGCCCTGTGGGGCTCACCCCGGCCACCTCCTCACCCCTCTGTCCCCGCAGCGAGCGACCCCTGCGAGGACGGGAGGAACCCCTGCGCGCCGGGGGACCGGGCGCGCTGCCTGCCCCGCGCCGGGGGACGCCCTGCCTGCGAGTGTCTCCCCGGGTACAGCGGCGACGGCATCCACTGCGCCGGTACAGGGGGCACGGGAGGGACCGCGGGGTGGCACCGTGCCGGGGTGCCCTGCCTGGCTGATTCCCATCCTCCCCGTGCACAGACGTGGACGAGTGCGCCGAAAACCCGTGTCACCCGGCTGCCACCTGCTACAACACGCCAGGCTCCTTCTCCTGCCGGTGCCAGCCCGGCTACGAGGGCGATGGCTTCCAGTGCGCATATGGTAAGGATGCCCAGCTTGCCACCGCACCGGCTCTGCCCAGGGTGGCTTCCACCGTCCTCACTCTGCCGTTCTTTTGGCTGTCCCGATGGCGGAAGGGAGCACGCAGCGGCTGACGCCCTGCCAGCACCAGCAGCTCTACCCGCGGGCGGTGCCGCCGGGACCCTCGCCCGTGGGCGACGGGCACGTGCCCCAGTGCGACGAGGAGGGTCGGTACCGGCCCCTGCAGTGCCACGGCAGCACCGGGCACTGCTGGTGCGTGGACGCCGCGGGGCAGGAGATCGCCGGCACGCGGACGGCGCCGGGCAGCACGCCACCACGCTGTGGGAACCCAGGTCTGTGCCATTCCGAGGGGGCGAAGGGAGGTGGGATGGGGCCTTGGGCATCTCCTTGGCATCCGATGGGATTGGCAGGCACCGGAGATGCCCTGGGTTGTGTTGCGTGGCGGAGGGTGTTGAGAGGATGCTGGAGAGGCAGAGCCCTGCCTGTCCCTGCCCATCCCGCCCAGCTGTCACCAGCAGAGTGGGGTCAGGGGGGCTGCGGCCCACGGAGGGGGCTCTCTGCCCACCCGCCTGGCTGGGGGCTTCTCTGCCATGGCCTGGGTGCCAAACGGGTGGTTGGGCACCTCAGGGGGCTGCTGGGCCTTTAGGGCGCCCTGGCCCATGGTGGTTACGGTAGCAATGTCCATGGGGGCACCTCCTGTGTCACCTTGCCATGGAGGGGACAGCCATGGGGTGCCGAGCGGGGGGCTGCAGAGGGGCAGCCCCCAGCCCCTGCCCCAAGGGGGGAGACCAGGTGGTGCCGGCAGAGTGTCACCCACCACCCGCAGCCCTGGGTGAAGCGGGGCCAAACTGGGGCGGCCAAGTGGGTCCAGGGGAGCTGCGCGGCACCCCCTGAGCCGGGGGCGGGGGCATTTGCTGCCGGCAGAGGCCATCCAGCGGCTGACCCCCTGTGAACACGAGCGGCTCTACCCGCGGGCGGTGCCACCGGGACCCTCGCCTGTGGGCGACGGGCACGTGCCCCAGTGCGACGAGGAGGGTCGGTACCGGCCCCTGCAGTGCCACGGCAGCACCGGGCACTGCTGGTGCGTGGATGCTGCGGGGCAGGAGATCGCTGGCACACGGACGGCGCCGGGCAGCACGCCGCCACGCTGCGGGAACCCAGGTCTGTGCCGTCCCCTCCCCATAGCACCCCAACCCCATGGTGCTCCTCCAGCAGCCTTAGCATGGAGGGGCGCCCAGCAAGGAGAGGGGGACCCGGGGGCTCCGGCAAAGCCCTGAGTCCCCCAAACTTGCATACGGGGAGGGTGACTGTTGCCCTCCCCACGCCAGAGCCCACGGAGCGGCCCCGCACCATGTGCGAGCGCTGGCGGCAGAGCTTGCTGGAGCACTACGGCGGCAGCCCCCGCCGCGACCAGTACGTGCCGCAGTGCGAGGCGGGGGGGAGAGTTCACCCCGCTGCAGTGCCACGGGGACAGCGGGTACTGCTGGTGCGTGGACGAGGGCGGCAGGGAGATCCAGGGCACGCGCTCGGAGCCTGGCAGCACCCCGCCGTGTAAGAGCTCGGCACCCCGAGTGTGACACACACATCCCCCCCCCCCAGTCCATCTGCCACAGCATGGCCTCCTGGAGCTGCACCGCACCCTCGGGTGCAGAGCCGAGGGGCTGATGCTCCCCGAGCCATCTCTCTCCATGCGCCCCCCCCATTTATGTGCCAGGTCTCCCTAGCGTCGCGCCGCCCAGCGTCCGGCCCTCACCCCGGCCCGATGTGTCACCACCGGCCACGGGGACCTTTCTGCTCTACGCTCAGGGACAGCAGATCGGCTACCTCCCGCTCAACGGCACGCGGCTGCAGAAGGAGGCGGCGAAGACCCTGCTCTCCCTGCATGTAGAGTATCTCCAGCGCCGGGGTCGGGGTGCAGGACCAGCGGAGGGACTTAGGGACAGGCTGATGCTGCGACTCCGTGTCCCGCATCTCCCTGGACCACTCTTGTCTTGAGCTGTGATGGTTTGAGGGGTCGCCTCCTGAAGGTTGCTGTTGGTTTGTGGGGATGCTGGCCATGCCTTGGAGCTGAGATGGAGGAGGAGAGCTCTCCCCTCTTCCTCCAGCCGTCCCCAGCAGAGGGATAGGTCACAGCCAGGGGCTGCCTGTGAAGCGAAGGAGCACGGGTGCTCGCAGAGGTCCCCCGGCCATCTGTCATGGTCCCCCGGACTGCCAGCCGCACGTCTCTACTGTAAAACTTTTCCCTTCCTGGGACTCCTCTTGGAGCGTGGCCATGTCCATCTCCAGCCAGGCCAGACCGAGGGAGAGGAACGCTGCAAGCCAGGCCACTACCCTCCCTGAACCCCGGGGAACCCAAACACCTTGCCAAGTATTCCCTTTCCCCATCCTGAAGGTCATTCCTTCGGGCTGGCTTGGCTCTTGGAGCTGTCTCTCCTTCAGCCAAAGGGTTCCAAACCCATCTGGACGTGGGTGTGTGCCTGCGACAGCTGGCCTGAAAACCTCTGCTGCAGGATTCAGCCGAGGCGGGGGGGGGCGGGGGGCGAAGTAGGAACCCCTCGGTGTTGGGATTTGCTGGGGAAAAAGGGATTTGAGCGTCATGCCCTGTTCTTGCACCTTGCAGAGTGCTCCCAGTGCCGGCTGGGGGGCTAACGGTGCTCATTGAGCCTCCTGGCGATGGCCCAGGCAGGATTTCACCCCATGTCCCTTTCCCAACCCTGGCAGGGCTCCATCGTGGTGGGGATCGACTATGACTGCCGGGAGAAGACAATCTATTGGACTGATGTGGCCGGACGGACCATAAGCCGGGCGAGTCTGGAGCCAGGCTCTGAGCCAGAGACCATTATCAACTCGGGTGCGTTCCCATCACCAGTGACATCCGCCCAAAGCCACATCGGCGGGTCCACACCACTCCGTGGCCATCGCAGCGCTGGGGCTGTCCTGCTTTGGGGTCCTCTATCCGCGCTCGCATCCCTTGGCTGCGGGTCAGGCGGGTCTGGGCACTGTGACAGGTCCAGGAGCTTCATGTCCCCAGCCACCAACCACGTCTGTCCCTCTGGCAGGTCTCATCAGCCCCGAGGGGCTAGCAGTGGACCACCTGCGCCGAGCCATATTCTGGACTGATAGTGGCCTGGATAAGATTGAGCGAGCCCGGCTGGATGGCTCTGAGCGACGGGTGCTCTTCGATACGGAGCTCGTCAACCCCCGGGCCATCACGGTGGACCCCGTCCGAGGGTGAGCAGCAGCAGTTCCGAAGGGATTTGCATGCAGGGATTTGCAAGGTGCAAGTTGGACACACGCGGTGGTGGCTGAGGCCCCATCCTGACCCTGGGAGCAGCTCTCCTACAGTGCACACCCCGTAGGAGGGATTGGCTCTGTTCCCCACCTCCTCTTTTATTTAATAATTCAGGATTTGGCCAAACCTGCTGTTTCAGTGTCAGGATGTATATTATTTTTAAAAGCTTTGAAACACGCCTGGCGTTGGAAAACACAAGCCGTGCCTCTAGGGTGCTGTTGCGATACAAAATGTGCTACTCCTAAGACTCGCCCTCGTCTAGGAGCTACAGTTTGGGTCGTAAACATGTTTGACATAATCATTCTGGTTTTCTTTTAGAGATTTTTTTCAAATCAAATAAAGATTTATCTCAGGCACCCTTCAGGGGGAGAGCCAGGCATCTCTCCTGACAAGAACCAGTAACAGAGAGCCAAGCCAATCATCTCCTACCATTCCTTACTGTTGCGTGTCCTGTTTGTTCATATGATTATTTCCCAAGCAACCTTTACTGGACGGACTGGAATCGTGAAGCACCCAAAATTGAAACTTCCACTGTCAACGGAGCCAACAGGAGGGTCCTGGTGAACAAGGACATCGGTTTGCCCAATGGCCTGACCTTCGACCCCTTCTCCAAGCTCCTCTGTTGGGCAGACGCAGGTAATTTCACCCAGGACCAGTCAGACTACGACACGCGAAGCCTCCAGAGGGAGAAACCAGTTATATAGAATCACAGAATGGTTTGGGTTGGAAGGGACCTTAAAGATCATCTGGTTCCAACCCCCTGCCCTGGGCAGGGACACCTCCCACCAGCCCAGGTTGCTCCAAGCCCCGTCCAGCCTGGCCTTGAACACCTCCAGGGATGGGGCAGCCACAGCTTCTCTGGGCAACCTGGGCCAGGGGCTCACCACCCTCACAGCCAAGAATTTCTTCCTCAGATCTCATCTAAATCTCCCCTCTGTCAGTTTAAAACGGTTCCCCCTCGTCCCATGGCTCCACAGGATCCACAGGATCAAGAGTCCCTCCCCAGCTTTCCTGTAGGCCCCCTTTAGGGACTGAAAGGCTGCGATAAGGTGTCCCCAGTCTTCCCCAATAGATGGCTTTACGCCATTGCTACCTGTGGGCTTCTCTGCCCCCTTCCACTGTCCTGCCCCGAAAGACTTGGTGTGATGGGGTTGGGGGACTCACAGCATGAGTTGCTTCTACACCCTTAGGCTGGGCAGCTGTTTCAAAATTTAGTGAATCCAAAGAATGCGTTTGGTGAGGGTTTGTGTTTTTTTGGTTTTTGGGTTTTTTTTATGGCCCGCTAACTGTCTTGTGTTTAAAAAAAGGAACGAAGCACCTGGAGTGCACATTCCCCGACGGCGCGGGCCGGCGTGTCATACAGAACAACCTCAACTACCCCTTCAGCATCATCAGTTACGCCAATCACTTCTACCACACCGACTGGAGACGGTAAGGGAAGAAAACACACTCCTTCCCGCGGCCGGGAACGCTGCGCTTGGCAGTTCCTCGGCCTCCGCCACTCCCTGCTGGAGTCACACTAGGCAGCAGCTTGGGGGGGGACTTCGAGCCAGAGGGGGGGGGAATAAACACTGTCCCCAGCCTGTTCCCTGGTCCCCAGTCCCGGCACCTCACCAGAGCGCTCTCTTGGGTCTCCTGCTGTGCCACGTTCAGCAACACCCGCTTGTAACACCCGCATAGACAAGTGTACCCTCCGCTGGATAAAAAAACTGGCTGGATGGCTGTGCCCAGCGAGTTGTGATTAATGGAGCAAAATCTGGTTGGCGGCCGGTCACCAGTGGTGTCCCTCAGGGCTCAGTTTTGGGGCCAGTCTTGTTCAATCTCTTTATTGATGATCTAGACAAGGGGATTGAATGCACCCTCAATAAGTTTGCGGATGACACCAAACTAGGTGGGAGTGTTGATCTGCTTGAGGGTCGGAAGGCTCTACAGAGGGATCTAGACAGGCTGGATTGATGGGCCAAGGCCAATGGGATGAGGTTTAATAAGGCCAAGTGCCGGGTCCTGCATTTTGGTCACAACAACCCCGGGCAATGCTACAGGCTTGGGGCTGAGTGGCTGGAAAGCTGCCCGGCAGAAAAGGACCTGGGAGTGTTAGTGGACAGCCGGCTTAACATGAGCCAGCAGTGTGCCCAGGTGGCCAAGAGGGCCAATGGCATCCTGGCTTGTATCAGGAATAGCGTGGCCAGCAGGAGTAGGGAAGTCATCATGCCTCTGTACTCGGCACTGGTGAGGCCTCACCTCGAGTACTGTGTTCAGTTTTGGGCCCCTCGCTACAGGAAAGACATTGAAGTGCTGGAGCGTGTCCAGAGGAGAGCCACCAAGCTGGTGAGGGGTCTGGAGAACAAGTCCTATGAGGAGAGGCTGAGGGAGCTGGGCACGTTTAGTTTGGAGAAGAGGAGGCTGAGGGGAGACCTCATTGCCCTCTACAACTACCTGAAAGGAAACTGTAGAGAGGCAGGGGTTGGCCTCTTCTCCCAAGGGAATAACGACAGGACCAGAGGAAACGGTATGAAGCTGCGGCAAGGGAGATTTAGATTAGATATTAGGAAGAATTACTTTACTGAAAGAGTGGTCAGGCACTGGAACAGCCTGCCCAGGGAGTTGGTGGAGTCACCATCCCTGGAGGTATTTAAGAAATGTGTAGACATGGCTCTTCAGGGCATGCTCTAGTGCCCAAGATTATTGGTTTGTGGTGGGGTGTTGTGTGTGGGGTTGTGGGTGTGGAGTTTAGTTGGTGGGTGCTTTTTTTTGTGTGGGTTTTTTTGTTTTTTTTTTTTTTTTATGTGGTTGGACTCGATCTCAAAGGTCCCTTCCAACCACTAAGATTCTGTGATTCTGTGATTCCGTAAATCTCAGCGCGGAACAGTTGTTTAGAAGCAAGCCCGGCTTCCTGGGAGGGACAGAAATAGCGGTTGGGGTTGTTTTTTTTTTTTTTATTTTCAATAAAACTTGGCATAAATGGATGAATCTAGATCAAGTCCAAAGATTCCGTCCTCAGCCATTCCCTCTCCACTGCTGCCACCCAAGGCCCTTGGGGAAGTCGCCTCTATTCCCACTCCAGCTGGAAGCTCTCAAAACTTCAATCAAATCTTAGCAGATTACAACAAACACTTAAATGCTCGCCACACTTGGAGGAGATCCTCAGGGCGATAATCTCTCCTTGGAAAGCTGTCTCTGTGACTCTATCACCAAAGAGTAATGCACTGAATGAGCTGGATGTAGATTTTATGGGGCAAATTTCTTTCCACTTGCTCTGCAGGTGTTCGGGCCAATCTTTTTCGCTGCCTCTGCTCTTAAATACACGTAGACGGGGAAAAAAAAACCAAATCACCAAGTTTTATAGATGAGTAAAGCATTTCTCCCTCTTTTATCCCCAGGGATGGTGTGATAGCCATTGATAAAGAAACCGGCTCCTTTACCGATGAGTATCTTCCGGAGCAGCGATCACATCTCTACGGAATAACCGCAGTTTATCCCTACTGCCCTGGAGGTAAAGCACAAGAAAACCCACCCCCTCTTTATTGTCTGACAGCAGTTACACGCCTGACATGCTAAAGATCTCAATTTCTCTTTGCAGCAAGGAAATAGTAACTGCTATTTCGAGAAACAACGATCTTTGCACCCAAAAGAACTTCAGAGACCCAGAAAACTGTCACTGCATACAACTAAGGAGGGGGGGGGGGGAAAGCCCTTAACCAAAGCCAATGAAGCGACCTACTTTCCTGCAAAAGATTTCCAAGTATTTTTTGAAGTTATACCTCAAGTCTTTACTACTGTATTTTTTTAAAAGTGAAAAACATTGATATATTACAAAAAAGAATGGTCCTGTAAATCCTAGGCCATTACTCTAACTCTTGCTTATGCAAGCCAATTTAAAACGTAGCTTTCCTATTCAAATGTTTTATTTTATCAGAAGAAGAAGGGATTAACTTTTAATAGTTTTGACAATCTGACCAACGGGTCCTTTTATCCAAATATAAACGCCTATGGGGAGCTTTGGATTGCAGTATCTTGCTGGGTCTAAATAATCTACAGCCCTGAAGACAGAGACTGTGTGTGCTCCAGAAGCGTGCAGAACAGTGACATGATACGGCAAAGGCATTGACATTTTTCCAGAAGCCAATTCTGTATTTTCACCACTGCCTCAATGCATGTCTTTTAGTATTTATATTAGAAGAATATGCTAGAATTGATCTGTTCATGCGTGTTGGTTCTTCTAAGTGCCTTCATAGACCTACCCGGCGTAGACCGATACATGTTCAGAAATGCCATTTACGTTGTAATGCTTCACTTTTTCTAGGTTACTTCAATAATTGAATAAAATGGTTGTTTTACGTTTCCCTTTGGAGTTACTTTTTAAATATTTCAGTTGGAGGGCAGACTGTGGAGAAGCAGCAAGCAAGCCAGGAGCAAGCCGCTCCTACTGCAGGGCCTCGGCAAAAGAGGAATGCGCAGAGCCTTTGTGTAACACTCCCTTCTCCACACAAAGCCAAACACAATGAAAAAGCCGTATTTGCCAACTCAGAGCTCGTCAGAACAATTCCTCTATTTCCCCCAGCTCCGTTTATTTAAAGAAAAATGATAATTCCGTAGAAGTCAGAATTCAATTTCCTGTTTTCTTTCAAAACAGTAAAATAATACAATTTCAAACTGCATGCCGGAGTTGTACATAGTTCCTAATTCTACTAAGTACACAAGAGACTAAAAGGTTTTATCTGTTCATCTCCCGACTTTCCCCAGTCTGTGGTCCGTCTTGGGATCAGCAATAATGGCCTGAACTGCTACAATGGCTTCGTTAATTTTTGTTTGCAGCTCTCGGAGCTCCTCTATATGCAGCAGTCGGAGAATTTGGGCAGCTTCGTTGAGGACAGCATCTGGGTGAGCGGCAGAAAGAGAAGTCGTGTCAAGCATTTTTATCTGAGGTCTTGAGAAAAGCTTAACCTAAGCTAATGCTCTGCACTTCGTTCCTGCTGGTGGTTTTCATGTGCGAAATAGGAAATAACCTTTCTTGCTGCTAGAGAGGTGGCAGGGGGCTCTGCAAAACCTCGCTCGGCTTCCTGCAGCCCTCACAGTAATCCACAGCCAAGTCGGGTCAGTATGAAGCTTCCTGACTAGTAATTTAGGGGTACGTGGGGCAAAAGTGAAGCCAAGCGAGTGGAGTCCCAGGTCATCTGGCTATTGCTTACAAAATAATCTATCAGGTCATGCCAACTTGCGCTGCCTCCGATTAGATTTTAGGGAAATTATGCAGCTAAAACACATGGAAGCAGCACAGAGGTCCTCTGCTGGTAGAAGCCAGATTTACAAGACAAGAGTAAGGAGCTGCATTCCTTCCGCTTGCAAATGTGGCTGCCATTAAAAGCCATTTAAAGTTATTTAAACATGACTCTGAAACAACATATTCCACAGCTAAGATTTATGCTTTTCTGTTCCAAAACAAAATGCTCAGGAGTGCTCGTAAATAAAAAGCTGGGAAGGAGCAATTCTTTCCATGACAGGCTTCTAGGCGAATTGTGCTTTTTTACTGTACAACATTATCTACACATTTGACAGTAATATACTTGTCAGTGGCAAACATCACTATTTGAAAGTAACATTAAGAGAACTGCTTACCTCCTGTGTCAAAACCAAGAATGTGCTTTTCTAAAGCAACAGGCAAACCCTTTGAAAAGAAAAAGCACGTTCAAATGTAATTAGAAGTGTCATTCTGCATGCTTGGAAAATAAAATCAAGTACTACAGCAGCTAACTCTGGAGGAAAGGACACTTGAGATTTGCTTATAAAGACATGCATGACAACTTCAAAAAGTCATCATGCTTGATTAAACGAGTGCCTTTGTGTCCTGAAGCATCAAACCCGGAGTATTAATAAAGAAAAGTCTTCACGCTTAATAATCCCTCTACTTGTCAAGCGAACCCCACTGGATACACGCTGCCCACATTCGATCCTTAAAAGGCGAACAACAGTACTGCAAGAGAACACCCAATCCAGCAACCCAGACAAACAAAACGCATGCACAAACTAGGGTTTCTTAGGAACTATGGCCTTTAGACAGCTGCCAGTTTTAAAAGCGCTGGCTGATTTGAAAAGAGAGTTGTAAAAATTCGCTGTAATCAAGTGAGTTTCTCAAGCACAGGACTTGCAACCTCCATCAACATTCTCAGGAGCATTTTCTCAAGTGTTAAGCTTAGGAATAAAGCTAAACATTCCATTTTCTAAACACTTGCTCTATTAAGGCAGTACAAGGAAAAGTTTTATTAGTGGTAATTTATAAGCATTGCTCTCTTTCCTTACCCTTTCCAACTGTGGAGGAGCAGTCATGCTAAACAATCACTCATGTTTCAACATGCACATAAAATTAGACTTAAACAATGCAAATCTTAAAATTTGCTTTTACTACCTCTGTAACTTTTTTCAACATTTGCCTTGCACAACAATTCGAGTTCAATACCATTAGTTTCTGCAACGATGGGGTTGTAAAACCTTCTAAGCAGCAAGGATTTCTTTTAAAGGCTTTTATATACATGTAAAAGAATTCTGAGCTGATCAAAACACCACAAACTAAATACAAACTGCTGACTGAAACTAATTCTAATACCCCATTTTCAAGAAGTGGTTCTTTTCCACGAACTTTACAAAAGTAAAATGGATGTTCACCTGCAATCTTAAAAAATACACCTGCATTGTTAAAATTTAAACGGCATGTTGTTAAGAATGCCACTTCAAACAGATCCTAGCAGTATCAGACTCTGTACACACACTCTTTAAGAAATCAGGTTTATAGTTAAGGTTGCAAAGAGATCATTGCCACCCTACTGTGTTCTTGGAGCCACACAAGCAGCAAAACATTGATTCGGTCAGTTTTTTGTGCATGAATTCCCCAGGGCCATTGCAGGTACCTCCTACGCTGGGTGACCACAGTGGCACCTTCAGAGGTGGTCTTCTGACACCCCCTGGTAGTGTAGCATTACTTTCCCTCCCTTCTTCCCTCTACCCCATGTATCAGGTCCCTTCTGGCTGGTGGAAGCTATCTTTGGCAGCGCAGTAGACTGGCCTTCCCCAAGTCCAGTACCACTGGTTTCACGGCGGGCACTGGGCTGTACAGACACCCACTGCTGTACAACCACAACAGGCACATGCTCATTTATTTGCACAGTAGCTTTAAATGGGGAGAGGAGCAAAGAGCACCTTCACATCCATTACCATACAGACTGCTTCATTTCTCAGCCTCATTCCCCAAAAATTCAATTTAAAACTGCTGCACCAAAACGCTTGCAAATGGGCCTGACCACCACAGCTAACTGCCGTGTAACTCTAAGTGTCAATAGTAAAACTACATTACGTGGGAGCGGGAGGAAAAAAACATTTCCAGATTTCAGAGTAGGGGAAAAGTGTATCCACTTTGTTGTGCTTTTACACATGCCCCAGGTATAGCCTTCAGAAGTATCCTTAAAGCGACCCTGAAGGGCGCCTGTTGTACTTGAGCCTACCTAGGATCCACCCATCGGGCAAGGAAAGCCCAGGACAGGCTACAAGTCCACCAGTATAAATCTGAATCCTGTCTAGACACTGAGTACATTGAATTGCCAACCATTCAAAACATAATCTAAAAAAAAAAAGTGTCATGTCTTATCTTGAAAACCGTACTTTGACAACCCAACAAGATAAATCTCATTTTATTTGGTACATTTAAACCACATGTGCAGCAGTATAAGTTTCCTCAGCATAGTCCTCACACGTATCCTTCAGTCAGAGAACATTTCTGTATCTATTCTGTCTTTTCCCCACTCTATCTTGATATTGCCAGGAATGCAACTCATGACATTTTGTATATTAAGTCATCTGCCATGCAGCAGTGGGACATTTATAACCTGTTTCCAGAGACAAGACTTAATACACAAAGCGTCACTGGCTAGTATTTTGGCCATTAACAAGCCAGCCAAAATCAGAAGCAGAGGTTTATTTTTCCTCTCCTTCTATCCTGCGACCCACTTATCCCTGCTGCTTTTAAGATATTTTCTTCATTCATCCAGTACATTACGACGTTGATGATCGCTGCTGGCACAGATGAAGCTGTTTTCCTGACTCCAACCCCCTGCTTCTTCTCCACCCTACTTGAAATTTAGCGTTTCTAACAAGAATACACTCCCAATGATATTTATCATTCAGTGACACAGTGACATTTCAACCTAAGATCTGACAATGCTTTGAAGGACCTATTGAATCTGAACAACTCTTTGTCATGAAAAAAGTCAGTTCCTTAAAGAAGTTAGTTCGGCCAAACCCACAGAAAATCCAATTTTGATCCCTGCATGTCAGCTGTGCAGCTATGTAAACAACAAGTAAAAGCAGCTTTTTATTAATACTAGTTACAGAACCTAAAACAACTACAGCAGTTTCAGCTGCTTTCATATTTTCCTGCTCTTTTAACAGTCTTATGGGCATACAAGACCAAAGCTTTGATTTACTGTTCCAACACTTCTGGCAATTACTGCACTGCAACTCAGAGCACCTGCGACTGCCACTTAGTAAACACCATAAGTGGTGTTGTGATAATAAAATAAAGCATGGACTGTTCTGAGCAGCTGCCAGAAAAAGATGAAGGGACTCCCGCTCTTCGTCCAGATCCAGTCGCTTTATCAGGGATGCTTCTACGCATCCACCTGCGCAGCAAGGGAGGCTGCCCGTCCTGACTGCGCCCAAGACCCAGTGCCAGCAGCTGCTGCGCCAAATGCCAAAGAGAAGAGCTGGAGAACAAGGGATGTTTAAGAAATGGCAACCTGAAAAGCCACAGTCATCCCCCGGAATATCTTACAAACAGCCAGCTTGTGGTTAGAAAATAATTCTGCAAAATCTGAGGTTTAAGTGCAGAAGTTTCCTTCGCCATTTCTTTTTGGAGAAGGCGGGGAGGGAGGAGGTGGATATCCAACATCCCATTCCTTGAACACATACGAGGTGTACATACGAAGCAAAACACTCCATACAAGGAACGTTTCAATCTGTTTACACAGCCAACGCTGACGATTCCAAGGAAAAGCCAGGTCATTCTCAGACTCTAGACCTGCTGCACTGAACAGTAAGAGTAATCCTCTAGCAAATATAAAGATAGGAGAGCAGCTATTTACAGGATATATCATACAGGTACATATATTTGTATTGAACTGAAACAAGAGCTTTGTGTGCTCTCCATAATCCTCTGGGACTTTTAGAATCAGGATGGCAAAGATAAAGCAAGTTTCTACCACCCTCCTTAACAAAGGGTTTAAGCAGAACCTGTTTTGACGGAGATGGCCGACATTTACGCCTACACTTCTTTACTCGATATGGAATAATTAACACTAAACTCATGCACTGTGTATACAAACCTCCTTGGACTGACTGGCCTTCGCTATGGCGTCCTGCGTCAAGCGCTCTTGAACCAAAATGCGAATTGCCTAGGAAAAACATTTAAAGGCGAGAGTAATTAATTTATGTCTTGATGCATTTCTCAGCAATTCCAAGGGAAAGGGAGCCAACATTATAACCCAGCATAACCTCAAACCCTCAGCTTGGTGAGAGGCCTTTTGGAAAATTCTTTCAGACTTTAAACCTTTTCAAATAGCACTTTTCTTCGCAAGTGGTGTCTTAAGGTGTAGTCTGTTGGACTGTGGGAAAGCAGCCTAACCAGAAGAGACAAGGACATTACACTATTAATTTCAGCCACTACTGGCCCAGAAACTGCAAAGTACTAGGAACAATCAAAAAAGCTTATGATTCCCAAAGCAAGCTGACCGTGATCCCAAAGCGGCAACATCATTTTTATTTTTCTGAGACCACACACCTTTAGCGCTGCAGCAATACAGCTTCTTCAGGAAGGAATTCCTGCGAGCAGCATCTTTTAGGAAGGGCTGAACCATCCTCCACATGCAAAGAAACCCGGAGCAAGGCTACCCACCCAGGTTTTAAAAAGACTGAGAGCAGAAAGGAATTCTTTTTAGACATAGGAACAAGAACACCCTTGATTTTAACAATCCTGCTGCTCATCTGTTCTTACTGGCTACCGTACATAGCATGAAATCGGATCGGAGCTATCAGTTACTGATACCCACAGCTGTAAATGCCTCTAAAAATAACCGAAGGAATACCATGCAGGCAGACTTCCACCAGAAAGAACTGGGTCTGTCAAACACATTCCTCAGACTTTCCCTGATAAGTAGCCAAATGTGACAGAAGCAGTCTTAAGGAATCATAAAATGGTTCTTACTGCTTCTTGTTTCTCCCCCAAGATTTCTCCCGCTTTTGGCCATGATTAAAGTTGAGATCATACTAGAAAGTTGCCACTGAATACTTCTAGAAATTTTTCTAACTGAAGGGAGCAGCCTGGACAAAAGAGGGATTTGATGAGTTTAACTTTAAATGCCAGCAGTGAAACCAGACCCTGTAGAAGAGAATTTTGAGTGCCTTTTGCATTAGAACAAGGATATCCAACTGTGTTACACAGATGCTTTCTGATCAACGTGCCAGATTTAAATTAATAAAATGGGACTCCAAATATGTCTCTGCTCACTCTGGCCAGATGTCTGTAGCATGCTTGCACCCTTTGGCATTCCCTAAACATCCATCTCAGAGCGCCCAAGCCTCAACAGGGATCATAACTTCTCTGCATGCGCACTGCAAACCTGCTTATTGCTGCGTAGAATTAAAGAGTTTCATTGACACACTCTAATACCATAAACCACTGAAAACTAGCATTGCTGTTGTTCATGTAACACGAATTGCCATTGCGGGAGTCTGTTCTCACTGTAATTAAAAGCAAGAAAACTCAGGCTGGTGGTCCAACCTCTTCTGCCTGAAAAAAGTAAGACTGGTAATGTGGAAATAACGACAAATGTAAATACACTTACGCAGAAAATACATTCTGCTTTCTCTTTGACTTGCTAGTACCAAATTAGACGGGCCCAGATAGAGTTTGCTAGCCTCGAGACGATCCTGTAAGAAGACCTGAAGGAATTCTGTCTAATAAGGACTCATGCTGCAGATCCTCAACATTGCCATCCACAGGCTCTTTTCTCTCTCTACCCGATATCCGTTTTACACTGTTTTTTGTGTGGTTTGAGGGGTGGGGTTTTTTTTAGGGGTTTAATACACCAGATCTCCACCGCTCTTTAGATTAGTGAAGGGTTCAAAGGCTATTTTGGGAAGGCAAAGGAGGATACCATACTGGGGGAATGAGAAAGTGGTTGATGGGATAACAGCAGGCCATCATTTCCTTAAGAAACCCAAACTAACATGATAATACTGTTTAAATATGCCTGTTATAGACTTATACGCACTATATAAACTTCAATACCCATGGCATTCAGTTTCTCCAAAATAAGTTTAACAAATATCACAGCTACTCTAATGAATGGATCTTTTGGTTTTTTTCAGAGAAATTTGGTTATTTTGGTGCCAAACAAATCTAAGCTTATTTCCATAACATCACATCTGACATATGTTCCACAACATAACATCTGACACAATCAGATAGGAACTCAGGACTGCTAAAGTCTCAGTAAATACAGCACCTCAAAAATACAGTACAGGTTTGACCCAAAATTTACAGATAACTAGAGTTCCACCACTAAATCACAAATTTTCTCAAAGTCATAAAAAAGATGCTTTAGGAAATTAACGAGCCTACCTACTGCATTTAAAAAGCCATGATTAGTTGTCAAGACTGAATTAAACTGACTTCAGTAATGACAAGGAGTAAACAGTTCATAGGATCAAAAGGAGGAGGAGGAAAGCTTTTAACTGTGGCTCCTCCCTAGGACGTTTGTTTTACTTAGCCTCTATGTATTCAAGTTTCCTAGCACTGGAATGCAATCTTCTCCTTTGAGTGTGTTCCTCAGTATTTCTGAAGTTCACTAAAATCACATAAAACAGTACTTCAGCTAACCTGAGTTGAAGCACTTCAAATTCTGAGCAACGGTTCTCAGTGTTGGAATTCCAGGACCTCAGCTACAATTGAACTGTTTACCAAGACAGTTATGCTTGCATTCGTTTCCATTATTTATATTCTGTGTTCTTATCTGCTTGAAAAGGCACATACACGTGAGTTTTACTTTCTACTTATGCCTAAAAAGTCATAGTTATCAGTAACTGAGCACCACAAATTATTACAGACACACCAGCCACTGGGGTAAAGAAGAAAGCAGGTGTGAAAACTGTGGAACTTACCTTAAGCATTACCAAGTAATCATCGTGTCGCTGAATCTGAAGCAGATTAGCTAAAGCCATCACTCCAGCCTTGAAATCAGGATTATTCACTGCAAAAATAATCATCATCATTAAAAACATATGCAAATTTAACTGGCTCCAAAAGACAGAATTGGCTTCCAGACTCCACGGCATCAGATTGCTCTTAAGGATGACAGGCAGGGCCATGGTTATACAGTGGCAAGCAACCACTTTGGCTACAAAGCAATCAAAGCATGCTCCAGGCTTCATAATCAGGTTGCAGAACACCATCCAAGTACAAACAGCATTGTTTTCAATGCCAAATGCATTACATATGCGCTACCGCACAGGAAACCTGCGTCTTTAAAAATAAAGCCAATTACATGAAAGTATTCTCTTTTGTAAGCCTTTCTATCACTGCAGAGCAGAACTGTGCCTGCTGGGTGAGGGCAGGACCGATTCCTAGCTATCTGTTTCTAGAAGGAGCAATGGGAGAAGACTTGGGGGATTTAAGGCTAATTATAGTAGCTATTTTCCACCACTTCCATTTATTGTGAATGTGCCCAGCAGTCAAAAAAATTAAAATGATTACGAGAGGTACAGCTGGGGAAGACTGAGCCAACATGTAATACATGACAGTACTGAAGTAAACAGTCTGCTATCACGTTTCCTTAGCCCTTTTTTTTTTTTTTAAAAGATATGTTAAGAGTCTATAGTCAAAAGACATCTTGCTATTTCACCCTAGCCTGCAGTAAGTAGTCACATTTTATAGAGCTCTCTGCAAGTTGTTAAGGTAAACACCCTTCAGCTGCTTCCTCCCTCCCTGATAAGAGCCCTCACAACTTGTTCACATCTGATCAATTCTCTGGGCACCCTGTTCTCCTGGGAAAGATTCTCCCCTCTGCCCTTCCCCTTTTTCCCAGCAGGAAAAGCTCCGCGTCAGTGCGCATGCAGACACCTGGGATTCACATGGAGCTGCTCCTCTTCCCTTTGGTAGGAATGCTGACGAGTGCAAACAGCTCAAAGTAACTCTCAAAACACTGCTCACAAGAGAGGCAGTTTGAGCCAGGAGAAAAAGAATATGTGAACTCTGCATTCCTAAAGCTTTACATGAGACTTTATAAAGCTGTATGTATCACAGTACTGTAACAAAGAAAATCACACAGGCCATGGAACGCATTCACGTGTGATGCATCCGTACAGTAGGTTGCTGCACACTTACCATCCAAGTTAATCAGCGGTTCTGCATTCTTTGCCGCGTTGTCAGTATTTTTAGCACCATCAGGGGTAGAATCCTTATACTTATCAGCTGTTAAATTAAGAAGCAAACACAAACACCATTGGAGCTCATGACAAAAATAAGCAGTTAAAAGTTTAAAGCCAAGTTGTAGTTTGCAATAGCTGTATTTCTGGGGTGTGGTAATTGCCCAAGAGCCTTCTGGGTTTATAAGCTGATGTTTTGAAGCTCCCTACTAAGGTCCCCAAAGGCTGTTCTAGTGAGCTCTCCTAACAGCTCCCATCTGCAGAGAGCTTATGTGCTATCCCAGAGCAGCGTCAGAGCATGCTCCACACTTACATAGGGCATTACGCTCTTGACTAAGGCTCTTCTGACAGTCTTCACCCCAGAAGACTGAACAAGCTGCACCTTACAGTTCTACTACTTTTAAAACTCATCAGTTCAACTAGCATTGGCCCTTTGCCTCAATCCGCAGCGTACGTAGGGCTCAAGAACTACAGATTGAAGTTGGTTCTGATCAGCAAGTAAAACATTTCCAGGGAAGGCTCTGCTGCAGCATTCACCTACAACCCACAAAGGGGTTTTTCAAGCCTTTTGAGCATGGGACCTCCCGGCTCCTCCATCTTCATGTACCCCACATCACAGGCAGCTCATTTTCTCCATCATCAGGGACTGAAAACCAGCTCTACAGATTCCAAGTATTTATATCCCATCCCTGTCTTGGGCAGACCTCAGCCGTGCAGGAATCAAAGGTAATGGAAAACAGTACTTCGGCTATTATTACGTTTGCCAGCAGTATTTACATTTGTATCTGCACTCTCACTAAAAGGAAATGAAACTGCTGCTGATTGCTGAGATTTAACTCAACTTTTTTCATAACCTTGCCCTAGTTCCCAAGGGTTCAGGATCTACTCTCTGTGAAACAAGGGTCTAAGAATAACTTATTCGAATAAATGTAGTACTAAAGAAAATGCATTTAATACGCTTTAGAGTAAGTTCTCATAAAGGCAATCCCACAGGAAGAAGGGTATAAATACATACAATGGGGTTTGCTATATCCAGAAATAAAGTAATAAATGCAAGTATGCTACTGCACTGTCTCACAGCAGCTGAGCTGAAGAGAAACCGTTCACATCTGAATACGGTACAAAATCAAACAGATGAAATCGCATTTAAGAAAACAAGATATACTTTTGACATTGTCTAAATTTGACAAATACTTCATTAAATTAAACAAACACATTTCCCTAACATTTTGAAATATTAAATATATTCACCCCTACCATTATCTCCATACTCGAGCCTAACCGCTAAGCCGAGAAGCCAGTCCACTGTTTCTTGTCGTTCTTGTATTTTGAAAGGACAGTTTACGTCTTTCATATACTGTGGAGTAGAAAGAGGAGAAAACAAATATATTTTACTGACCAGTAGGAATTAGCTAGGAGCACAGAACTGTTTTGGAAACAGTCACTTTCCCACAGACCTCACAGTTGTTAGAAGACGGTTATTAACAAGAAGCATCATTGTGAAATGTCCTGCTGTGGTACCTGATCCATTTTAGAGCACTTCAATCCACCACTAACTCGAGTCTGCCATTTAGTAATGGCACCCACTTTTCAATGAATGTTATTCACGGTCAGAAAGCAACCAGAGAAACCTCTTTCTTTGCTCTCTGTTCACTTTACACAGTGAGCAAAGACATGGGAAGGGGAAAGGACAGAGAACAAAAATTACAGCAAAACCTCCCCATCTAAAGCAGGGAGGAGGAACAATGCTACACCTAAAGCTTTCACAATACTAAGATGAGGGTACAACCCTGCCTTTAAGCCACCTGGACAAAAATTGTAAGATTCTGAGAAGTAATTTTCCCTTTCTTAGGGACTGTGGACAACAGGAGAGGACAAAATGTGTCTGGGACACCATCTCTGCTCTTCTGAAGCCAGAACACAGGACCCAGCACAGCCTGCTGCCAAGACTCCCAAAGCCCAGGACACAGTGACATTCTGCTGTGCCCATTTGCTGGAGGGAGAGAAGTGCCACGCAGCCCCTACTCCAGCAACACAAGCACTGGAGGGAAAGGACATCGGAGACTGGAGAGCACTAGCAGGGAGGGCTCCCCTGGCAGGCACACAGAGAAGGATGGTCTGGCCAAGCCAAGACAGACTCCACTGATACAGCGACAGTACCAGCAACCAGTAATTCTAATATCACATAGATTTATGTACATGATATTAGAATGCTTTAGGCTCCCTCCTGCAGAGCATGAGCACTGCACCTCCAATCCTCCTGGGAAGTGAGCAAGGAGGGCGGTTCCAGGGGAGAAAGGCAAGATGAATGGGCACTGAGCATTACGGAACAGCATTTTCAGCTCCTCGCAGGGCTGTCTGCAGAGAAAGGGAGTGGGAACCACAAGGGAAAGCTCAACAGCCCTCCGATGACTCAAAATGCTCCCGAGCACCCAGGAGATCACTCACAAAACAATGGCTGCTTGCCATGCTTTGCACTAGCAGTGGAAAATCATCTATCTGGAATAACAGGAGGCGCAGAGATGAGCTGCAGTAGTTTTCTGACACACGCTTGCAAAGCCTACGAGTACATTAGCCTAATCCATTTTCCTTTTGGTATGTAAGAATCATTAATGCAGAAAAAGCTGTTTATTTGTAGTCAATCTTCTTTCTACTTCAAGAGCTGAATCAAATCAGACAAAAGCCAGATTAGGACGGATACCACCTCTTGCAAAAACAAAGCTGAGGGAAAATTACGTACAAAAAATTCTACCATCTTAGTGACTCCTACAGTTTGGCTTCACTAATACATTTAAATTCCTAGGAATGTAGAAGTTCAGGGACAGGACAAATACTCAAAGTCATTTACATTCAAAAACTACGATAGCTGTTAATCATTATTTACATTGTCATTTAAAATTGTTTTTGAAACAACAAAATACCTTTTCAAATGATTTGGGCCAGTCATCACTGTGTATGTTTCTTAAATTCCCTCGGTCTTCAATCTTGTAATGTCTGATTTTCTGGTCTTCAAGCCAGACAATAAAATTTCTAAATTCTGTTTCATCTGTCAGGAGAAGTAAACAAAGCAAGAATTAGACAATATCTTAAGGGCAAAATTCCAATTCATACAAACAAATACTGGTGCCCCCAAGCGCTTTCATGTTTTACCACAAAGAAAGACCTAACACTAAAATCATGTATTCCAGGATAACCTCTGACCACAACTCAATACCAAGTGTTTTCCATTTTTCAAGTCACTTCAAACCAGCTATGGTTGACTGACTACAATAAGAGGCATCAGCCAACAGACCGTTTTTATTGGAAATATAGTTCTAACCTACTAAGCAAAGAAGGAGAGGTGAAACAATGATAGAGAAATTCCTAACCCTGTTACCTGGACAAATGTGTTACGTGTAGCAGTAAACCCCTGCCTCTTCCAAAGAGCAACACACACAAGTTGTGACTGCGCAAAGGCATTTTCTTCCTCTACTACTGACTCAAGTTTTCTTGGTTGTTGACCCAACATCTTGTTATTTGGGAGCTGGAATTCCACAATACATAGACTGCGGTCCAAACAAAGCTATTTGTACCGGATGAAGCAATTCACCTGCACCTGTGCTTTACTGAGAGAATTCATTTCTGGAGACAGCAGATCACAGCTCTGGGGTATCACTGGCCCCTCAAAAAATAGCTGTGATATTTGGGCTTTGGATGAGCTTTAATATCCTGAGTTAATGAGTATAATATCCCGCTGCATCTCAGAGTGGGGTAAGCACACCATTTCCCCCATCAGGGATAAGAATGATATTTCTGCTTCTCAGAAGCACCTTCTAAGCTTTCTAAGTGCCTTTTAACCAATGTGTTGTAAGAAACAGAGACACGGTCACAACACATGTAAAGGTAAGCTTTCAGTAAGACCTTTTAAAACTTTTACGCTAACAAAATGAACCTTAAAGGGGGGGGAGAGAATGGTAACCGTGAGAAACTAAGAACACACAACAAAAGAAAATGCCAGCAGACAATCTCTCCTCAAAAAGAAACGAGTCTACCAAAGCGCTGAAGAAAAGACAACCTATTAAACCGATAACCCGAAGCTTATAATTAATCACACTGGATAAATACATCGAGCTAAACCACTGCAATGCCTGGAAATCGCAGTTTTCCCGGCCTAAACTCGGGATTTTCCCTCAATTTGACCACAGACAGCTGCATTAACGCTCAGAGCCCAGCAGACCCTCCCGGCCTTAACCTTCCTCCCTCGCCCGGGAGGCAGGGGGACAGGGCAGGGGGGAGGGCGGGCGGGTTCCGAAGCGCTGAGGCGAGGGGAAGGGAGAGGGGCCCCGGAGGGGACAAGGCCGCGGGTGCGTGAGGAGAGCGAGGGGACAGGCAGGGAGGTGGCAGTGCCGCGGCCCCTCACCCCTGCAGTTGAAGCCGGCCGGGTTGTGGTAGTCGAGCGCCGAGAGCTTGCGGCGGAACATGGCGCCGGTGCCGCCGCCGCCGAGGGCCGGGCCCAGCCGCTCGCCCCGCCGGACAGGAAGGAACACCCTCTACCCCCTCTCTGCTCGCCCATTGGCCGGCGCACGGCGAGCGGCAGCCTCCCCTACCAATCAGAGGGCGGAGGGGGCTGCCGGGAGGGGAAGCGGCCCTTCATCCAGCTTTATTGACACGCCGGCGGGCGGACAGCGACAGGGGCGGGGCCCAGGGCAGGGAGCGGGGCCTGAGGCAGGCTGGGGGCGGAGTCTAGGCCGCGGCGGAGAGCTGTGGGCTGCACTGGGCAGTGCTGGGGAGCAGTGCGCTGTACTGGGCCGTACTGGGGAGCAGTGGGCTCCACTGGGCAGCACTGGGCTGTACTGGGCTGAACTGGGCTGTACTGGGGAGCAGTGGGCTCCACTGGGCAGCACTGGGCTGTACTGGGCTGAACTGGGCTGTACTGGGGAGCAGTGGGCTCCACTGGGCAGCACTGGGCTGTACTGGGCTGAACTGGGCTGTACTGGGGAGCAGTGGGCTCCACTGGACAGCACTGGGCTGTACTGGGCTGAACTGGGCTGTACTGGGGAGCAGTGGGCTGCACTGGGCTGTGCTGGGGAGCGCTGGGCCAAACTGGGCTGTACTGGGCTGAACTGAGGAGCAGTGGGCTGCACTGGGCTGTACTGGGGAGCAGTGGGCTGCACTGGGCAGCACTGGGCTGTACTGGGCTGAGCTGGGCTGTACTGGGGAGCAGTGGGCTGCACTGGGCAGCACGGGGCTGTACTGGGCTGAACTGGGCTGTGCGGGGGAGCAGTGGGCTGTACTGGGCTGAACTGGGTAGCACTGGGCTGAACTGGGCTATGCTGGGGAGTAGGGGCCTGCACTGGGCCGCACTGGTCTGTACTGGGGAGCACTGGGAAGCACTGGGCAGTACTGAGCTGTACTGCAGAGTGCACTGGGCAGCACTGGTCTGTACTGGGCAGCACTGAGGAGCACTGAGCTGTACTGGGCAGCACTGAACTGTACTGGGGAGCACTGGGCTGAACTGGGGAGCACTGGGGAGCATTGAGCTGTACTGCGGAGTGCACTGGTCTGCACTGGGGAGCACTGGGGAGCATTGAGCTGTACTGCGGAGTGCACTGGTCTGCACTGGGGAGCACTGGGTAGTACTGGGGAACATTGAGCTGTACTGGGGAGCACTGAGATGCACTGGTCTGCACTGGGGAGCACTGGGCTGTACTGGGCAGCACTGGAGTGTACTGAGCTGTGCTGGGGAGCACTGGGCTGTACTGGGCAGCAGGGAAGGGGGCGTCTGGGCAGGGGACGGGGCTGCCCGCTGAGCCTGAGCGCCACCCCCTTGCTGTGTCACCTCCAGCTCATAATTAAACCGTTTTCCCTGCAAACGCTGCTGACATTTGTCATCGAGTTCTTGCTCCCAGATAATTATGGCCATCTCCGAGGAGATTATGGCTGGGAAAAGTTGCTGCTCCACTGACATCTTGCCAAGGGGCTCTGCCCAGTTCCAGCAGCGGGCAAAGGATGTCCCTTTAAGGGGCTTTTTTGGGGTGATTTTGCCCGGAGAAGGCAATGAGCTCAGGTTTGGAGCGAGACCACCCCCCTGTCCCCGTTCCGTGCCACCCCCCTGCTCCGTCCCCGGCTCTGGTGGCACTCTGCAGACGTGGTGCTGACAGCGCGCCGAGCCCATGCAATATTCATCCTGACATTTCTCTCTGCGCCAGCCCTTCCCAGCGCTCCAGCTGGCAACCGGCGCAGCCACCGACTGCGGCGCTGCCATGGCCGGGTGGCACGGGGCTAATTCAACCCCCCCGCCCTCCGACAGCCACCACGAGCCCCGGGGGGGAGCCAGGATGGTTCTGCCTCCCTTCCCCTTTAGGACCATTCCTCTCCCATTCACCGTATCTCCTCTGGCTCGTTCCTGGACTGGTTTAACTGGAGCAGGCAGGGAGCCAGCTCTGCCTCCTTCAGCTTTCAGAGCCGGAGCCCACGAGCGCTTCAACGTGTCGGTGACACGTGTGCGGGCGGTGACATGCGAGTGAATAGTAAAGATGCAAGGACTCTGGCATGGTTAAAAGGAGCTCCGGACCATCCCCAGCCACGAGATGTGTGACAATGTCACACATTGTCCACCCTCAAAGGTGACCAGCGATGGAGATAGTGAAGCCTCTGCATGGGTGTCAGGGGACAAATACACACCCGGTGGCCACCATGGTCCCGCACCAGCAGCAGGACGGGGCTCTCCACCCTTCCTCCGCCTCTCCTGCCTTCCTCACCCTCAGGACAGCCCTTCCCCTTCCCAACCCATCCCTTTTCACCCCAGGTTTGGGGACCTTCCCCTTCCCTGATGGGTCCGACCCCTCCTGTGGTGACATGCAACAAGTCCCTGTCATGGTTTCAGCTGGGCTGGAGCTGACTTTCTTAGTAGCAGCTGGCATAGTGCTACGCTTCGGATTTGGGATGAGAAACGAGAAACCATGCACTGGTGGTTTTGGTCGTTGCTAAGCTCTCAAGGCCTTTTCTGCTCCTCACCCCACCCCACCACCGAGTAGCCTGGGGGGGACACAAGAGGTTGGGAGGGGACACAGCCAAGACAGCTGACCCCAACTGACCCATGTTCCATGCCATGGACCTCAGCTATTCCATATCACGGACATGCACGTGGACACAGGCTATTCCATACGCTCTGACATCAGGCTCGGTATATAAAGCTGGGGAAGAAGACGAGGGAAGGAGGGCACATTCAGCGTGATGACATTTGTCTTCCCAAGTCACCGTTACGCGTGACGGAGCCCTGGTGTCCCGGAGATGGCTGGACACCTGCCTGCCCATGGGAAGCAGGGAATGAATCCCTTATTTTGCTTTGCCTGCGTGCGCGGCTTTTTCTCTACCTGTTAAACTGTCTTTATCTCAACCCACGAGTTTTTCCTCACTTGTAACTCTTCCAATTCTCCCCTCCCAACACAACGGGGCGGGGGGGAGTGAGCAAGCAGCTGCCTGGTCCTACCTGCTGGCTGGGGTTCAACCATGACAGTCCCCATGGCAAAGCTGTCCCCAGGGTTGTGCTTCTCCTCTCCTCATCCCACTGCCCGCTGCCAATGGAATGTGCTTGCATCTAATGAATGCAATTAGTGCAAATGGGTTTATTCTCATTAGGGAGCCGTGCAGGGCCGGTGTCGGGGACGCGGGGGGTGGGCGGTAGCGTGGCGTGGTGGGGGAGCAACATCTCCCGTCCACTTTCCCCGGGCGCCCCACACCTCCTCCGGCTCGGCAGATGCTCGGTGGTTGTGCCACCGCTCCGGTGCCTTGGGAAGCGAGGATGAAACAGAGCAAGCCTCAGAGATGGAGGAGAGCCAGCGAGGTATGGCAACAGCTGAGCGTCGCCAGGCTTGGCATGCCGAGCAGCAGAGGCATCGTGGGAGCGACAGTTGGCTCGTCCCTTCGCGGTGACACCAGTGTTTTTTTTCCTTTAAAGCTGGGCCGATGGAGCCAGCAAGGGACGGGGAGCTGAGAGTTGAGGCAGCCGGTGCAGAAAAGCCGGGTCACACTCCTGCCATCCCCCCAAGGGCTGGGCAACGTTTGCTGCTCACTGAGATGCTCTTAACACACACGGAAAATGGAAATACCCACATGGCATCTGCACAGGGCTCAGCGGCGATGGGTTTCACTGCAAAACGCTCACTGCCAGCTTGCTCCTGGTCCCAGAGATGACCTGAGGATCATAGAATCATAGCATGGGTTAGGTTGGGAGGACCTTAAAGGTCACCCAGTGCCACCCCCTGCCCTGGGCAGGGACACCTCCCACCAGACCAGGTTGCTCCAAGCCCCGTCCAACCTGGCCTTGAACCCCTCCAGGGATGGGGCCGCCACAGCTTCTCTGGGCAACCTGGGCCAGGGGTTGACCGCCCTCACAGCAAAGAATTTCTTCCTCAGATCTCATCTAAATCTCCCCTCTTTCAGTTTAAAACCGTTCCCCCTCTTCCCATGGCTCCCCTCCCTGATCCAGAGTCCCTCCCCAGCTTTCCTGGAGCCCCTTTAGGGACTGGAAGGGGCTCCAAGGTCTCCGCGGAGCCTTCTCTTCTCCAGGCTGAACCCCCCCAGCTCTCTCAGCCTGTCCTCACAGCAGAGGGGCTCCAGCCCTCCCAGCATCTCCGGGGCCTCCCCTGGCCCCGCTCCAACAGCTCCGTGTCCTTCTGCTGTTGAAACCAGAGCTTTCAGGTGTCCCTCAGTTTCTGAGCGACCGTGATTTCGCGCAAGGAGTAATGTCCCACCTTGAAGGAGCCCGATCCCCCCTGGGGTTAGCTCATCCTGTGGGAACAGAGAGCTGCGGCTCAGAGAGGGCTGAAACCCTGAGAGGCTTCGCTTTCCCTCCCTGATGGCCACGAAAGCTCCCACCAAACCTCACGCCCCATCAGGGAGACCCTCCCCCTAAATCCGCTGGGGATGCGACCCAGCCGCAACGGGGATGGGAACACCCCCCCCCCTCCCCCAGGAGCTGCCACGCACAGAGATCATCATCTCCAAAGGCTTGAAACAAATCCAAAAGTTTATTTCCAACAAGTACACAGAGCACGTGGGATGGGGATGCGCTACATCACAACGCCGACCTCCCCGCGCTGGCTCTCGCTTACAACCGCCCCCTCCCCAAAAAAAGCCTGGCACCGGAGGGACGGGTTCGCCCCCCACCCCCCCCACCCCCACACCAGCGACCTCGGCAGAAAAAAACTAAAATAAAATTAAAAAAAAAACCAAACAACAGTCCTTTTCCAGTACTCCAGATATTTTTTTCTTTAAAAGCCGGGGGTAGAGTTGAATGTCATTTGATACCACGCTGGAAATACAGCATCGGGATGGAGAGATGACTGGTATTTTTGTTGCGAGGTGGCGGGGGGGCAGTGGCGGGGGGGAACGATCTTGGCAGGCGACCTCTACTTGGCTAACAAAGGCGTATCTGTGTAAATATAAATACTGGGGTGAAATACCTGGCAGCACACCAATGTCAACACCGCTACCAACATAAAATAAAGACCAGCAACGTAAAACACCTTCAATGAGTAGTTTAAGCTAATTCAAAATTGCGCCCCGCCCCCCCGGCCCCACGCCGCCCACTCTTCATGCCGCTTTATTTCTCCGTTTATTTATTAAGAATTCAAGTTGTAAAATACGCAAGTCGTTTAAAAAAAAAAATGATTACAAACCACTTCGTGACAGCGTTTGAGAAGGGTTGGGGCGCGAGCCCCGGGGTCAGACCGGCTGCGCTTCGCTCTCCGTGACGGTAAATCAGCGTTAGAAGGAAAAGACAAACCCGGGACGGGGTATTTACAGTCTGCCTCGTAACACCGCGAGTGAAACCAGCTGCAGAGCAAACCGCTTCATCCGTCCTTCATCCTAAAGCTACGCGAGCTGTAGTAAAAAGATGGAAAAGGGGGAGGTTAGGGGAGGGTTGGAAGCCACCACGGGAGGGCTGGGACCATCTAGGCTACTCGTGTCGTATAAACATTCCCAGATGCCAAAAATTTTGAGTCCAGTGTAAGAACAAACTGGTCTTCACCGTAGAAGACTAGAAAAAGAGTACGAAAAGGTAGAAAAACCAAAATGCACTTGTTACGGGCTAGAAAGATTCGCCAAAAGGTACCTAAAGACTATTGCCCTCTTGAATCCACACGGATTTTTAAGCTGACACCTGATTCAGAACTACAGTTTAGCGAGGTCACTGCAGACCCCCCCAAAACCCTACGTGACACCCACCTAATTTTGTACCCCCATCCCCAAGTTATGATTCCCAACGTTTCCCAGGAGTGCGGATGGGCGGGGAAAGCTGGGAGGTGTTTAGCTGTGGAAAAGAAGAGGCGAGCCACGTCTGCAAAAGTATTAACCCGAGGCAGAGCCAAAAAAGGTGGCCTCTATCCCCCGAAACGCTGGCGGTGGATGGACCGGACCTGGGAATAATTCCCCAGCCTGACGCAGAGCTCAGGCTGCGTGTAAACAAGGTATCAGGCACCTCCGGGAAGGGGTGACCCCACGGCTCCCCAGGTTGCTCTCCTGCCCCTGCCCATTGCAGTGGGGTGGCAGTGGGAATGGGACAGCTGGTGGGTGTGGGAAGGGGCAGAAGCATCCCACCACAAGGCAGAAGCATCCCACCGCAGGGCAGAAGCTTCCCACCATGGGGCAGAAGCATCCCACCGCAGGGTACCATCCCACTGAGGGGTACCATCCAGCCGTGGGGTACCGTCCGTCCGTGGGGTACCATCCCACTACAAGGCAGAAGCGTCCCACCATGGGGCAGAAGCATCTCACCACGAGGCAGAAGCATTTTACCATGGGGCAGCATCCCACCATGGGGCAGAAGCATCCCACCGCAAGGCAGCATCCCACCATGGGGCAGAAGCATCCCACCATGGGGCAGCATCCCACCAGGAGGCAGAAGCATCCCACCGCGGGGTACCATCCCACTGCGGGGTACCGTCCAGCCGTGGGCTACCATCCCACTGTGGGGCAGAAGCATCCCTCCACGGGGTACCATCCCCCTGTGGGGCAGCATCCCACCATGGAGTACCATCCCACCGCAGGGCAGCAGCCCAGCCCAGCCCCAAGGGGAGGAGATGCTGCCAGCGAGCCGAAAAGAGCAGGACAAGGACCAAGCGAGGTGAGCAGAGGCACAGAGGTGTAGGAGAAGAGGAAAGACCCGGAAAGAAGTGGTCAACTTTGATTTTCGGATTTCTAGCTACCCCACGATGCTGGGGGCGGGGGCACCTACCCTAACGCAGGAGGTATTTCAGGCACGTCTAAGGCATCGCAGGAGCTCTCTTTGCTTTCGGGATCGCCTCGGTTTCCTCCCTACAGCTTCTCCCACCAGCACGTGGTGTCAAACGACAGCAAAGAAAAGTCTGGAGCGGATGAACGGAGATAAAACTCTCATGCACTACCACCGAACGCCGTCACAGGAGTATGAAGCACCAACCACGACACACGATTCACTTTTACTCGCAGAGCTGAAGCTAACCATCTACGGAATGGTAGAAAGTGGGGGTTCGCTAGAAGCACGGAGCTGCCGGCGTCCTCGCTAACCCGCCGCGGGGCTGCTCGACCCCGGCGCTACGCTACCGCCAGAAAGTAAAAAAGCACAAGACCAAACACCGAGTAACACCATAATCATTGAGCCTGTCGCTATATATCTGACAACTTAAATAAAAAATAATATTTCGGAAAGAAACCAACAATATCATTCCAAGAAGGTTATGCACATCCTCAGCAGTTACGTTGCTCAGCACAGCTCTGGTGCTTTAAATATGGAACAATCAAACAATTTTGTGAGCAGAAAAGTGACACAAATTTATTCTTTACATATTTTTTTTTTCTTTTTTTCTTTCTAGGCAACTCTACAGACTTCAGATCTTTTGCCTTGCAATGCAGATCATCTTATTCCCCCAAAGGTGGCCAGGTTCTTTAAACATGCACATCCCTGTAGCTTCCAGGCCGTGTATTTTACTTATTTTTGTTTAAATTCTGCGGACTAGCAGGTCGTCCCCGTTCCTAAAAACTCTACATCAGTGTTCAGGGTGGCCTGAGTGCCGGTCAGGCTCCTGGAGGGTTTACAGGATCACGCAGAAGAACTTCTTCTCTCTAAAGGGGTTTTCTGAGGCCGGGACGGGGGTCAATAGAGGGTCCTCCTTGGCGTGGGCTTCGCAGTACGCCATCAGGTCCGCTGCCGCTTTTGACACCTGCAATAGAAGGAGCTCCGCCTTAGGGACAGGCCACCCTGGGGACATCCCACCCCAGGAGGTTCCGCCGGTGGGGCTGGGCTCGCAGCATCCCCAACCCCGGGGGACGCGACATCACACCCTTGGCCAAAGACCCGACCCATGAACCTCGCAGCGTGTCCCTGGCGGGGCTGGATTTTCACCTCCGGGCTCTAAGCTCCCACAAGCATCCTTCGCATCCTTCCCCCGTTCGCATCCTTCACCCGACTTGATCACGGCGAGGACCGACTTTAGCCGGCACTGTCTGCCCCCCTCCCCGTCCCTTGGCAGGGCCATCCACAGCTGCTATAGCAACCTTTGCTGCCCGCAGCCGCCGACTTGGCTATTTATTCAGGACACGCCGGCAGCTCCCAAGCCGCCGGAGCTCACGCTGGCCCTGAGAGGCGAGGTTTTGCTTGCAAGCACCCAGACGTGCCTGCAGCCAGCAACCGACCCCAGAGCACCTCTCTCCATGTCATCCAAAACCACCTCAGTGGAGAAGACAAATCCCCTGGGATCTCAGGCTTGAAGCCGGTGGAGCAGAAGAGGTCAGAGCAGAGGACAAGCCTCCGGGAAAGGATTGGGTTTTCCGAAGGAAAGAGGCTTCAGGACAGCCTTGCTTTCGGAGTTTCCCCTCTAACCTCAAGGCTGAGCACTGAGCATCGCCCGAAGGACAGTTTTAACAGCACCTGAGACAAACAGCGGGGTTTTAACCTGTTCCCAAGAAGGTGAGATGCCTCGGGGACTGCTGCTCCTTCCCACCACCCAGCAGCGCTCCAGGCGATGCTTCCAGCTGCCCTCCACGGGCAAGCATCTCCCGCTGCCTCCAGCCACTGCCATCGGGATCATCAGACGAGCATCCCCCGCAAACACCGCCCGCCACCGCGTCCCGGCTCCCACGGCAGTTTTGGGAGCAGTTTTGGCAGCCGCTCAGCACCAGACCCCACCGCGCTACCTTTATCCTGTCGATGTTGGCCTCCATCTTCAGCTGCTCCACCAGCTTGCGGGCTTGGGCTATGCTAGCAGTGTTGTTGCTAGCCATGGGCGGGCCAGGCGCGCTCTCCGGACGGGCTGCGGGCACAAAAACACACCCAGGTGAACCCTTGGGCTGGGCAGAGAGTTGCTCCCTGCCTCCCAAATCCCCAAAACGATGGACTGGGGAGCTGTTAGAGCCCAGCCGTGGGAATGAGGGTGTGGGGATGGGAGATGCAGACCTGGGTGTTCGGCCAGGGTTTAATGCTGTGTTTGTACAAGGGCAGTGAGCCGCCAGCCCTTGTGGGCGTGCGAGTGGTCACACGCTGCCAGCAGTCCCCTCCTGTGTCCTCCCCATGGTCCCCAGAGGATGGGATGCTCTGTGAGCCCTGCTTAGGGGACACAGGGACCTTCGCAGCCTGCAGCAGCAGGACCCCAGCCGAGCTGGATTTTCCCTTTTGCCATTCTAGCAAAAGGCTGTGGTGGCAAGAAGGCAAAAGGAAAGCAGAGAAAAGGCTCCCCCCCGAGCAGCCCCGCGCTGCCCGGAGCTGCCGCGCCAGGCTCATTCCCCTGCCGGGAGCCAGGCACATCATCCAGCCCCGCGTCGGTCTGGTGTGTCCCTTGGCCTCCCTTGCTTTGTCCCTGCTGCCAACTTGGAACATTAAGATGCTAAACAGGATGCCGGAGTTTCCTGTTTCTCGTGGTTTCTACCCCAGCCAGGCGGGGGAACGCTCATTAAGTCCACGCCATCTCGATCACGGATGTTTTTCCGTTACCTTCTATCAGCCGCGAGCTCCTGCAGCCGCAAACCCAGCGTTCAGCCGAGGCTTTTACGAGCAGCGAGTATTTTACGGCGGAGACACAGCCATGCTGGGCTGGATCTTGCCCGGCCAGGTCAAAAATGGGGTTTTTGAGGGGATGTCCTGCCATAGCAGGGTGCAGCGAGCCCCCAGCCAGCCCCTCGGGTGACGGGGCAAGGATGGCCCAGCCCTAAAAGAAGGGGCTCGCGGTGTTTTAGGGAGGGCACTGAAAAGCTGCGGGCACATTAGGGGATATACAGGTGTTTGGGCAGAGGCTCATCCCGGGATCTACAGAAAAAAGCAACCTGGGTCCGAGCAACGGAGGTGACCGGAGAGCGAGCCGTGACGGGGTTTCGGGATGAGACCCCCTCCCCAGCCACCCCCCTGCCCCTCCGAATTCTTTTTTTACCAGAAGCCGGTCTCTCCACTGGTTTGTGCCTCTAGGGGAAGATCTGCTCCTCTTGGCCGCTGGCTACCTTTAAATAAAGAGAATATTGACAAAAATAAAAAAGGAGCCAGGTCGGGTGGCTGTGCTGCCAGCCAACGCAACGAGAACATTATTTATGGCACCAGGAAAGCCAGAGCCCTCGCAGACGCCGGGTCCCGTACGCCGCCGGGGAGGCAGAAAGGCTGCGGGTTTCCTTCCGTATCCCCCCCCCGCCCCGCTCCCTCCAAGCACGGCCCCCAGCGGCATTATTTGTTCGCATTCAGTGAGGTTTTCGGCACAGGAAGAGGTTTCAAGTCAGCGGGCAACTATCCGAGGGCTGTTGGCAGCCAGGCTTTTAGCTGTTCCCCAGCTCGTGGCCCCCCCACCGTGGCACATCCGAGCCCCGTCCGTGGGATGCCGGGCGAGAGGGGATGGAATTTAACCGTCTGGTGCACAGAGCACGTGGCCGCGGTGGAAAGAGCATGCCCCGGGGAAGGATGCCAAAATTCCGCGCCCCCCCCCCCGCCCCGGCTTCGGCGCAGCCCCGCTTCCACCGAGCATCCCCGACAGCCCAAGCTCCTGCCCGGGTCTCCTCTCCTCTGACAAAGCTTGGGGTTCGGCTCAAGCATTTGAGGGAGTGGAGCCATAGGATGAGGGGGAACGGTTTTAAACTGAAAAAGGGGAGATTTAGATGAGATCTGAGGAAGAAATTCTTTATGATGAGGGTGGTGAGCCCCTGGCCCCGGTTGCCCAGAGAAGCTGTGGCTGCCCCATCCCTGGAGGTGTTCAAGGCCAGGCTGGACGGGGCTTGGAGCAACCTGGTCTGGTGGGAGGTGTCCCTGCCCAGGGCAGGGGGGTGGGACTGGATGGTCTTTAATGTCCCTTCCAACCCAAACCATTCCATGATTCTATGATTTGTGCTGCTTCCACACTGGTTTTGCTCAGCTCCCCCCCTCCCCAGTGTCTTTGCTGGAGAGGCGTTTGAGCAGCAGGGTGCCTCTCTCCTGGTTTTCCTTCCGGTTCTCCCCGCAAAGCCAGGGAGCGGATGGCGGTGGCAGTGCCAACCCATTTCTGGCACGGCAACGGCCCTGGGCTGGTGGGAAAGCTGGTGGCCACATAGGTCCACCAAGAGGTGCAACACCCGGGGCACCATTGCATGGTTTGGATCCCACAGAGACTCTTCTAATGCAGCAAATGTTATTCTTGGTGACTTTGTGCCATTTCACACAGAGGACCATGGTCTGTTGCTCTACCGGTGACAGGGAGTCACTTAAGGACTGAAGTTTAATGCCATGGAAGGAGGCACGGGAGCGGGGAGGACTATCCAACCCTGCTACCGCCCTCATGCAAGGAAACCCTCCCATGCTCTTCCTACATCTAGCCCTAGAGCCACTAAAGCGGAAAAGACAGGCCCAAAACCAAAACCTGAGAGAAGAATGAGACCCCGTTGGGACAGAGGAGGGGACATCTGTGTGAGCTGTGATGATGGCGCGGACCCTGCGGCTCGCAGGACCCTGGTGTCCCCAGGAGCTGGCCACACGCCCTTGGCCTCTGCAGAAACCTGACGGAGGAACCTGAACCGGTTTGGGGTTTTACAGCCTCCCCACGCGGCGAGCGCCTGGGCGTGCTTCCTTCCACCTCAATAACACAACAAGAGCAGGTGACGCTTTGACTTGAGCTCATGAATATCCCCCCCAAAACAAGCCCTGCAGCAGCCCAACGGCGAGGCTGTTCAAACAGGGCAGCCACAAAAGCAGCTTTTTTAATCCCAACATGAGGACGGCCCACTGTACCCCCCCCCGCTCCGGAGACACCAGGAGTAAACCCAAAGCCTCCGTGCCTTTTCGTTTGGATTTGATTCATACCAAGCCAAGCTGCTAAAGCATCCTCCTCTCTTTCAACCCCCAGGGCCTCTTCACTACTAATTGCAATCAACCAAAGCACACCCCTGGCGGGTGCCGCTGCCCCACACCACAGCAATACGTGTATTTCAGACTAGAAATAAAGAAATTCTTTACGCTGTGGGTGGTGAGACGCTGGTCCAGGTTGCCCAGAGAGGTGGTCGATGCCCCGTCCCTGGAAACATCCCAGGCCAGGTCGGACGGGGCTCTGAGCAACCCGATCTAGTGGAAGATGTCCCTGCTCATGGCAGGATCTAGATGGCCTTTAAAGGTTCCTTCCTACCCAAACCAGTCCATGATTCTCTGATTTATTTCTCTTCCCCGAGACCCAACAAGGTGTAGGGTTCCCGGCCACCGGACCCTCCTGCAGAACTAGAAAATACTTGTTAGTGGGTAGACGCCAAGAGCATCAGACTGAAGATAAATTAACACCACCCCAGAAAGTATATAAATGCTCCTATCAGAAGAAAAATGCCAAAATATGGCTGTTAGAAGGAAATTATCTTTCCAGACAGATTATTTCCTAACAGTGTCACCCCTCCGTGGGCAGGCATCGGGATGGGCGTTTCAGAGCCCGGGTTGGAGATTCACTGGACCCAGCGATCCCCCCAACTCCATTCAGGGAATCTGGCTATTCCCAGCACGGCAGCCCTTGGACACAAAGGGTTTGTGCAGGGACCGATGGGGCTGAGCGAGCACAAAAGGAGCCATCACGCAATGGGGGACACGTGCCGGCGCTCGTCACATCACTCCCATGTACCCACCGGTCCCCTGCAGCCGGCAGAGCTCAGTTCCTGATCCCAGCCATCGACATCCTGGCCACAAAGCTAAAAATCCCTGTGCTATCCCAATATTTCCCAATCCCCCCCCGGTTGGCAAGGGGCTTTTCTCACACCCTTCTCACACAGGCTAAATTTTGCCTGCAAAGAAAGGGATTTAATGGCGCTCACAAGGGAATACGGGCGGGCGTCTTATTTCACCCACTTAATGGCACATGTTGCCCGGATAATAGGATTCCTGCCTTGGAGCCCACAGGTTAATGAGTAAGGATGCTATTTTATTGTCATGCTAACGATGTTTAGCGCGTACAGGACATGGATACCGTCTCTTTTGGGCTCTGCGCTGTAATTACAACTCGGGATCTCGCCGAGGTTGTTTTGATACTCGTCTGTCATGCAGAAGGGTCAGGGGTTATTCACCGCATGTGGCGAGAGGCTGAATTCATTTAAAAGGAGGCAAAAGCGCTTGCATTCCATGTCCGGACTCGGAAATTTTGCTGCTGATTCTTGCTATGCTCCCAAAAAAAAACCCCCACCTAATTCGTCATTGTTCTCCGTTTGACAAAGAGCCATTGACACACTTAAATGACATTTGCTTCTTTCCCCAGCAGCACCCAACCAAACCGGGCACCAAAAATCGGGATTTAGTTGGGCAAACGGTGAAGGATGCTCCCGATGTTGGGTCTGCTCTTGGTCTGCTCACTCCAGCTTTGCCAAAATCTTCAGTTTTTACCCAACAAACACCATCCCTTGAGCTGCCCACCGTTGCTGTTTCAGCATCCCCAGCAGGAGCTGACAGGTTTTGGCTTTAATTTGCCCTGCGTTAAAAGCCACCATTGCCTGGGGCCAAGGGAGGACCAGCCATCCTCCCCTCCCAGTAAGCTAACCGCATCCGCCTTGCTTTCCGGATGCTTTTCTCCCTCCCAGCACATTTGTGGATCCCTCACCCCCCTTAAATATTCATCACGGAGGCGCCGACCCCCATCCCTCCTGCCAGCAGGCAGCGCAGCCGCTGGAGACTCGTTTAAATCAGCGATAAATTAATTTGCCAATCCGCCTGCTGCTCCCCATCCAGCTCCGGCCCCGGTGAGCCGTCAGCGCTGCCTCTTGGCCCAGCCTGGCACGAGCTGCTTTGCCACGACCTCGACCGAGGCGCGATGCAAAATGCCACGTACGACCCCCCCCAAAAAAAGCCACCCCCCCACAAAAAAAAAAAAAAAAAACAAGCCACCACCAAAGGAGCATTTCTTGCTGCTGGAGCAATGGAGCCTCCTCCCGCTAAGCCACCATCCTCCTCCCTCCCTCCCAAACTGGGCTGTGATGGGATTCTGGCATCCCGCAGCCGCCGGCCCGGCTTGCGAGAGTAATTAGCCTTCGTTTGCCAGCTTCTCGTCAGCACAAGCTGCTTTGCTGGGAGCTGCGCCGGGCGGAACTGTCCCCAGCCTCCCCCTGCCTCGCACCAGCTCCATCACCAGCCCCAAACCCACCGAATCGGAGCCCAGCCTCCCCCCTTTGCTTCCCTTCCCCCTCCCGCCACTTTCCTTTGGGTTTTCTCTCAAGTTGGGCCAGAGACTGGATTTCTCCAAACGTTAAAAAACAAACAAACAAACAAACAAAAATGGCATTTTAAGGGTGTTTAGTCCAATTGGTCCATTTTAGTCCAATTGCCTTCACTAGGCACTTCCATTACAGAAGGGGGACTCTCGAAGCACGCTCAGCACTGGGTCGGGTCCATCAAAGGCACACCAGCCCCTTTGCAAAATATTTTCTTACATTCTTCAAGCTTCAAATAGGCATCGACGTGAGGTTTTCCAGGTGTCACGAGGCACCTCCCGCATCTCCGGGGGTCTGCAGCCTTTGCCTGCCCAACTGCAGTCCTCAGAGTTTTTAAAACCTCTCCTCTCGCCCAGTTTTCCAGACTTTTTTTTTTTTTCCAACTTCCCAGTGGGGTTTTTTTGCCCTCCGCTGGGCAGAAAACCATTCTCCCCAGGCCTCCCGGCTGAACCAAAAGGAAAAGCGGTGGCTCCGCAGGAAAGAAATCGAAAGCGCTGCCATCTGCCAGGGCAAAAGCTTGCCGCGTTCCTTCCACCTTCTGAGACGGAAAGCAGCTCCGCACGGCATCGCCTGCCCCCCAGAATGGCTCCTTTGCAGAGTGAAAGCGGCACCCTCCTTGCTTCTTGGTTTCTATTCAAAAAATCAAGTTTTCCGTCACGGATGCACCGGTATTTTCCACCCAGTTTGCCATAAAGTGAGTGAACCCCATTAGGGCCATGATTTTGCGGGGGACACAGGGCTCACGCTTAGTCCTACCAGACAGGCATCACCTGGGGGGGGGTGTTTGGTCCAGAAAAGGTGACAGGGTGGGGATTGTAATGAAGGGATTTGTTCCAGCTCTCACTCACGCTGGGATTGCTCCTGGTCCATGCTCATCCCAGTAGCTGAGGCCGGCCCAGCTCATTGCATCCCAGACCAGGCGCAGAACCAACGGGGTCCCCGCCGAGGCAAGGGGGTTCTCTGGCAAAACGCCTTTTCCCCCTCAAAAATTCAGGTGTGAAGTGGCACCCAGGACAGATAAGGGAGCGTACGGCCTTGCCGTCACCCGCCCCCGCAGCCGGTCGCCGGCGGGCCGGCCGGCGGGTGGGAATCCCTCACCGGGGTGGGCTGGCTTTCGAAGCCATCCTGTTGCTTTCGCTAAAAAGCCAAAAATAGGCGGCTCGGCTGAAAAGGAATTACTAAAATATACATACGGGCAAAAAAAAAAAAATTAAAAAAAAATAAAAACATTACAGACAAAAAGAAAATAGCAAAAAGCCACATTTCCAGGGGGCGGGAGGCGGTGCAGGCACGTTGATCTCCCCAGCAGTTGCAGACCTGGCTGGGAAAGGAGCCTTAATACGCCCAAATTGCATGTGTTTCATTATTTCCTTAAGCAAAGAAAACAATCCAAGGCAGATTTACGCCCGTGGGCTCCCATCACAGCACTTCGCTGGGGCAAAAGACCTTAATCCTCAGCGGTGGTTACAGCTGCAAGCCCCCAGTCCCCACCCGCAGGGATTTTATTCCCAACATCCCTTTTTTTATGCCTGGTCTCCAATACGGCGCTTAAATCACCGAAAACCAGCCCGCAGGTTGGAGACACGCCGGCAAAGAAAGAAAGAAATAAAAAGGCGGCCGGGTAGAAAAAAAAAACCAACAAAACCGAGCCTGTTTCCATGGAAACGGCTTCATTATCACACCAGCATCCCGTCCCTCCCGCCCAACAGGGGCGAGGTGGGATGGGTGCCCGTTTTGGCCCCGATGCCGGTGTTTTGCCCGTGGCGACGGCTTTTGGTGGCTGGCCTCCGGCCGCTTTTTGCGGCGGTCAGGGAAGGAGCAAAATCTCTTGCCTGTCTTTGCCGAATTCAGCCCTATTTCACCCCAAAAGCAGCCATCGGGCTCGGACCCAGCTGCTCGGCCAGCCCTGGCTCCGCTGGCAAATCCCCTTCTCAAGGCGCAGGGAGCTGCCGCGAAGATATTTTTCCCTTCCCTAATTTTGCCGGGGGCGTTAAATGAGGAGCTGGAGCTGCCTTTGCAGGGAGCCCGGCTCTCGGGATGTCCCCTCCAGCCACCCTGCGCTGCTGGAGCCGACCGCGGCTGCAGCCCGGACCTCACTAATATTTGCGAATGTGAGAAGCTCAGCTTTTTTTTGGTTTGTTTTTCTCACGGGTGTCCTAACGGTTGAAAACAGAAACCAACCTCAACTTCCTTTTCTTTTTTTTTTTTTTTAATTTTTTTTTTTTTTTTTTAAAGAGATTATTTGAGTGAAGGAAGAGCCACTGGACAGCACAGCCTGGGACATCTGCTCCGGTCCCTCCTGCCACTGTTTGTAGGGAATGGTGGCTCTCTCCAGTGGGTACCGACCTACTCCGGGGTCGGCAGAAGGCTCTGGCACCGCGGGAATGCCGCCGGGTCGCCGATCCCTGCACTGAAGGTCAGGGGTTTAACAGCAGCATTGTTTCCCCGGCTGAGGATGCGGGAGATTTCGGGCGAGACAAAGCGCCATGTGACCCCCCAGCCCTGCCCAAGGGCCGTCGGGGAGGTACCCCTAGAAAAGAAAAGCCACCATTTGGGGGGAAAACCCTGGGGAAAAAGATGTTTGTTTTTAATGCTCAAGGGACAAACCCAGCAATGTCCACGGATCAGGCACCGGGAGGGCGCGTGCTGGGCCAGAAACTGGGGAATAAGGATGCCCAAACAGGTCCAGCGGTCCAAGTGAGCGAAGCTGCAAGCCGAGCATCGCCTTCATCCTGTGGACCGAGTTTTCATCCAGATTAAAAATACTCGTCATTTTTCTGACTCGAGTCTGACACCGCCCCCCCCCCATCAGCCGGCCCCCTGTCCTGCTCCCACGCCGGCTCCCGGCGATGCTTCCCAGGGATAAGCAGGGGGCAATGCTCCCCCTTATCTGCTGATGCTGTGGCACAGAAAGAAAAGGGTGTCACGTTTTGGTGTGACGCGCCAGAAGGGACAGATAAAGGCACGCATCCTGTCACGCCACCCCCTGCGCCGCCTCTTGGGCTCTCCCGTGGTGAAGGGTTTAAGCACGAGATTTTAAAAAAAAAAAAACCAAAACCAAAACCCACTAATGCAATTTTTGTGAAACTTGCCTGAGAGGAGAACAAGCAGCTTGAGAAATTCCCTAAAACCACCGGCACTCCCCGGAAAACCAGGCTTCTCAGAAATGCCCCGTTAGCTGCCGAGGGCATCCCCGACCTCCCCGTTGGGCTGGAAGATGGAGGCATCTCCACAATCTTTGAAGTCCCCTGGACAGACCAAAGTGTCTCCAGCACACAGATGGTTCAGTAAGTAGGGAAAAGAGAAGGAGGAGGGAATCGAGCAGAGAGGAGAAGCGCTGAGGAGGGATGTACGGACGGGTCACGCTTCACCCCGGGCCGCTGCAGGTCGTTTTCGTGGAGGAGCTGGAGGGAGCCCATCTGACCATCGCCCCCAGGTGCAGACCTCCCCCCACCGATGCCCCTGCGGTCCCCACAGCAAAGCTCTCACCTTCCTTCCCCCCACCGATGAGTGGGGCTCCCCTGTGGTCCCACATCCTCCCAGGAGTCAGATGCCCGGATTTCTCCCTGCCAGATCCATGAAACCTTTGGAAAAGCGGCTTCAAAGCCTCGGGGCAGCACAAGCCCGCAGGTTTCTCCTGTGCTGGAGGGTCTCTTCCCTGCATGGGGGTCATCCCAGGCTGGAGGTCACAGAACCACAGAATGGTTTGGGTGAGAAGGGACCTTAAAGATCACCCAGTGCCAACCCCTGCCCTGGGCAGGGACACCTCCCACCAGACCAGGTTGCTCCAAGCCCCGTCCAGCCTGGCCTTGAACACCTCCAGGGATGGGGCAGCCACAGCTTCTCTGGGCAACCTGGCCCAGGGGCTCACCACCCTCACAGCCAAGAATTTCTTCCTCGGATCTCATCTAAATCTCCCCTCTTTCAGCTTAAAACCGTTCCCCCTCATCCCATGGCTCCCCTCCCTGATCCAGAGTCCCTCCCCAGCTTTCCTGGAGCCCCTTTAGGGACTGGAAGGGGCTGGAAGGTCTCCGCGGAGCCTTCTCTTCTCCAGGCTGAACCCCCCCAGCTCTCTCAGCCTGTCCTCCCAGCAGAGGGGCTCCAGGTCAACGGCACTATCGGCAGCCCTGGCCAACGCACCTAACGTCAGTTAAAATACCACGCGGATATACTTGAAAATACTTGAGTATATTATTTTGCATTTCTGCTGCAGCAACAGCGAAGGAAAGACTAGTTTCTCTTCTACAACGTGCTGTACCCGTGCTATATAACATGGCAAACCCTTCCTTTTGGATTATTCTCAGCCTGGCAAAACATTTACCGAGGGCACGGCTCTTCCCGGGCTGGAGAGACCCTGGTATAACCACGCCAGGGGCAGGTGGTGGTAACCCAGCGCACCCAGGCACGGACGGAGCAGCAACGATACAGTAAAAAGGAATTAACCAACCAAAGAAAAAATTCCTGTTGAAACCTCAATCGTCTCCTGACTACCAAAATCCACCCCATGAGTCCTGTTTCCCACTCTTGAAGTGGCAGTAGGGTGGGTAGTCCCTAAATTTCACGGGGCAGAATTTTCTGCTGTCAAGGAGACGCTAGGTCTAGGAAACACGCACCGCCTCACAGCTAGCCAGAAAAAAGCAGAAACCCTCAGAAAAAGCTCTTTTTTTTTTTTTTTCCCCATGGAAAGACCTCTAGAAAACCAAAATCACCCTTTAATTACAAGCATCATCACCCCTATGATTTCTCGGTTCCTTCACTTCTTGATTCCTTCCCCAAAACAACTCAAATTGACTCGGAAATAAATTCTTCGTACAAACTTTGCTCAGAAATCCTAGTTCCCTGCTGCTTGTGTTGGGAAAAAGAGAGATGGCTAAAGCTGCTGAGGAAGGAATGAGCTCCTGTCCCGGGAAAAGGAGTTCAACATCTGTTCACACAGCTCTGAACTCCTGACCCTTAATTAAGGGAAGCAGCCAAGAGCTATTACTTCATGTTAATTAACTGATCCATTCTTGGGTTTCGGTTTTTAACATCCTGCTCTTAAGTATTTGCCAGGGTCAAGACAAAGACCTTCAGGGGAAGGTGCGAGATGAGGTTTGAAAGCGGAGGGGAGACCGGAGGAGCGCTGCGGGGCGGAGGTGTTTCACCTGGCCTCACATTTGCCAAAGGATTTGGGGATTTGGCTGTGGTCAACGTCGCTCCCGAAGGGACAAACCCGCCCCCAGCCTCATGCAAAGTCACCCGGAATCATAGAATGGGTTGGGTTGGAAGGGACATTTAAAGGCCATCTAGTCCAACCCTCCCGCAGTGAGCAGGGACATCTTCAACTAGATCAGGTTGCTCAGAGCCTCATCCAGCCTGGCCTTGAATGTCTCCAGGGATGGGGCCTCCACCACCTCTCTGGGCAACCTGGGCCAGTGTCTCACCACCCTCATTGGAAAGAACTTCTTCCTAATGGCTAATCTAAACCTGCTCTAGTTTAAACCATTGCCCCTCGTCCTATCGCTCCATGCCCTTGCCAGCAGCCCCTCCCCAGCTTTCCTGGAGCCCCTTTAGGGGCTGGAAGGGGCTGGAAGGTCTCCGCGGAGCCTTCTCTTCTCCAGGCTGAACCCCCCCAGCTCTCTCAGCCTGTCCTCACAGCAGAGGGGCTCCAGCCCTCCCAGCATCTCCGGGGCCTCCTCTGGCCCCGCTCCAACAGCTCCGTGTCCTTCTTGTGCTGAGGGTTCCAGACCCGGACATGCTACTCCAGGCCATGGTGACTTACCAATCGCCTGCCCATTGGCACGGGGGGTGCAGCCACCCCAGAGGAAACGGGGCAAGTCATTGAGCTGCCCTGATTTGCTTAAAATGTCATGTTTTTAGGGGGAAACCTCCCTGTGACACCAGGAAATGGGAAGGAGCACATGGATTTTGCCGTAGGTCCTGCCAGGCTGAGGGGCTCAGCCTTCTGCAAAGCATTTTTCAACCCAGCTGAAACAAAAGCCAAACCGCCCCTTTTTGCTTAAAACGCGCGAGCCGCGTCCTGCCTTTTCGCCCAAATAACTTCCGCAGCCCGCGAAGCCCTCGGCTGCGGGAATCATTGCAACGAGAAATCCGTTCTCCCATGATTTCACCTTTTATTAGAATTTTATTTTAAGTAACACTCACACGAAGCCTCATAACCCTTTCCGGCCGCTGGGGATCACCCAACAAGTTACATCAGCAAAGAAACAACCCCGTTAACCACCCCCATTACTTTAAGCCCCCCCGATGGAATTACCTGAGACTGCTTTAATTAGGTATCCACTGTACAAAAGAATTAATTAATTAGTGATAAGCACCTGAACCACATTACTCATAAGGCTCTATTTCAAGCTTCAAATACAGCAAACAGGTCACGGGCAGTGCTGCTGCTTGGTGTTTCTTCTCCCATCCCTGCCATCAAAGCTGGGAGCTTTTTTTTTTTTTATATCCTTTTTTTCCTTCTTTATCTAATTTTTCAGGTTTTTCACAGCATCCAGAGCTGGCGCCTTTAGAGCTACTACTGAAATAGCGGGCGGACCACACGGAGATGGGCGAGCTTTGATTGCTCGCTGAGATTTGGCGTGCTTTCGGGGCGGGCGACGGGGTAAAATGTGTCTCTTGAGGCTCAGGTTATCCTGGCCAGGTTGCGCTCCCAAGGCCGTGTGCTACGGCATCGCTATGGCACCCGCGAAATGAGGAAAGCATTTCCTGATGGCCAGATCCCAAGCTGCAGGTGGTGGTGGGGGGGGATCACCACTAAATGTGGGCGATTTTAGCAGGTTTGGGGGGGGGAAATACGGAGGGGGAAAAAGGAGAGGAAAAAATACGGAGGGGGGAAAAAAGAGAAAAAATACGGAGGGGGAAAAAAAGAGAAAAAATGGAGAAAAAGAGAGGGAACAAATATAGAGGGAAAAGAGGAAAAAAGAGGGGAGCAAAAAGAGGGGGGGGAAGGGGGGGAAAAGGGGGAAAAAGGGGGGGGAAGGGGGGGGAAAAGGGGGAAAAAGGGGAGGGGAAATGGGAGGGGAAAGGGGGGGAAAGGGGGGGGAAGGGGGGGGAATGGGGGGGAAAAAGGCGGGGGAAAAAGGCGGGGGAAAAAGGGGGGAAAAGGGGGGGGAAAAAGGGGGGGGGAAAGGGGGGGGGGAAATATAGAGAAAAAAAAGAGAAAAAATTTTCCCTGTGCTATTCTATATTTTCACAATTAAGAACTTTGAAAAGTAATTTACTGTGGCTTGCGCTGGCCCTGACATTTCATGGCCTGCAATTTCCCTGCTGGCAAACTTGAGGCTACTGGGGGGGGGGTGGTTCTCCCATCTGACAGCCCACGGCAGGGGATTGCGGGGAAGGGGACACGGCGGGGAAGGGGACGCGGAGCCCTGGCGGCGCTACAAACCGGGTTAGCTGGGGCTGGCTGGGGAGAAGTAGGTTGCTCCTCCGTCCCCGGTCGGTGAGCTGACCCATATTATCTCAATTAAATTTAACTTCTGCGGCCCGCTGCCGCCTCTATTTTTTTTTTATTTCCCCCCCCCCCCGTGACCTAATGCATTTTGGTGTAAAGTAGGACCCGGGGAGTACACCTGGGTCCTGCCCCACGCGATGAGGAGGGCACGGCCATCGTGGCAGAACTGGGACAGGGACGTGGAGGGGGACGGCGAGGGGGTAGCGCGGTGGTGGCCGTGGCCTTGGAAGCTTCCCCCTGCTCAGCCCTCACCCACCTGCGTTTCTCCTGACCACGACGCTCCTGCAAAACAGCCAGCTTTCCTTTTCTCTTCCCCAGCTGCGCCCTCGGAGCCTTTCCCACGCTATTCCCTGGGCTCGCCGAGCCCGTCTCCATCCTCACCCCCCTCTCCGGCCCCCTCGCCGCTTACTAACCTCCGCGTACAACATCTGGGTTTTCCCATGGAGCCCCCAAATCCCTCAACCGGCCTTTTTTCCCCTTCAAACGCAGGCAAAGCATCCCTGCCACCCTTCCCGCTGAGTCAAGGGCCCTGCTTTTACCACCACGCTGTTATTCTGGCTCCAGCGTGCAACGACACACGCTCGGCAAACACTGATATTACGCAGACGGGAGGAGAAAGCTCCCCCCCCCATCCCCAAACCGCTAGCCTGGGCGGTGTTTTTACACTTGCAATATCAAGGATTGCCCAAAAAAAAAATATAAGGGGAAAAAAAAAAATAAGGGGAAAAAAAAAATTTAAGGCAAAAAAAATGCACAAAACTTGGGAAGAAGGAGCACAAGGCGGTGTTGCCCGCGCTGGTTCGCCCTCCCTTCCCGCGCGGTGATACCTCCTGGGAGATGGGTCCATCCTGGCCCCACGTGCTTCATTTATCCCCCCCTCCAACCCCGTGCCCCGCTCCCGGAGCTTTAATCCTTTCGCCAAACCAGCCGGAGCTGTTGGATTTGGGTCCCCGCTGCTCTGCAAGCTGCTTTGCCCAGGGCAAATGCCTTTCCCTACCTTTACCTGGCTGCCGGGAAACCTCAGCGCGGGGCTGGGCCCTGGATTTCTGTGTTTTTCCCCCAGTGTGAGCTGTGAAAAAATCAATGAAGGCAGGTGCTCTCTGGGGGTTTCGGTTCCAGGTAGGATGGAGGAGCAGCATCGATTCCAAGCCAGCCTAACTTTTACAGCAATTAACGGAAACGCTTACACGGGGCTTAGATTTAAGCTTAAAAAAATACAATAAAATCAGTGCCTCCCTCATTTGCTGCTTATACCTCTCCATAAGCCTGGATTGCCGCATTAAAAATCATCTTTTTATTCACTGCTGGCACGGTGCGGAGGGAGGAGGCAGGGTCCCCCCTGCCGGCGTTAGCTGGGGAGTGAGGGAAGCACCGGACACGAATACAAACCCCCCAAGCGAGGATGTGAGGCTGAGCAGCAATTATATTAAATCAGATGATAAATAATGCAACGTATTTTGATGGTACCGGCCGTGCAAGCACCGCACAAACACCACCGCGTCTCCACGATATTAAAAATAAAAGGGATGAAACGCAATCAGGTCGGCGTGACTTGAATAATTCAACCTACAGCCTTTCTTGAAACGCCGTCCTTGGGGCACGCCGGAGGTCCGGCCCCACGGCGGGGCCACCAGACCATTGACCCCTTCGCGAGGTCCTACACAAACCTATGGACTCCACCAGACCTGGTCAACGTTCAACACTTTCCCACCCAAGGGACGGATGAGACCTCTGCTTGGGCACCTTCCAGCATGAGCAGAGCTGCTCCAGCAGCAGACGCAATCCTGAAGACTAATTAGAAGAGGTCCAAATGGGTTTACAGGTTGTGGATGGCTGATGACCCCCTCTAAGAACCCCAAACCACTGCAGACCCAGCGAGGGGGTAGGAAGTCCCTGAGATGACGCGTAGAGTTGTGGAGAAGACCTGGCCACGTGGAGAAGACCTGGCCAAGTTTCTGCACGACACCCTGGGGACACCTGGACCCACATGGACTCATACAAGATCCGTGGCCTATGACATTGTCCAGCAGGAGGTGGAACCAGAGACCTCCAGAGGCCCCCTCCACCTAAATGTTACCAAAATCCCTCTTTTCCCACTGGAAAGCCACTGAGGGATCCGGAAAACGACAGGAAAATGAAGGGAGGTGGCAGAAATCCTCGGGCAGCTCTCCCCATGGCCACCAGCTCTCAGGACTAACACATCCCAGCCTGGCAAAAACCAAAACCACAGCTGGAGACTTCTTCCGAAACACACCTTCACAGCACAGGCAATCAACAGCCTGAACTTGATCTGCAAAACCAGCCAGCCCACTCCTTTATCCCCACCCACGCTTTCATGGACAGGTGACCATCTCCCCACACTCTTCATCCAGCTCCTGCCAAAATGGGTCAAAAGAGCCGAGACAAGCAAAGGAGCCCTTGGAGCCAACGCAACCATAACGCAAGTGAGACAAAACTGCACGACGTGCCGATAGAGCATCCTCCGGAGCAGGTAAGGAAGACAAAACCCAACCGTGAGGACAAAACCTGACCTCCACGTATGGGGGGGGCCACGGGTGAGGAAGCCTCCACCATGGAAATGTGATGGTCAGATGTTTTCTGCACATCCGCTGGGACACCGGGAAGGAGGACATGTCCCGCAAAGGATCTCCTGTCCTGCAGCAGTTCAGGGCTTCCAAGAGCCTTGCTATGGGGTGGAGGAGAAGTGACAGCCCGAGACACCTCCCATAAGCAGCTGTGGTCGGAGCAGCAAAGAGCACAGCTCCGCTCAAGAGAAACTTGATGGAGATCACAAGAGGTCTGGTTTTGTCAGATAAGAAGAAAGAGCAAGAAATGTCATGAGGTTTACAACCACACAGCTAAAGACTGAGTCTGTTCACCTCCAGGGTGACTAACGAGCTTTGTGCAGCTCCCAGTATGTTCAGGCCACATTTCAGGGCTCCCCAAGGCTGCAGAGAAGAAAGACCCCCCGATAAAGCCCCTCTGAACAGCTGCCAGCACTAGGGCTGCCCGTGCCCCCATAATGCCTTAGAAAAATGGGCACTGAGAATTTCTCCTGGTGCTTTGGTCCTCAGGAGACTCAGATCAAGGTCTTGGCGTCCCTCCATCTGAGATGACCCTTTCAAGAAGCGAAAGGAAGCAAAGATCTGGCAGGTGCAGTGATGCAGCGAGGAGACGGTGCCCCTGGAACTCCATTTAACCTTCCCCCAAAGCCATAAACCTCAACAGGCTGGATGCGGTCCGTACATAAGGAGCCACTGCCATCGTATTGACCTGAGAAGATGCCTGCAGACACTGAGGACACACTAATCCCCATCAGAATGGTGTCTGCAGATGGGAAACCAAAAGAAGCAGCATAAGGGAGTCTCCTCGAGCCATCCCCCATACATCTCCTGCCCCGCAGTGTCCCCTGTGTCCTTGGCCCAGGGCTCCCTGCAGAACATGCAGCCCTAACCCCACAAGGAGATGGTGGATACTTATTTACTCTCCTGCACTCCTGATCCTCCCAAGATCTGGTTGAGGAGAAACACATCGAAATGGAGAAGAAATCATTGCATGGCGATTTCTGCCTTGAAACGGCTCATGTGTCGCCTTCCTCCTGCTGATGGCAGCGAGGAGAGCAAGCTGGAGCCCCAGCCACCCGCCGTGACTTGGCTGGCAATCACCATCCCTCTCTTCTCAGCCCCCGCGGGTGACGGACGACTCACCGTGGAGGTCTGAGGCAATCCAGCCCAGCCCCCCGTGCCGCGGCTCTTCGGTTGGAGTTCAGCCTTTTGGAAAAGCCAAACCCACCTGATGCTGCCAAGGAAGGAGAGGGACAAGCCCAGAGCCCAAAGCTCATCTTGGGGGTGCTCCTCACCCCAGGCTCTACCCCAAACTGGGCATCACTGCTGTAAACATAACAAAGCCCTAATGATGACGCCTGCTACATGCAGACACACGGAGGCACCGTCCTGGCATCACCAGGTGACGGCGGGATCGTGAAGACGTGTTTCGGGCACTCGTGTCGTGTTCGAGACCCATGCCCCGACTCCAAAGCAAACCCAAAGACACCGGGACCAGAAAGGAATTCAATCGATACCGAGCATCTCACACAACTGCCGGCAACTGGCGCTTTCTTACCCAAAATGGCCCAAAAAGCACAACTCCTCCAAACCCACGGTTAATGCAACGTGCTCAATCTGCAGGAATTCCCGGTGACGGGGTTTGAAGACAACCGAAGCCTGAAGCATCCCTTCAGCATCCCCCTTAAGGTGATCGCACCTCGAGCTCGTGACTCTCGGATGCCGAACGGTGCTCCCTGTGCCACTCCGAGGGGATGCTGCAACCGGTCAAACGCTCTTGCACTTCACTCAGCTTCGGCTCCCGGTTTCTCCTCTGGGACCTGGCTCAGGTGGGAGTAGACGAGAGAGAAAACACTCCTCTGTGTCCCAGCAGACGCTGGCGGCTGCATGGGGACACCTTGCCTGTCCCCAGGTCCCCAGGCTGGGGAGAAACCTCCCAGAGCTGTAAATGTGCTGGTCCCGACCACGACCGCCGCTTTTCCTTGCCTGCAAGGACTCAACGCCACGTTTGCTTGTTGGCAAATAAGCCAAGAAAAAAAATTTAATAAAAGAGAATGGGCCAACCCGGGTGTTGGCATTAGCACAAGCCCTGCCCTTGCACAGGACGGAGATGTTGTTCTCGGAGGAAGGGGGTTTCTCAGCACCGCCTTACTCCATGCATCTCCCATAATTAGGTCTGTGTCTCTGCGCAGAGGCGCTGGCGGTGGCACGGGGCACCGACGTCCCCGCGGTCCCCGCTGCAGCTGGCAGCTCTGCCCGTGGGGACGGGCACAGGCAGCGCAGGGAGCAGCGGGGGCCATGGCGGGCAGCAGCCAGACGGGGGGCTGGGGTCCAGCAGCCGGGGGATGCCGTAGGCGGCAGGAGGAGGGATGCCGAGCAGCGCGGCATGGGGTGAAAGCAGCAACGCGGTGGAGTTTGCAGCAGGAATATCCTGTGCTGTGCCGGGGATCTTTCCCCTTTGGTGGCATCTCACATGAAGGAGCGCTGATGCTTGGGATTGCAGAATCATAGAATGGGTTGGGTGGAGAGGGACCTTTAAAGGCCACCTAGTCCAATCCCCTTGCCATGAGCAGGGACATCTTCAACTAGATCAGGTTGCTCAGAGCCCCGTCCAACTTGACTTTGAACGTTTCCAGGGACAGGGCATCTCCCACCTCTCTGGGCAACCTGGGCCAGGGGCTCACCACCCTCAGCATAAAACATTTCTTCCTTATATATAGTTTGAATTCACCCTCTTTTAGTTTAAAACGGTTCCCCCTCGTCCCATGGCTCCCCTCCCTGATCCAGAGTCCCTCCCCAGCTTTCCTGGAGCCCCTTTAGGGACTGGAAGGGGCTGGAAGGTCTCCGCGGAGCCTTCTCTTCTCCAGGCTGAAGCCCCCCAGCTCTCTCAGCCTGTCCTCACAGCAGAGGGGCTCCAGCCCTCCCAGCATCTCCAGGGCGTCCTCTGGCCCTGCTCCAACGGGTCCATGTCTTTCCTATGCCGAGGGATCCCTGATGAGCTCCAAGGTTCTGGCAAGGCTTCTCCTTCCCACCCAAGCTGCTCCCTCTTACAAACCCAGCTGCCCAGCCAGGACCTTCCCGGCCCAGGAGAGCTGCTCGTGGGGAGCATCCCAGCAGGGATGGAGCCAACTTGCTTTCCCAAAGCCCTCAGGAGAGCAAGCGAGGGCAGGACGATAAACCTGGTAAACCAAGACACCATCTCAGCTAAAGGAGCTCATCCACCACGGCTGCCGCTCCCGGGGTTCCCGGGGTGCCCTGCCACATCGGGTAGAGCACTTGGGGGGGTCACAGCAGCATCCCTGAGAATCGCCGACCTGCAGCTCAGCTGGCTTTGGGATGCTGGACAAAAGCATCACCCACCAGCGGAGACCTCCCCGCCATGCCCCTGACCACAATCCAGCAACGCCTGGACCTTCCCTTGGATAAACCAAATAGCCCAAGGTACAACGACGACGGCAGACAACAGGGGAAGAAAATCCCTGTGTGAAAAGCGAGGGAAGGACGAGATAAGGTGAAAACTAATTGTGTTCCGTAGGATAAGCAGGTCCTGGTGCAGCTGCTGCCCGGGAATGGGGGAATGGTGGAGGGTTTCCCAGCTGCATGCAAATAGCAAGATGGCGAGTTTTTAAAGTTTGGTACGATGCCATTTCAGGGATTTTTTTTTGTTTTTTTTTTTTTTTTTTTTGGTCACTGAGCGTGTGAAAAACTGGGTTGGGTGTTTCAAGTCCATCACGCCTACGCAAAATGCAGGAGATACAAGAATTTAGACTTCGGCCTCGGCACGGCTGCGTCCTCACCCATCCTCGCCCAACCTCGCCCATCCCGGGGGCTGGCTGCATCCAGCTCCCGCTGCCTCCCAGCCCTCGACGCACTGGGGATCCGCTCGCCCGCCTCTGATCGAAGCCGTCGTTGATGAACCGCTGGCCTGACCCAAAGCCCAGACTCAACGGACACCATCCCAAGCGACGTGGGATGGGTTTTGGAGCAAGCCAAAACCTCTCCGCGGTGCCAAACCCATGTCCTCCCGGCAGCTGGAGCCCGTCCTTCTCCCCAGCTCAGACCTGCCTCTAAACGGGGCCGGTGCCAAACGGCTCGTGCCAAGTGTGCGCGGAAAGCCGGGAGAGATGGGCTGCGTTCCCCCGCAGCCATCACGCGCTCCCCCACCAGCAGCAGAGGCAGAATTCCCTGCCCCCCCCCCCCCCTTCCCTTTCCGCTTCTCCCCATCATTTTGGGGAGCAGCAAAGCTGCTCCTTGCCTTTCCAAAGGACCGGTTTGGGGGGGTGTTTGCACCACGCACGTTGCGCAAAGGAAAAAGAAATGCACGAAGAAGGGCTGAAGCCCCGCTGGAAGTGGGCAGGCAAGGGAACTGTGCAAGGACAAGCACGAAAATCCCCTTGCCAATGCTGCATCCCATGCCCTGTCCCGCAGCCTGGGGTACCATCTCCTCCTGCCTTCCATCCCACCCCTCCCCGCTGCGACCCCACGAAGCGGCTGAGCAAGAAGCCGGAGCGGGAGAAACAGCCAGAAAAGAGTCCGAAAAGCAAGAAAAATTGAAAACCCGCCCTAATCCCTTTGCTCCTTCCTCCCGCTTCTGCGCTGGCTGTGAACGCACACACGTATCCCGCTCCCGCACCCCGCTCTGGGCGCGGGAACGAAACACTTGGACAAGTCACGCTGAGAACTGACGCAACTCGTGCCAAAAATGATGCTTTTCCCGTGATGAACTCCTTATTCCCAACCCAAAACAGGGCGATGGGCTGGCGGTAGGGAGCAGGCGGTGCAGCCCCGTGGTCTCTGACGGCAGCACATCTGTCACGAGTGTGCCGGCCTTGAGCATCCCGGCACCGACGCATGGGACAGGCAGGCACGGCCGCCTCCAGGCAGCACTTTTTGGGGGCACAGGGGTCTGCGGGGCTCCGGCGCCGGCTCGCCAGCCCTAATTACTATGGTAACAGCCTGCGCCGGCGCCTGGCTGTCCTCCTTCGGTGACTCACTGGGTTTCAAAAGGAGAAGTGCTGCCTCCGATGCCGCCGTTTGGAGGCCAAAGCACTGGAAGCCCCAGCGCCCGCATCGGTGCCGGGAAGGCATTGCCCACCCTCGCAAAGTTTGGCTTTTTGTTGTGTTTTCCACTCAGGGTCGCTCCGGTGCAGGGCGGCAAAGCAGCAGGCTGGCTTAGGGTTTAAAAATCATGGTAATAATTGAGTTTCATCGCCAGCTCGCAGCCATCTACCCATGGGAATCCCATCGGACACCCCACACTCCTGGTCCTGATAACCCCCGTGCTGCGAGTGGGTCAAAATTTCCTTGGTGGAAAATGGTAACCGCTGTGCCACGAGGCACCCCCGATGTCCTCCCCCAGGGCCAGCCGTGGCACGGTACGGCCATTCATCCAAGCCCACATGCCAAACATGCCCCACAGGGCCACCACCGCCTCACAACTGCAAGGAACCCGGAGAAAATGCAATGAGCATCCTTAACGGTGGTACGTGCAGCGCTGGGAGCAAAGCTGGCAGCCCCCAGGGAATTTGGGAGAAAGGATGGGCACGTGCAGGTACCACGCTAGTGGCAGGGGGACCTGCAGGTCCCCCCAAGCTGGGGATACCCCATTTCAGAGGTGAGGCTGACTCCAGTCATCATCCAAGTGATGCTGAGACCACCAAACTCGTGTCACAGGTGAGCAGCCAGCAGCACAAGGTGCCAACAGCCCCTGCTTTCTCTTGCAAGCAGATGCAAGGCTGAAAAAAGCCAAAAAAAAAAAAAAGCTCCAAAAATGGTGCCAAGGGACCAGCGTGGCCGATGCTCGGCCTCGTGGGGCCAACACGGGAGCTGGGGCGGGATGGGGCTGAGCCACGTGCCCCCGTACCCCACGGCACGGGGTGAGAAAAGCCCCGTTGTAACCACGGGAACGCCTCGAAACATCCTCCTGGAGAAAGGTTTGGCCCCGGGGTTTTCCTGGCAATAATTAATTGAGTCATATTTCAATCCAGCCAGTGGCCATATGGTAGAAAAGAGGATTAAAATCGCATGCTCCAGCTGCATTCAGGGAAATCCAGTTATAAGGAAAAATCCTCCGTGCCTGGCCCCAGCCTGCTGGCAGGGTTCGTGCCACTGTCACCCGCCCGGCCCCTTTCCCTCCCGCAACTGGGGAGCAGGGGCTCGCTGGTGGGGTGATGGTTATTCGGTAATTTGGGGGCCCAGAGGGAAATAAATAACAGGGAAATAAAAAAAATCAGGGAAATAAATAACACCCTGGACCTGCAGCGATGCCCTGCAGGCAGCAGGTACGGCAGCGGCAGATAACACACGCCCTGGGTCACTGCCCTTTGGGGCGGCACGCTTTAAGTTCATCAGTAACTCGTTAGGAATGGGCGGGGGATCGCTGTGCTTCAAGATTTTCCTGAAATATAAATCTGTTTTCCGCCGAGGAGGCGAGAAGGCAAAAGTTTTGGGTTTTTTGCTGGGTTCCTCTCCCGCTGGGGGCAAGGGAGCCCCGGAGCGGGTTTTCCCGAGAGCATCTTCCTGGCTGAGCCGTGATTTTCCCAGGCTTGCTCTTACCCAAAGCGCTCGCCCCACCAACCACCGCTGGGAAAAATAAGGATTTCCATGGAAATGATGGGGAAAAGGGCTGCCACCGTGGGGATGGCGGGGTGGGGCGCGGGGTGCCCCTCCACCTGGCACGGCCGTCACCTCCAAATCCCTCCCAAGCCAAGCTGGGGGCACATCCATCCCAGCTGAGGTTCCTGCAGGGATTTGGGGGTGGGAAAGTCTCACCCTTCCTTCCCAGGGAGGTTTGGGGCGGGGGGGGTGGGGGGTGGGATATAAGAGAAAGAAAGAACACTACGCCTCATTCATCGGCAGAAAAAGCCTTTCCTGTGATGGCAAATCAGTTGATTAACTGAGGATCAAACCCTCTAAATCAAACCTTTGTTGGGGAGACTGAACTCTTTGTGCGAGGTACCTTTCCCCCGGCTCCCAGCCCCGGCAGCACCCCCCCCCCCCCCGCCCCCAGCGGCATGGGGACCCCCGCGGCTCCCCCCGCCCTTCCTCCCCGCAGGTGCCATCGCCACACGAGCCCTCCGTGGGGGTGGGGGGTGATGCGGGGATTTGCCCCCCCCCGGGGGGGGGGGGTGGGGTGGGGTGTGGATTTGGAGGGGATTTTCGCTGATTTTAGAGCCGTTCGGGGGCCCACCGGGGCCACCAGCAGCGGGGCAGGCGACCGGCGCTGGGGACCGCCCCGCCCAGCCCCAGTGGACCCAGTGCTGCCAGTCTCCGTCCTCCCAGTGCTCCCAGTGCTCCCAGTGCCCCCAGCCCCGGCTCCCCCCCCCCTCCGCCACCGTGTGCCCGGCGGTACCTGCAGGCGGGCGGTGCTGCCCCGAGTCCCCGGCGGGGCGGGCGGCGGCGGCGGCGGGAGGGAGGATGGACGGAGGGATGGACGGAGGGATGGATGGAGGGATGGATGGAGGGATGGAGGGATGCGGGCTGGAGGCAGGAGGAGGGGGGTCAGCAGCAGCCCCGAGCGGCGAGTCCCCACCCAGCTTTGTCTGCGCTCATCCCTCTGCCTACAGGAAGCGGCTCGGCCCCGACTTCCTCCTCCTCCTCCTCCTCCTCCTCCTGCTCCTGCTCTCCCTCCTCTCCTCTCCGATCCCCCGGGTTTTGCGGATCGCGTCCCTCCAGACCCCGCAGCCCCCTGCCCCTCACCCTGCCCCAGGCCCTCTCCCTGCCTGCCCGTGCCCCTGTCCCGGGCTCTGTCCCCCTCCCTGCCTCGATCCCTGCCCCAGGCCCTTCCGCAGCCCCTTGTCCCCTTTGCCTCACCCCCCCCGCCCCGCCCCTGCGCCCCACACATGCCACACACACCCACCCCACAACCCTCACACCCACTCACCCGCTGTACCCCCATCCTGCACCCCACACCCTCACCCTGCACCCCACAGCCCCCCTGCACCCATCCCATACCCTGCACCCCACAGCCCCCTGCACCCATCCCATACCCTGCACCCCCACAGCCCCCTGCACCCCCACATCCCCCTGCACCCCCGCTCCGCACTCGGCACCCCACAGCCCCCCTGCACCCATCACATACCCTGCACCCCTCGCATACCTTGCACCCCATCCCACCACCTGCACGCTACACCCCCCCACATACCCTGCACAGGCTGAGAGAGCTGGGGGGGTTCAGCCTGGAGAAGAGAAGGCTCCGCGGAGACCTTGGAGCCCCTTCCAGTCCCTCAAGGGGCTCCAGGAAAGCTGGGGAGGGACTCTGGATCAGGGAGGGGAGCCGTAGGATGAGGGGGAACGGTTTTAAGCTGAAAGAGGGGAGATTTAGATGAGATCCGAGGAAGAAATTCTTGGCTGTGAGGGTGGTGAGCCCCTGGGCCAGGTTGCCCAGAGAAGCTGTGGCTGCCCCATCCCTGGAGGTGTTCAAGGCCAGGTTGGACGGGGCTTGGAGCAACCTGGTCTGGTGGGAGGTGTCCCTGCCCAGGGCAGGGGGTGGCACTGGGTGATCTTTAAGGTCCCTTCCCACCCAAACCATTCTATGAAACACCCTGGGAGAGGGATGGGGATGGAGATGTGGGGCTGGGCCCCTCTGGAGTGGGGTATCCCCACCGCCCCCCTCCCCTGGCACCCTCGGCATCGCAGCAGAGCGTTGCCAGGGAGCATCCCGCGCCTTTTCTACGGGCTCTGAAAATAATTGCATGTTACCAGTGATTTCCCTTTGTCCTCCAAAAATAACCCTGGTCCTCAGTGAGGCGGGCGCTGACCGTCGGGCGGCTGCGGGTCTCGGTCCCTAACTGCTGATTACTGCCGACACCGGACATTTTTGGGGGCAGCTTAATTGCCTCATGCTGGAGGGAGGAGCACAAGGGAGCGAGCGGCTTCTGGGAGGGGGGCTGCATCATCTGCTGCTAAGTATAGCCTCCAGATTTCATCCTCGGCCTATAAAAAAAAAAAAATTTAAAAAAAAGTAATTTTCCTAAAACCAGATGTTGAGTCTTTTTTTTTTTTCACACGAGCGAGCCAGCCCTGCCACCCCGGGGGGAGAGGGTCTCCCCTCCCTGTAGGCTCTGTTTAGCAAAAGCGAGTACCCCCAGCTACGCTGTTAAATTAACCCCCCTCCAATTGGCCCCCATTGCTCTCTGGGCCCTCCGTTGCTCCATCATCTCGCCGTGGGAGAGGTCCCCAGGGGGGGAAAAGGTCCTCCCGTTCCCAGCCCGGCGTGTCCCCAGGCAGCTTTGCACCCGCGCTGGCCTTTTCCCTGGGCTGCTCCCCCGGTACTGGCAGCTCTTCTGCTTCTCTGCCCTCCCCTTTCACGGATTTAAGCTTTCACCAAAAAAAAAAAAAAAGAAAAAAAAAGAAAAAAGACTGCACTCGGGCCATTTCGTCTCTGGTCGCTCCACGTGCGGATTTTGCATCTCCCGCCATCTATTCATGGCAGCCTGAGAGGTCCAAGAGTTGGGATTTGTAGGAAGACAACAGGAAAATGCCACTTTACGGAGCCAACTGCAAAAAGCGCTTTAAAAAAGGGAAATGTTGCAGTAGTGTCCTTATTTTTATATTAAATTTTGCCCCCAGATCGAAACAGGCGGTGCGTTCGCCTGCTGTTAATGCAGTGACAGCTGTTCCCAGGCGGGTGCCTCCCAGAGCGTCCTCCTTTCATCAGCCCTTCCAAACCAGCATTGCTGGACGCACCCTTGGACATCACCCCAGTCAGGCACCGACTGCTAATTGGTGATAATTGCAAAAATACCCACGTGCCGGTGTCTCTTTAGGCCGGGGACCCCCTGCATCGTTGAACACAACACTTTTCGTTTAACACGGCATCGCGTGCCATAGAATCATAGAATGGTTTGGGCTGGAAGGGACCTTAAAGATCACCCAGTGCCACCCGCTGCCCTGGGCAGGGACACCTCCCACCAGACCAGGTTGCTCCAAGCCCCGTCCAGCCTGGCCTTGAACCCCTCCAGGGATGGGGCAGCCACAGCTTCTCTGGGCAACCTGGCCCAGGGGCTCACCACCCTCACAGCCAAGAATTTCTTCCTCGGATCTCATCTAAATCTCCCCTCTTTCAGCTTAAAACCGTTCCCCCTCATCCCATGGCTCCCCTCCCTGATCCAGAGTCCCTCCCCAGCTTTCCTGGAGCCCCTTTAGGGACTGGAAGGGGCTGGAAGATCTCCGCGGAGCCTTCTCTTCTCCAGGCTGAACCCCCCCAGCTCTCTCAGCCTGTCCTCCCAGCAGAGGGGCTCCAGCCCTCCCAGCATCTCCGGGGCCTCCTCTGGCCCTGCTCCAACAGCTTCATGTTTGGTTTGGAGGAGGGATGGATGGCAAAGGTGGACAGGCTCCGGTATAGGTCCCAGGAATGCCCCGGGCTGCTGTAGCCCCGGCGGTCCCAGCGTTACCGTGGCACGTGGTCACATCCAGACCTGCAGGATGGTGGCACGTACTGGGAGGAACCACTCAGGACGCTTTACTGGTGCTGCTTCCTCATGGGAGGACAGGCTCTTCCTCATCTTCACACCTTCATCTTCTGCAGGAGATCAGGATTTTGCTGCTAACAACAGGGAGCTCATCCCATCAGACAGAGCAGACAGCCCTCATCTTCCTTTTCTCCCACTGCCAGCGCAGCAATTAGGAGCGAGAGGATAAATACAGTGAGGATCAAGAGATGCCCATGGCGCTGGGAAGGGGGACGCGGACAGGCTGTGGTTATTAGCGCCTCACACAGCAGCTTTCCCTGGCTGGAGGAAGGAGGTGCCAGGATCAACAAAGCTGGCAAAAATCAAGAAGAAAAGAGCCAGCTAATTATGTTCCGAGGCATTTAATTAACGCTTGTGGCATGGGAGACGGGAGGGTGGCCCTGGGTGTTGGAGAGGGAGAAGGCTGCAGCACAAACCCTCTATCAGACGCTGGAGAATCCACACCCTTCACCCAAAACCATCAACTTGGGAAAGAGAAAATGAAGAGCCTCCCCTGCCCGCGTGCTGGCACGGAGCGGGGATTCGGGAAATCCTCACGGAGGGCTCGAAAGGAGGCGGCAGCTCCGCCGGCATCCCCTGGCTCGGCCCCAGCGGGATCCAGCTCGGGGTCACGTCTTTAATTAACAGGAGGGAGCTTCGTCCCGTGGGGAAACTCACCCCGGCGCTGCTCCCGACTACCCATCCCACCTTCTCCAAGCGGAGCCCGCTCCAAGCAGAGAAGAAGGGAGAAAGGGGGATGAAAGGGATGGAGCGCGGCGGGCAGAGAATGGCCTCGCTCATCACACTGGTGACCACTGCCTCCCTCCTCGCCGTGCCGCAGGATGGCAGCAAATGCCACCGCTCGGGCTTGGGGGGGGGGAACGGGACAGGGACAGGCCATGTCGTGTCCCCCCCCCCCCGCCCGCCGCCGTCCCCGCACCCCTGGGCTGCCACCATCACGGGGGAGCATTTTTGGTGGGGGGAGTCACTAGGAAAAAAACGAATCACACCTCGCTCAGCAGCCTGGCCCCCGGGGCCAGCGCAGGGATGCTGCGAGCCACGGGCTAACGGCCCACGGGGACGCTGGAGCCCGGGTGACACCCTGGGGTGGCCCCTGCTGCAAGCAGGGGGGTGCCGCAGCCCCGTGAAGCTCTGTGTCCCCATCCCCCCCACGACTTCCCACTGGGACTGTGGGGCCCAACCAGGACAGCAGCCACCGAGGAGGGGCAAAAAGCTGTACCCCAGAGCTGAGCCCCTCCAGCCCCTCCAGGCTGGGGACCCCCCTCCTCAACTTACCCAGGAGTGAGCTTTGAGCTGGCTAATACCTCTTAAAACAAAAAAACAAAACAACAAAAAAAAATTGGGTTATAACAGATAGTTTGGAAAAAATTTGCTTAACACTGCGTAGAAATCAAAAAAGGAAGCTGAAAAATGGGAATTATTGAGAAAGGCTTAGAAAACAAGAGGGAGATCATTAAGCCACTGTATAAATCGATGATTCCCATTGGAAGGCGTTCTGTGCTGGTGGCCCGGGTGGAAAAAGAGTGCGGAAGGAAGGGTAAAGGGACAGAGAAGAGGATCAAACATACAGATGGATGGAAAGAGGGCAAGGAAGTAAACGCAGCAGCTTCTCTGTGAGGAACAACTGGATTTGGGCTCCCCGCCTTCGAAAAGAGAAAATAAAAAGAGAAATGACTGACGCCTAAAAAATTATCAGCCATCTAAGTGAATAGGAAACTGCTTTTTTTTTTTTTTTTTTTTTCTTTTTCAGCACAAGAACATCACATAAAACTATAGCTAGTGGATTCAAAACACAGGGACGCACGGCTGGAGCCACCGGCATAGCACGGCTCCAAGGACCGCAGGGACTCCCGTCTGCCACCCTCACTGCCACCCCCACCGTGTCCCCGGCTCCTTTCAGGAGCTTAACCCCACTGATGGCTCCCGCGGGTCCCCCCGCGCCCCCTCCCAACACGGGAGCGCTGGGACTGGATGCCGTTTTCATAGAAATCATCAAAAAACGGGACTGAAAGGATCAGCCCATCCATTCCCCCCGCCCCAAGGCAGGAATTGCTTTAACCTGCTCTCCGGAGCCAGGTGATGCTGGAGCAGAGAGCGCAACAAACATACCGTGTTCATTAAATCCATACGCATTTCATCACGCTGTTAAATTCATACGTGGTTTGTCCCTCATTTAGTTAAAATCTTACGCGTTTCATCACTCCCTTAAACCCGGGGAGCGTCTGAAATCGCCCGGAGTCGAAATAATGCAAACAACCGTCACTTTATTGTCATTTCCAGCCGTACCGCAAAAGGCACACAACAAACTTCATTGGTACAAAATAATTTTCGCTGCGGGGTTTTGGTTTTGGGTTTTTTTTTTTTTGTCGAGTTTTTTTTCCTTGTGTGTGTTTCTTTTTTTTTCTTTTTTTTTTTTTTAATTATTATTAATTATTATTATTTTTGTTTTGCAACACAGTCACCGGCCTCTCCCATCGCCCCGATGGGAAGATCCTTTCACAGAAAGGACTATTTCGTTCGTGCAGACGGATCACTCGTTATTGCAGGGGGAGCGGCAACAAAGGGCATGGCCACCCCAGTCCATCCCCCGTGGGACCCACGCCCGCCACCCGCGGAATAAATGCCACTTCTGTGCGCCCCCCCCCCAATCCCGACTTGCCCAGTTCCGCTCCCGCTTGGCCAGGGGCAAGCTCCATCGCAGCCCCCGGCATCGCTGCGACCTTGGCTTGGCCACTTCGGTCCACATTCAGCTGCGGGATAACGGGGTGGGGGGGGGGGCGGGGGGGGGGCAAGAAATGGAGAGACCCTGGTCTAGCTGCCCCCGCTTTCCCCCATGCTTTTTGAACAGCATCGAGCATTTCTTTACACAGTTTTGCCCCCCTCCGGCTCCGTGTTTGAGCAGGGGAGCAGGAGAGGGTCCCACGGAGGGCACCCGGGGCTGGCTGGTGGAGGGGGTGCCATCGGGACCCCCCCCCCCCTCCAGCTGGGTGCTGCCGCCCCGCTGCCTCGCAGGGGCTGGCACAGGGGACGAAACCCCCAGCATCTGGGGATGAGTCGAGGGGATTTTCCTTCCCCGTACCAGCCCGTGAGGTCCCAGCACGGCAGACCCATGTCGATGGGGCGCACACCGAGCCCCCCCGCACCTCTCAAACCTGGCCATGGATGGGGGTGTGGGGGGGGGGGGCAGAGGGGTCCGCTGCCAGCAACCCCCAGCATCCCAGCCTGGCGTGCGGTGCCCACTAGGGAGGCTTTTGGGGGGGGGTTTGCTGGGGTCCCCCCAAAACCAGAGCACATAGCCCTGAACACCGCCTGCCCCCCACAGCATCCTTTCTTTAGGGGAGATAGATAAAAAGAGGTTTTGGGGGCCGGGGGGGGCCACCAGCCTCCTGCGCACCCTGCCGGCATTTGGCTACCTACATCATTTTCCCATGATATGCCACTGTCCCCCAATAATGCTGGGGTGGGGCCATGCTGGTGCCGGTGCCACCCTCCCACAGCGCAGAGCCACAGCAGTGCCCGGCAGCCCCCCCCCCCCCAGCTATGGCAATAACACCCATTTTTTTTATTTTTTTTTTGCACCGTGCCAACAGCTACGCTCCTTTTCTTTTGGTACCAGCTCCCCCTTCTCGGTTCCCTCCCCCGACATTTCTTAGAAAAATAAGATTGTGCTTATTTATAAAATAATTGCTTTTTTTTTTTTTTTTTACTTTTTTTTTTTTTAAGAAAAGTTTCCAGTTTAAAAAAAAAAAAAAAAAAAGTGGTATATCAAAATACGGCAAAACTTTGGCTGTCGATCGCTAAAACTCTTAATTAAAAATATCGACTAAAAAGGCATTGTGCTGTGAACATTAGCTGCTGTAATGCTTTAGCCTCCAGTACCGATGGGAAATATTCCACCTGGGCACGCACGCACCCTCCGAACCTCCCTTGGGGTTTTTTTTTTTCTAGCACGTCACCCCCATCCTTTAGGAGAACTAGTCGAACTGCAAGAGATTGAAAAGCCACGTGAAAAGCCTTGGTAAAATACAAGGGAGACCGGATCGGGAAGAGCCACCCTTACAAGGCGGTCGCGGGACATGTTCTTCTCAAGAGGGAAGTCTTATTTTCTCACCTTAGCGCTTCGACAAAAATACGCTTGTTTGTACGGTGGGTGGAAGAAGAGAGGCAGATCCTTTGTATAAAAGGTACTTTAGAGCAGAGGGAAAATGCAAATGGGTCTATAAGATCCAGACATATATAAACATACATACCTCAATATATTTATATATGCAATCTCTACGTATTCAAAGTTCGGGATGCATTATTGCAATATCCTTGCAGGTGACCTATTCTTTTCCATCCTCCTTTGCTTTTGGTTTTCTTGGGTGGGGTGTGTTTTTTTTGTTGGGTTTTGGGGGTTTTTTTTGGTTTTGGGGTTTTTTCTCTTAAAGGAAGAAAAAAAACCAAGTTTCAAAACGGCTCCGGAGGTCCCAGCCGCCGTCCGCCTCGCTGGGACCGCTCTGGCTTTACCTCCAGCACGTGTTTTTTGGAAGAACTGGGATGATGCTCTGCCCCAGCAGGCGCTGGCCGTGCCTTCCTCCATGGTACATCACCCATGGCCGGAGATCCCCGGCTGGTTATTGCTTAATTCTCCCTCCCCATACTGGCCTTTAGGGTTATTTACATTTCTTTGGCTTGACTTGAACGCAACAGTCTGGCACTTTCTCTCCAGTGGCCCCCAAGCCACCGCCGGAGCCACCGGCAGCGCTGAGGATGGGGGCGAGGAGGAGAAGACCTCGCCACGAGGCAATGAGAAAACATGGGTTGGCTTCTGCTAGCTCCAACAAATTGCGCTTCTCCCAGTCCAAATAAGACAACTTGTGTTTGGCACAAACTCATCCGGAGGAGGAAGGATGCTGAGGGGCCGCCGGCGGGACTCCGCCATGCCCGGGGTTCTCCATCCCACCCGCCATTGGGGTGATCCTCCGAGTGCCATGGTTTCCATGGCCTCAGTTTGCAGGGAGCGGTGGGGGACAAGGTGCTGTTGATGGCCCCCGATGAAGGGCAGAGAGCCCCAGCCTCCCCACCGAGGGCGGGCAGCCGGTCCTGCCTCCCCCGCGGCCCTCAGACAACGAATTCGGGGACTTCGTCGTGGGTGAGATCCAACGAGAAGTACTTGCTGGTTCTTTTGACAGGGAAGGTCTCCTGGATGTTGATGCACTGCTGGGCCAAGCAGCCGTTGCAGTAGAGGCCTTCCTCCTCCAGCCCGTGGGCGCAGCCGAAGGTGTAGCTCTGGGCCGTGTCCTGGCAGAGGTTGGCCAACTGCAAGAAGTCCTTCTGGTAGAGCCGAATGTCATCCAGGCTCAGGCTGTGCCGGTCCGTCGACGTCTTCGGTTTCCTACACGTCGTCTGGGCAAAGCAGAGAGGGGGCTCAGGACCCACCGGGGAGCCAAGGGGGTCAGGGAAACCCAAACCCCCAGTGCCAGCACGGCTTTGAGCTTCTCCAAAGCCCCACCAGTGCCACGTACCTGGGGTAAGGAGTCGGTGCTCTGCCCTCGCAGTTTCACCACCGTCTCCGAGGAGCTGGAGGTGGAGGAGCTGATCTCTTTAACAATTAGCCCTGCACGGGGGAGAGAGGAAGAGGAGGGTGCGAAGGTTATTTCGAAGCTTCTCAGCTCTCTGGGGAGCCTCCTATCCCTGGGGGCTTGCTCTTGCTTTGGGGTGAAGGCACCCTCAGCTCAATAGGGTGCCTTTAGAGTCATAGAATCATCAAGTGGATTCTACTGGAACTGGAAGGGACCTTTCAGAACAATGAGTCCAACCATCAACCCAACACCGCCAAACCCACCACTACCCCATGTCCCTCAGCACCATGTCTGCCTGGCTTTTAAATACCTCCAGGGATGGCGACTCCACCACTTCCCTGGGCAGCCTGTTCCAATGTTTGACAACCCTTTTGGTGAAGCAATTTTTCCTAATATCCATCCTAAACCTCCCCTGGCGCAACTTGAGGCCGTTTCCTCTCATCCTGTCACCTGTTCCTTGGGAGAAGAGACCAACTTCCCCCTTGCTACAACCTCTGTTGCCCATGGGCAGGTCCTGCCATCGTCCCCTGGTATCTCCAAACATCCCGGCATGCCTGGGCACCCCGCCCCCGTGCCACGGGGCAGCTGCAGGGAGCATCAGCCCTGCTCCGAGTAAAACCTGCACCTTTCTTGGGCAACCCCTTCTTTTTAGAGCTTCACCAAATTTACCCCATCTCTCCTTCAACCCAGTGAGAGAATGGCTTTTCCCAGCGTCCCAAATGGACACTTTGGGATAATTGCTCTCTGCTGAACCCCAAAGGTGTGATTGGCATCGGGGAACTGGAAATAAAAGCGGCCGCTGTCTTACCCGAGTGCCCGTTGAACTTGCGCGAGAGCAGCATGTCCTCCGTGATGTAGACGCACATGTCGGGGCTCACCTCCATCTCGCCAGCCTGCTCCAGCTCCCGGGGGTCATCCACCAGCATCTCGATTTCTGCAGGCGGGGAGAAGGTGGGACGAGTCATTGATGTGCACCTCCTGAGCACCCTCCAACCCCAAATACTCGCTGGGACCCAAGCTGGAAAGCCCACGCTCAGCTGGTGTCTCACCATCGTCCTGGGAGTCCTCCTCCAGCCGGTCCTTCCCACCGCTCTCCACCCCAGAGGTGTGGGAGCTGCCGTGGCTGGTCATGGAGCTGCAGGTCTTCAGCTTGCGGTGGGCGCTCGCGCCCGAGAAGCCGTCCTCGGGCCCCATCTCCCTGGGCTTGGGGTCGGTCTCGATGCCCGAGGTGTGGGAGCTGCTGTGGCTGGCGGTGGAGTGCCGGGAGAGGCGCTTGTGCCGGATGCTGCCGGCACTGCTGCCGCTGGCCCGCGAGCGCTTCTCCAGCTGGTCCATGTCCAGGTCCAGGGTGTCACTGATGTAGGACTCGCGGTACTGCTTCTTCTCTGCAAGGCCAGCGGCACGCTGTCACCATATAGCAGCCTGCACCCCAACCCGCCCGGGGTGTCCTTCTCCCTCCCGGTGTCTCCCCCCAGCACCCAGGGGCACGGTCACCCCAAGCCCAGCGGGGTGGGACATCAGGAGCCAGCCCTGTCCCAGTGGCATTTGGGAGTGGGGAGCCTCAAACCTGCTCTGCCACCCCTAGAAAGGAGGAGGAGGAGGAGGAGGAAGAAGAAAATGTGGAGGAGGAGGGAAAAAAAGAAGAGGAGGAAGATGATGACCATGAGGAGGGAAAAGATGAGGAGGAAGAAGAGGAGGAAAAAGAGGAGGAAGAAGATGAGGAGGACAAGGAGCCATAAGAAGAGAAGGAGAACAAGGAGGAGGAGGAAGATGAGGAAGACAAAGAGGAGGAAGAAGATGAGGATGAGGAGAAGAAGAAGGGGAGGAAAAAGAGGAGGAAGAAGAGGAAGGAGAGGAGGAGGAGGAAGAAGAGAAGGAAGAAGAGGAGGAGGATGAGAAGCAAGACAAGGAGGAGGCAGAAGAGGAGAAGGAAGAGGTGGAGGAGGAAGAGGAGGAAGAAGATGAGGAGGAGGAGGGGAAAGAGGAAGATGAAGAGGGGAAGAAAGAAGACGAGGAGGAAGATCTTACATTTGCACAAGGCCTTTCTGAGCTTGGAGATGGGACGCAGGGCACTGGGAAGAACTGCATTAGGGCACTGGGAAGAACTGCATTGAGGCACTGGGAGCAACTGGGCCATCAGGGGCTGCCATGGGGCTTGTGCCCACCCCATAGCAGCCGGCGGGGGGGAGGTCTGTGGGCACCCAGCACAGCCAGGAGAGGGTCTGACTGTCAGGCAGGGCCAGGGTGCCCCAACGCACGGTCAAGGGGGACGTGGGGATGGCCACCCCCCGCCATGCTCCCAGCCACGGGGTTGGCACAAGGACCAGGCAAGGACAAGGACAGGGAGAAAAGCTGAGTGGGAGCCCAGCATGGGCAATATTTGCCCCCTGGGTGGGGGCACCTACCCTCGTTCTCCTCCAGCTTGCGGACCTGGCGCAGGACGGGCTGCAGGTTCATGTAGAGCCGGTGGCTGCTGCTGAGCAGCTGGAGGAGATGGCGGGAGCGCAGTGGGCAGCCTGTGTAGTAGATGAGCTTCCTGGCCGAGGGCAGCCCATCCGGCAGGATCTCAAACTTCTTGCCCTGTGTGGGAGAGGGAGAACGTCAGCCCTGGAGAGAAAAGTACTCTCGTCGTTACCCAGTCCTGCTGCAGCCCACCTAAAGGGGCTCCAGGAAAGCTGGGGAGGGACTCTGGATCAGGGAGGGGAGCCATGGGACGAGGGGGAACGGTTTTAAACTGGAAGAGGGGAGATTTAGATGAGATCTGAGGAAGAAATTCTTGGCTGTGAGGGTGGTGAGCCCCTGGCCCAGGTTGCCCAGAGAAGCTGTGGCTGCCCCATCCCTGGAGGTGTTCAAGGCCAGGCTGGAGGGGGCTTGGAGCAACCTGGTCTGGTGGGAGGTGTCCCTGCCCAGGGCAGGGGGGTGGAACCAGATGATCTTTAAGGTCCCTCCCAACCCAAACCATTCTGTGATTCTATGATTCTATGTTACTATGATTCTATTAACCCCCCAGCTTGAGGTCTGTGCGACACCACCCTGTGGCCAAATCAGAGCCCAAGAGCGACACGGGCAGAGCCGCTCTGCCTGGGGACGGTGGCACTCACCACGAACACCAGTTTCCCCACGTTTGTCCAGGGGAAGTCGTAGAGCAGCTGCTTTTCTTCATCCAAGTTCTGTAAGAAGAGGAGGGACGGTCTCAGCTGAGGATGCCGCGGTGGGCAGGAAGCCGAGCCTGGAGCCGAGCCCGAACCCAAGCCCTCCCTCAGCCGCTTACCTGGAAGATCTGGATGCCCCGTGTCGTCAGCCCCAGCGTCAGCGAGGCTTCCACCTCCCTTTTGTCCTAAGGAGAAAAAAATAATAAAGCAGAGATGCTTTTAAATACCCAATTTGCAGCATGAAGTGGACAAATCTGCCCCCTGGCCCAGGTATTGTCCTCTAACCACCCCACCTCCCACACAACGACAGCCGCGGGCGGCAGGTGCCACATTAATCATGGGATCATTTAGGTTGGAAAAGACCCTTAAGATGGTCAAGCCCAACTGTTTAATTAACGATGCACACGCACACTGCCCGGTGGCATCCTCTAGTCTCACCCCCAGGCACCTGTCCCCTCCCCACCCCCACCACCCCCCCACTGCCCAGAAATACCCCAGCGTAAGGGTCTGGAAAAGGAGTTTAACCTCAGAAAATAAGGAAGGGTTTTCAGAAACGGAGCTGGGGCGCTTTGACGCTTCAGCCCAACCTGCCCCATCGCTGGGACAGAGCGGGTGACAGTGGGGCAGAGCAGGTGACGGTGGGGCAGCCCACCCTGCCTGCAGCAGCATGGGTGGCACCGGCCACTCACGCGGCCACTCTCCCCCACGCACATCTCCCTGGGGGGCTGGAAAGAAGGATTTATGATTTTTTTTACAGCCCTTTTTAACAGCCCTTGCCCTGCTCAGCTGCTCTCCGTACTTGCCCATTCCCCGTGTTCTCCCAAAGGCAAACTTCTCTTTAATTTAAGGATGCTACAAAACGGGTTGCGAAGCACCGGCTCCCAGCAAATAAATCTCTTTGCTGGGAAAAAAACCCCAAAACCCAGCATATATTTCTTAGGAGGGAGAGGGATACTAAAAAAATAAGACCCCAGAAACCTCTCGCCTCTCCGTTAACTTGTAGAAAATTGGCAAGACTACAAAAAGCTGCATTTCTGCTCCAGCCAGCGAGCGCCCATTCGAAAGCGCAGCTCTTCCCAAAAATACCTTCGGAATTGCTCGGCGGTTCCTCCTTGCATTTAAAAAGCAGCCCCGACTCCAAAAGCCAGCCGGGGCTCACCTTGTACAACCTGTAGTAGTGCACGGCCACGTCGTCCAGCCGGACGGCCTCCTTGATGTACTTGAGATGGGCTTCGGAGGCCGTCAGGGCAAACTGATCCTTGTGCATGTTGGGGACGTGCTTGAGGATGTAGTCCTTGCCCCTCTTGGCAACCACCTGTTTGGAAGAGAGGAGAAGCTGGTCCAGGGGAGCTGCTCCGTGCTCACCAGCTCCCGGCGCTCCCGGGCAGCGGCGATGGCCAAGGAAAAGGGAAATGGGAGCGATACGCTCGATTTTACAGCCGCAAGCAAAAAGAAAACTAATGCAGCAGCCAACAACCTCTCGCCCCCAGGATCTCCCACTGGGAAGGGCACGTTTGCTCCGTGTGCCCACCCCATGGAGCTCACGCCAGCGGCGATGCCCGGTCCAAGGCAGGGAGAGCCAGGGACAAGGTCCCGGCGTGGCTGGGGACACGGCCCCCGGGGCCACCGCTCCTCAGTGACACACACAACAAAAAGAGAAGCTGGCAGATTTGGAGCCCCTCTGCTGTGAGGACAGGCTGAGAGAGCTGGGGGGGTTCAGCCTGGAGAAGAGAAGGCTCCGCGGAGACCTTCCAGCCCCTTCCAGTCCCTAAAGGGGCTCCAGGAAAGCTGGGGAGGGACTCTGGATCAGGGAGGGGAGCCATGGGACGAGGGGGAATGGTTTTAATCTGGAAGAGGGGAGATTTAGATGAGATGTGAGGAAGAAATTCTTGGCTGTGAGGGTGGTGGGCCCCTGGCCCAGGTTGCCCAGAGAGGTGGGAGATGCCCCGTCCCTGGGAACATTCCAAGCCAGGTTGGACGGGGCTCTGAGCAACCTGATCTAGTCGAAGATGTCCCTGCTCGTAGCAGGGGGTTGGACTAGGTGGCCTTTAAAAGTCCCTTCCCACCCAAACCATTCCATGATTCTACAAGTCTCTCCGCTGGCAGCCCGGACCGCAGGGAACCATGTTCAGCTGTTTGGGGTCTAAGGGCACATCACACGCGGCTGCGCAGCCCCTCGCCGCTCCTCTCTAATTAATAATTACCTCTCCGGTAACAGACTGACTTGCGTTTGGGTACCCCACGGAGGCTGGCACCAGTCCTCACTGCGGGGAGGGGGTGTCCCTGCCAAAGGGGGGGTCCCAGCTGGGACCTGCCATACGGGACCGGTCCCTGCTCTGCTCCTGTGCAATGTCATTGGGATGGCATCGCCCCAGCACCCAGCTCTGCCTGCCGCTCCGAGGTGCCTGTCACCCTGTGCCCTGCCTCAGCTTCCCTCCAGGACTATCCCAGGAGCTGCCTACACCCGTGGCCACTGCCAGCATGGAGGACACCAGTTCCCAAAGGGCTGCAAAGTCCGAGGCGGTGCACCTCAGGATGGCGGGGAGACGCCGCTGTGGCACGTGGCATGTGGGGAAGCGCCTGTGAGCATCCCTGCAGCCGCTCCAGCCACCCCACCGACCCCAACCCTCCCTTCCCGCAGCTATTTGCAGCCCTGCAGTTGTCCGAAGTTATCAACAACCGGGAATAAGCTGGAAATGGGGAGGCAGCGTGAACGCCGGCCGCCCGGGAAGCCTCTGAGCAGCCCAGCATCATCGGGTTCGCACGTGGTTAGAGCAGGGACCATCTGGTGGGACACTTACCCAGGCAGGGAAATAGGCTTCGGGCTCGAAGTACTTCCCGTAGTGCTTGCTGCGCTTGAAGTCGCCCAGGTCGGCTTGGAGGGCGAAGGCGGTGAGGAGGAAATAGGCTTCCTCCCGCAGGACGCACTGCGAGTGCAGCACTTGCTTCCGCAGGTGCCAGTAGTAGTAGTAACGTGCCGTCCGGTCGCTGTGGGGGGAGCGGAGGAGAGAGGGGAGGAGAGGGGAGCCCGCGGGACACCCACCCGTGACCCAGACCAGGGGGTGGGAGACAATTCCAGCCCCTTCCTCCCGGTGCGGAGCTCTTTCCGAGGGAGCAGGGCTGGGTGCCGAGCCGGTTGCCCCCTTTTCCTCTTCGCTAAAGCCGGGGCTCCCATTTCAGGCTGGGCTCAAACGTCCAGCCAGTGCCTCCCGCAGGTGGAATACACCCCCCTCCCTGGGCAAAAAGCATCCCTGCGTGGCTGCAGGTGCCACCACGTCCCCAAGCACCCAAACCCCTGAAAATAATTTTTTCCCGCAAACGGGACCTGAAGTTCCCACCCCACCACAGGCACACGTGTGAATTAAAATCAGGCTGGGCCAAAGGGTTAAGCTGTGACAAAACCCTAAACGCCACGTCCCCAGCCCCTCAAAAGGCTCTGTCATCGCTGGCTGGGAGCAGTGTCCCCACCTGCCCCTGGTACCCGGCCACAAATGGCCCCCACAGAAGGGAGGAGCGTCCAACCCACAGCATCCCGAGACTGCGCAGCCCCAGGAGCCGTGCCCAAGCCGGGGGCACCCTGGGGTGCTCCCCCACTAGCCCCTGGCCCCCTGCGTGGGGGTGCCCACCGCCCCGGGGATGGAGTTGGGGCGGGGGGGTTGCACCCTACCTGATCAGCCTGCCGTTCTCCACATAGTACTGCACTCGGAAGTGGATGATCATGGGGGGGCCAAACTGGTCAATCCCCTGGAATGGAGGAGATATTCAGGGCTCCTGCGGATACCCCGGCATCGCGCCCTGGCCCCTTGCCTCGGGGTCCGTCACGGCCACCCCCTTGCCCTCCACGGGGTGAAAGCCACAGGGAAGAGTTCACTCTTTAACGCTGATTGCCCTTTTTTCCTGAATTAGGGCTTGACACCCATTTCCCACGCCACCCCCCCCCCCAATATGCTGAAACACGAAGGGGATTTGGATTTAAAGAAGCAGGCGGCTGTGTTTGAGACACACACGCCCCCCCCCAGGGGTCTGCAGCCCCCCACTGCCACTGTCCCTCTCCAGCCTGTCACCCACCAGTCCCCATCTCAGCGCCAGCACCAGAGCCTTCGCACCACCCCCCCCCAGCATGTTGCACTGAGATAATTAAAAGGTGCTTTGGCGGGGGCCGGGGGGGGGGCGGAACCCCAAATGCTTGATTTTAGACACCAGAAGAAAGGGACACCTTCAAAATTCTGCTGATTGTAAGAAATAAAGAAGGAAAAAAAATCACAGCTCCAAGGCGGGGGAGCGTGGAGGACTTGTCCCCAGCCGGGGCACGTGGTGGCACTCGGGGTGACAGCCATCAGGCATCGTCCCAAAAGGGATTCATTCCTTTTGCACTCCTGACCGTCCCCCCCTCCTCCCCCCATCCCAAGCCCCGCACTGGCCAACAGCCCAAGTGCCACCCCCCTCTGCCGCCCCCTCCAGCTGCATTCCCGTGTCCTGGAAGTGACCTGCGACGGGGACAGAGGTGGCCTTACTGCCGTCAGCTCTCCATGCAAGACCTCACCGCTGACCTTGCTGGCCTCCTTCTTCCACTCCTTGGGGCAGTACTTGTAGAGTTTCTGGGCCAGGTCCATGTACACGTGCTCATTGTCTGACAGAGGTGGGACAGAGGTGGCATCAGCATCCCCCTGCGCGTCCCCCTGCACCCCGCCAAGCCCTGCCTCGGCCCCCGCCCCGACCCATCGGTGGGTGGTACTGGGAGGGGGGGGGGAGGTTCATAACCTCCTCGTCACCAAACGAGAGGCCACCAAAGGGTTGGGTAAATTTGCGCCCGTCTTTGGGCAAACATGCACCCCCTGCCTGGTGGCATCATGCCTCGCCGCACCGTGATGGCATCATGCTGGACCGGCCACGGGCACCGAACCCACGGCATAAAGCCCTGACTTACTCTGGATGACGCTGAGCCCGAAGAGGTGACAGTCCTTCAGCCTCAGGAGGTCACACACCTGCACCAGTAACTCGTGGCACAAAATCTTCACCTGCAAAAAGACCCCCACCTGTGGTCCCCGCTGCATCTGTGGCCAGCCGAGCACAGGGCAGGTGGCACCGAACCCCCCGCTGGCTCCCCAAGCGGGACTGGGGGGGTGACAGGCTGCGCTGCAGGGCGCATTTTTCCACGGAAGTCCCCAAAAGCAGGGTCCCACTCTGGGGTGCAGGAGCAGAGCTCTCCCCTGGGGATGGGATACTCGGGGACCACAGGGCAGGTCGAAAGCAGCGGCTGGTGGTGGACACCTCACGGCAACCAGCCCGGTGCCACGGAGATGGCTTTGGGGGCAGAAAACAGAATATTGGGTGGCGGGGGAATTAAAAAAATATGAAATACGTTGAAAACAGAGCTAAATCCTCCTCCTGTTTATTCGCCGGGGTACAGGAGGCCGGAAGGCCATCCCCAGTGGGTGCACGGAGTGAGGACCGGAGGAGGAAGGACTGCCCGCTCCTCACTGTGCCGCCCCGGGGGATGGCATACAGCAGGTCACACGCCCAAAACCACGGCGCTGTCGGCAGCACACAGAGCCAAGAAGAAGCAGGAGAGCGTAAAAACGCTGCCACAGCCTTCAGGGGAATAACTCGCCTGCATCTCTCGGCAGAAAGATAGCAGGCAGGCTCAGAATTAAAAGCAGAGCTTGGAAATGCAGCCGGTTGCACGCCCCCAGGTGTGATGAACACGTCGGTGCTCAGGGGGTTTCCCTGGCCCCCTTACGTTGATGATGATGTTGAGGGAGTCGTCGTTGGGGAGGAAGATGCAAACGCTGCGGCGGTCCTGCATGACTCTGTTGTTGTGGAAGGTCAGTTTGTTCATCGTGGTCCGGGCTCGGGGCGGGCGGTGGGCACCTCACCGACGGGCCGGGGTGGCCTCGGTCCCCGTGGGTGCCATCCCTGTGGGCGAGAGGGAGGGGGTTCAGCTCCAACGCACGGCACCCCCGGCTTCCCGCACCCCGATCCGGGCATCCTTCCCACCCATCACCACAGCAGGGTGTCCCCCGAAACCCCCCCGAGCGCACCCCACCGCGGCCACCCTGCATCCCAGCCCCGGCGCCGCGGTCAGGGCAGCGCAGGATCGCAGCCATGCCCAAAAAAAAACCAAACCCCTGAGCCAGCAGTTTTATTCTCCCGGCTCGGGTTCAGAAAAAAACCTCAAGGAAAGACTTTCCTGGCATAATTAAAAAAAAAAAAAAAAAAGTCTATCTGCTGGGAATAGCCAGAGAGGAGCGGCACGGCGGCTTGGGGGAGGAGGGGGTTTGTTGCCAGTGGCAGAAAGGCAAGGGGACAGTGCCGGGTCCCATGGCAGGACTCCCACGTCCCTTTCAGCATCGTTCTCCCCATCTGTAGCGCTTTATGGGGGTTAAATAAAACAACCCAAGCGCTAACAGTGATTTGCAGATGGGAATTGCCGTCTCCTGCCATTTCCCAGCGTTCACCTAAATCCATACTGGGGCTGAGGGGGGTGAATCCATCCCGGCACTAACCCCAGGCAATTCTTATTTTCAAGGGCAAAAATTCCTTAAGCCCTTTTTACCCCACGGCCCTCCCCAGGGACACAAACGCACGCATGACACCACGAGCACCGATCTTTAAACCCTAAACCAGTTCCCCCTTTTTCTGACCCGCGGATTTACAGCTGGCACCGAGGACAGTATCGTGTCTCCCACTTCGCTAAATATTTGCTTTGGTCTAAATGAAAATGCCTTTGGCTTCCGAACCAGGTTCACTTGCATATTCATACAGCGGGGGAAAAAAAGTGCTTGGAGGTGACTTTGTGTCAGGTAGTTCCTGGGGTTTGGCAGAAGTTGGGAAATCCGGAGGTGGTGCCCTCCCGCCACTCTGGGCTTGCAGCGCCGAGGCCCCGCGCAGCCGTGCATTGCACCCACGCGTTGTGGTGGGGCAGCGTGGCCGTGCATTGCATCCGTGTATCACAGACGTGCATCGCGGCCCGGCCATGCATTGCATCTATGCGTTGCATCCATGCATTGTGGTGTCCATCATGGCCGTGCACTGCATCTACGCATCGTGGTGTCCATCATGGCCATGCATTGCATCTATGCATTGTGGTGTCCATCACGGTCATGCATTGCATCCATGTATCACAGACGTGGATCATGACCATGCATTGCATCTACGCATTGCATCCATGCATTGTGATGTCCATCATGGCCATGCATTCCATCCATGTATCACAGACGTGCATTGCGGCCATGCATTGCATCTATGCGTTGCATCCATGCATTGTGGTGTCCATCATGGCCATGCATTGCATCCATGCATTGTGGTGTCCATCACGGCCATGCATTGCTTCCATGTATCACAAACGTGCATCACGGCCATGCATTGCATCTACGCATTGCATCCATGCATTGTGGTGTCCATCATGGCCATGCATTGCTTCCATGTATCACAAACGTGCATCACGGCCATGCATTGCATCTACGCATTGCATCCATGCATTGTGGTGTCCATCAGGGCCATGCACTGCACCCATGCACTGCTCCCATGCATTGTGGTGGTGCATTGTGGCCATGCATCGCAGCTGCACATTGTATCCATGCATTGTGGCCATGCATTGCATCTGTGCATTGCATTCGTGCATTGTGGCCATGCGTTGCACCCATGCATTGTGGCTGTGCATTGCAGCTGTGCATCGTGGCCATGCACTGCCTCTATGCACTGCACCTGTGCATTGCACCCGTGCATTCTGGCTACGCATCATGGCCATGCGTTGCATCTACGCACCGCATCTATGCATCGTGGCCATGCATCGCAGCCATGCATCACAGCTGTGCGTTGCATCCATGCATCGTGGCCACGTATTGCATCTGTGCATCACATTCATGCATTGCAGTTGTGCATCATGGCCACACACTGCAACTCTGCATTGCATTTGTGCATTGTGGCTGTGCATTGCACCTGTGCATCACAGCCATGCACTGCACCCATGCATTGTGGTGTCCATCACGGCCAAGCATTGCATCTATGCATTGCATCCATGCATTGTGGTGGTGCATTGTGGCCATGCATCGTGGCTGTGCATTGTAGCCATGCATCGTGCCATGCATTGCACCTGTGCATTACATTTGTGCATCGTGGCCACGCATTGCATCTGTGCATTGCATCTGTGCATTGTGGCCATGCATCAGGGCTGTGCCTTGCATCCATGCATTATAGTCATGCATCACATCTGGGCATCGCATCTGGGCACCACGGCCATGCACTGCACGTGTACATCGCGGCCGTGCATTGCATCCCTGCATCCTGGCTGCGCATCGCAGCCATGCCCGGACATGATTGATCCCAACCAGGAGCAAACACGGCAGGCGGCGGACGGGTTGGTTTCAAGGTTCATTAAAAATCCCAGCAGCGGTGAACAAAACGGGGCTGAAGGTATTTGGCAAACGTCCTGGCCCCGGCCGGGCGCCCGGCAGCTCCCGTGCACCAACATGGGGCTGGGCGTGAAGCGACTCGTACAGGCCGTGGCAGGGAGGGTGCCGCGTCCCCGGCAAAGCAGCCGTGCCCCCAGGCACCCTCCAGCACCCTTTGCACCCAGCTCCCACCAAAGCTCTCCTGCCAACCCAACGGGAGCACCAGAGCCCCTCTGCTGCGAGGACAAGCTGGGAGAGTTGGGGGGGTTCAGCCTGGAGAAGGCTCCGGGGAGACCTTCCAGCCCCTTCCAGTCCCTCAAGGGGCTCCAGGAAAGCTGGGGAGGGACTCTGGATCAGGGAGGGGAGCAATAGGACGAGGGGGAACGGTTTTAAACTGGAAGAGGGGAGATTTAGATGAGATCTGAGGAAGAAATTATTAATTATGAGGGTGGTGAGCCCCTGGCCCAGGTTGCCCAGAGCAGCTGTGGCTGCCCCATCCCTGGAGGTGTTCAAGGCCAGGTTGGACGGGGCTTGGAGCAACCTGGTCTGGTGGGAGGTGTCCCTGCCCAGGGCAGGGGGGTGGAATGCGATGGTCCCTTCCAACCCAAACCATTCTATGATCCTCCCCACACAGCTGGCTCAGAACTACAGTCACAGGCACAAACCACCCCCAATTTATTGGTAAACCCATCACCAGGAGGTTATTCTCTGCTTCCAGCACCGCAGCATCCCTGACACAGGGACGTGCCAGGAGCAGCCGGTGGGCAACGGGTCCCTCCTCGGCCACAGCCTCTGCACCAAGCCCTGCCCACGGCAGGATCCCCCCAGGAAAACACCTTCTTAAGAGCACTTGGAAATGAAAGCAAGTCTTCAGGGCGCCGGCAAAAACCCCGGTGTCTCAGCCCATCACCTCCCTGCCTCCAAACCGCCCTTACGAACCAGGCAGGGGCTGGGCATCGGGCCCCACCACGCAGCTTCTGTGTCCCTTGGGAGAGCTTCCCCACATTCATCCCCTCAGCAGTCAATATATTTACTCCTTGTCCCACAGCCTCAACTGGTCCCTGAGCATCAGGGATTAAAACACACAAGCAGGCATCAGCGGAGCACGGGCATCACGCGGCTCGGAGCCGGAGCCAAAGAAAACATGTTCCCCGAGAGCAGCTCCACAGGACCCTACCTCCGAGAGCAAGCAAAACACCAGAGGGGAAAAAAAAAACCAAACCCAACACATATATTTTGGTATTGCTATAGAAAATGCTCAAGTCCCTGCTGCTGAATGATAACAGCCCATCAGATGGTCACAGAGGGGTGGCCGGTGGCTTTGCGAGACCCCCTCAGCTCCGGGATCTCACCCCAGGGCTCTGCCAGCCCCTCTGTGAGCTGGAGAGGCGGCAGATTGAGCAAAACAGGCACAAAAAGGCCTTTTCCAAGGGGATGCGCCTCCAGCAGCCTCCGCCAGACGCCGGCAAATTCTTTCCGAGCATCTGCAGCTCATTGCCACAATGTCAGCTTTGATTCCCTGGGACCCCGCGCCGCTGCCCTCGCCCGGCGGCTCCAGCTCTGAAGTGAGAGCCGACATGAGACACCAACATGCCCGGCTCCGAGCTGGAAAGAGCCTGGATTGCAGGGAGAGCCCCCCTGGAATGCCGTGCTGGGGACACACGCACAAATCACCCCACGATCCAAGGGAGAATCTCAACCCCAGGCAGTTTGGAAAGGGGTTTTCCATCCAGAGAGCTGGAAAAAACACGGGGAATAAAGACTCGGGCATGGATCAGCATTAACAGCGCCGTGATATCCCGGTCTTCCAGCTGCGCTTTCCCTGCTATAGGGAAAAAAAGCATTAAAACTCCATAGGAATGCACTGCAAACCCCTAATGTGCCTTGTAACTTCAGGGCTCCTCGGCAAAAATTCCTTGATCCAACATATTTTTCAGGCCAGGCTGCCGGAATCCCGTCTCCCCCTCCCTCGTACTGACGCCAGGGGATAAACCCCGTGGCAAAACTCTGCCGTAGATAAAAACATCAGGCCATAAACCTGCCGGCTTGGAAAAAGCAGCTCGGGCCGTGGCTGCTGACTCGGCGGGGGATTTATCCGGCACGGGGGCTGGCAAACACGGCCGAGGGCAAGCGGAGGGAGGTTGGGCCTGGTGGAGGCGGAGGTGCCGGAGCAACGTGCCAGGCTCTCAGAGGAAATATAAATTTGGATGCAATTCCAGGGTCGGGGATTTAACATCGCTTGAACTTGCCAGCTGAGGTTGGGGGGGGGTGTTTCTTCCAAAGACACAAGCGCGCAGCTCCCGCGCACGCCAAGCGAGGCTGTGCAGCGTGTGTGTCCCCCCCCCTCACCACGCATTTAATTACAATTAAAAGAAGCGCCTGATCACCGCGTCCTTCGTTTTGGGTCAAGTTTGTACCCCCACGGTACCCACCGGCCCATCATGGGTGCCGACCGTTCCACCCAGCTGCGACCCCCCCCCCCGCCCCTTTCTCCATCACCCAAATCCACCTCCCCTTGCCAAAAATAGCCATTTATTAACAAATTCCGCCCCATCAGCCACCAAACCCAGGCTTTTGTCCCGACCACCCCAGGGGCGAGGGAAGGGATTCGGCACGGGACCCGCACGTAGGCACGGGCCGTCCCGCAGCCAGAGGCTGCCCCAAGTGCCGAGCGAGACGGGAAGATGAATTCACGGGGCAGGAATTTCTTGTTTTTAAAGAGTTTGGAGTGGGTTTTACCCCACATCACAGGGCGCAGGTATGCGCGAGCTGTTATTACAAGTTTTAAGGCCGTCACTTAACGCCAGCCTCTACCAACCCAAAAGCCAGATTAACTCCTGCTTGCGGTCACCCCCATAATTAAAATCGTCTCCCAATTCTTCATGAACTCAACAGTTTCCTCATAATGAAGGGAGGCAGATGAAAGAGACCTTCACTGGGAAAAAGGGCTCGGTTATAAATATTACATTACTTCATTCCACCACAAAAGTTATTTGGCTGCTGGAAACTCAGCCTGGGCAGCCGGGGGCCGGCCCCACCAGCCCCGGCAATGCCCCCGAGTGCTGGAGGGGTCCAAAAAGCCTCAGCAAGGAAGGTTCACCACCCCATCAGCTCGCCTGTCTCCATCTCCTCTTCCTCCCCTTTGCTTGCTGCAATGGGACAACAGCAAGGGGCAGAAGGGGTGTTGGGGACACCCGGGGACGGCCTCAAAGGGCCGAGACAGAGACCATTATTCATTTTTGGGATAAGGGCCCCTCTGTCCCCTCCTATTTGCGTCGCAGCTGCAGTCGCAGCCAGCACTGGGGACGAGCCCCGCGGGACGTGGCATCAGGGCATGGGGACACACAGGCAGAGGTGGAAATCGCACCCCCTGCCCGTCCTTCTGCCATGCACGGAGACAAATCCGGCCTGGAAGCGCTGATTTTTTCCATCCCCACGGCATAGCCATGCCAGGCCTCTTCCTTCCCTTACTTTGGTGCACTAAAAAATAAATACAGCCGCCCGGCCCCCGCCGAGGATGCGCACGGCAATGGATTTCACTGGCAGAGGCTCCAGCGAGGGAGGGACGGCGCCTGCCGCCTTCCTCTTCCCTCTTCTGCTATTGAACCAGCCCCTTCCATTTTATTTCCTCCGGAAAACTTCGCCGCCAGCCTTCGGGATTAGAGCAATATCTGCTACAAGCACCCAGTTGCATCAAGACTGGGTTGGGGTGGGGTGGGGGGGATCGTTCTAGGACACCCCACGTCCCCATCCTGCCTCCGGATCCTGTCCCCCCGCGTTTCCGGGGGCTTTAGGGACCATCCCCCAGCATCACCAGCAACAAGCCCAAATTTCCCAACCGCTCCAGGGACCGCAGGCATCTCTCCGAAGGATGCGGGTAGAGGCGAAGCATCGCTTTCGCTCCCCGCTCGGTGGGCAGGCTGAGCCCACGCTACCAGCGGCATCCCTAAATCCCTTGGGATTCAGCCCTGGGCCTTGGCTGCAGGATCCCTGGACCACAAAGCAGCTGGAAGTGTCACTGTCACCATCCCGCATCCCCACGCCGCAGAAAGCACAGCCCCGAGTTTCCAAACCATGGATATTCCTATTTAATAACCCCCCCTAAAGATGCTCCAGCCATGGGCAAACCCTTTCCTTCCCAGGGGAAAGCATTTTTGGGGAACCTCGTCCCCGGCAGCCCGCTCCCGGACGTGGGATCAGTGCCCAAACCCATCCGTGCTCCGGGAAACACGCTTTATGCACATGGGGAGGGAAAAAAAAGGATGCGCAGCCCAGCCAACAGCCCCCAAACCAGCTCCATTTTACGCTGAAACGCACATAACCGCGTCTGGACCATCCAGAGTCCCCCCCTGCACCCGGCATCCTCACCTCCAGCTCCAAATCCGGCAAAACGAAGCCAAACCAAGTTACTTTTGTTTGAATCCTGCAGCGGGCAGAGGGGGATTTGTCTCCCTCTCCGGTTCTCCGGAGCTCCTCGGCCACGCCAGAGCCTCCGTAAACTTCCCTGCCCCAGCAGCCAGGGGAGAAAAGCTTTTTTTTTTTTTTTTTTTTTTTCCCCCTCCCCGGTTTGTTTGAAAAATATCCTAAGCCCGCTTTTCAGACAAGGGGGAGGGGGGGGGTAAAAAAAAAAGGCATAAAAGTCAATTAAGAAGCAGGCAGCTATTTCAACCACCGCCATCGTTTGTGTACTCCATCTGGAGTCCAAAGGCTGCTCGTTTTTCTTTTTTTTTTTTTTTTTTTTTTTTTTTAGCAGGAGGGAGCTGACATCATCTTAATTTGAAATTCACATTTATTTTTACATCTGGTCTGAATTAATCTTTTTCAGTGTACTGACTTTCATGTAATGGAATAATTGCTTACAGACTCGGGGTTTAAAGAGCCCTGAATAAACCCAGTTTAAAAAAAGAAAGCCCTTTACCAAACGAGAGTGAAAAGCCAGCACCTCTCACCGAACCCCGATACGCCTTCGGGACTGGGAGTTTTCAATGAAACACCACTGTTTTTAAGCAAGACAGCTCTAATTAATCCCCGCTCTATCCAAGGATCGGAGAGGGCGAGCGAGCTCCGTGGAAAAACACGGCCACAAACCAGCCCCGGGAATTAGGCAGACCGGGAAAGCTCCGTGTGCCCAGCTCCAGCAGCGCCACGCCGAAGCATCCCTGGAAAAGCCGAGTTGGGTTTAGAGGGAAAAACATCCTCGTGAGCAGGGAAAAAAAGCGGATTCGGACCACAAGATGACAGGAAAGGTGGCGGGGGGACGGGGGCACAGCGGGGGTGGGCTCTACTCCCCCGTGTGAATCAAAGGAGATGGGAATATCAAGCATGGTCCTGGGAAACCTCAGCTCCATCCTGGGAAACCCGATTTCCTCGCCGCCACGAGGGCACGATGTCAGTGAAAGCCCAATTTAAGAGCTGCGGGGGTTTATCCTCACCACTTCCAGAACCTGGCGGGGATTCGCATTCCCAGTGGGAAACATGGAGAAGACCATTAGTGGCACTACCAGGTACCGGCTTGCGCCCATGGGTGAGTGAGGCCTATGGGCAAGAGAGTCCCACAGGTGACTGTGACCCAGAAACATGGATGAGAGGACCCACAGGTGATGGGACCAACAGATGATGGGACCCACGGGTGAGGGATCCTATGGACAAGCATGACCCATGGCCAAGGGGACCCATGAGTGAACGCAACCCAAGGAAAAGAGATCTCACAGAGAAGAGGACCCACAGGTGAGGGGACCCACTGCCAAGTATGGCCCACGGGCAAAGGGACCCACTGGTGAGTGTGACCCATGGGTGATGGGACCCATGGGTGAGTGTGACCCATAAGCAAGGGGGTCCCACAGGCAAGGGGACGCATTGGCACACGTGACGCAGGGCCAAGGGGTCCTGAAGGCGAAGGGGACCCGTGGGCGAGTGTGACCCAGGGGTGACGGGACCTATGGGTGAGTGTGACCCTTAAGCAAGAGGTCCCACAGGTGAGGGGACATGTGGGCAAGTGTGACCCAGGGCCGAGGGGTCCTGCAGGCGAAGGGACCCATGGGCAAGTCTGACCCAGGGGTGAGTGATCTGTGAGTGAGTGTGACCCACGGGTAAGAGTTATCCATAGACAAGGGGACCCATGGGCATGGTGACCCATGGGTGAGCGTGAGGTATGGGTGATGGGACCCATGGGCAAGCGGGACCCATGAGGAAGGGGTCCCACGGGCGAGGGGAAGTGTGGGCCAGCGTGAGCCAGGGGTGAAGAGTCCTGCAGGCCAGAGGACTTGTGGGCAAAGCAGCCCACTGGTGAGTGTGAGGGGTCCTAGGGGCAAGGGGACTTATGGGCGAGTATGACCCACAAGCAAGGAGTTCCACGGGCAAGGGAACCTGTGGACAAGTGTGACCCATTAGCATGAGTCTCATGGCTGAGGGGATCCACGGGCGAGTGTGACCCACGAGCGAGGAGTCCCAAAGGTGAGGGAACCCCTGGCTGTGTGTGTGACCCACGATTGAGGGGTCCCATGGGTGAGGGGCCCCGTGGGCAAGTGTAACCCATGAGCGAGGAGTCCCACGGGCAAGGGGAGCCATGGGCAAGTGTGACCCACAAGCGAGGAGTCCCAAAGGTGAGGGGACCCACAGGTGAGTGTGACCCACAAATGAGGGGAGCCGTGGGCAAGTGTGACCCATGAGCGAGGAGTCCCAAAGGTGAGGGGACCCATGGGTGAGTGTGACTCACGGGCCAGGGGTCCCATGGACGAGGGGGCCCGTGGGCAAGAGTGACCCACGAGCAAGGGGAGCCGTGGGCAAGTGTGATCCACGGGTGAGGCGTCCCAAAGGTGTGGGGTCCCATGGACGAGGGGACCTGTGGGAAAGTGTGACCCACGCGCGAGGGGAGCCGTGGGCGAGGGGACCCGTGGGCGAATGCGACCCAGGGCAAGGGGTCCCGCCGACGAGGGGACCGAAGGCGAGTGTGACCCCGGGTGTTCGCCGAGCCCGCGGGCGAGTGTCCGGAGGGGCCGCGGCCGCGGCGGGGGCGGGGGCGGTCGGTCCGGCCGCTGCTCGCCCTCAGCCCCCGGCGGGCGGGCGGAGGAAATGACTCGCATTCCTGCAGCCGGAGCCTCTCGCACTTCTCCGGCACCAACTCATCATCCCCGGAGCGCAACAAGCAGCCCCGCCGGGCTCCCCCCTGCTCCGCCGACCCCGCCGCGCCGAGCCCACCCGCGGCCAGCCCCGGCGTGGGGACCCGAGCCGGGTCGGGAGCTCGGCATCTCCACCGAACCGAGCCGAGCCGCGCCGAGCCGAGCCGGACCGGGAGCGCGGTGCGGGGGCGGCGGACGCGCACCTACCTGCGGCGCCCGGGACCGCCGTGCCGAGCCCTGCCGTGCCGTTCCCAGCCGTTCCGTGCCGTTCCCAGCCGTTCCGAAGCCGTTCCGAGCCCAGCCCAACCCGCCGCCCCCGCCCCTTCCCGGGCCGCACCGCCCCGAGCGGCACCGGCGCCGCCCCCCGTCGGAGCGCGGGCCCCGGGACAGGCGGGGATGGGGAGGGGGGGACGGACACAGCGGGCAGCCCCGGGGAGGGGACACGAAGGGCCCCCGGGGACCCCAGCGTTTGGCCCGGAGGGGGCGCGGGAGTCGGGCATCCCGCTCCCCTCCCCCCCTGCCCCCCTCCCCCCCCCCCCCCCGCCTGTTCCTGGTGTTTCCCTCGGGGAAAGACGAACCTGCCCTGGGAGGGACCAGAGGGCATCCCCTGGGACGTGGGGGACACGAGCATTTTCCAGGACCCAGGGAAAATAGACCCACACGAAGATAGCCAGGGAAAGGGGATGAGCATCCTGCTGGGGGGACCTGGGCATCGCCCGGGGGGGACGACTCACATCTTCTGGCCTTTCAGTACTTAAAGGGGGCTTATAAGAAAGATGGGGTGGGACCTTTTAGCAGGGCCTGTAGCTATAGGACAAGGGGTAATGGCTTTAAACTGCAAGAGGGTAAATTCAGACGAGATATAATTAAGACGTTTTTTATGCCGAGGGTGATGAGACACTGGCCCAGGTTGCCCAGAGAGGTGGGAGATGCCCCATCCCCGGAAACATTCCAGGCCAGGTTGGACGGGGCTCTGAGCAACCTGATCTAGTCGAAGATGTCCCTGCTCACGGCAGGGGGTTGGACTAGGTGGCCTTTAAAGGTCCCTTCCCACCCACACCATTCTGTGATTCTATGTCTCCCAAGCATCCCTGGAGAGGGGAGCCCAAGTACCCCCTGCACCCAGCCTAGTACCCCCAGCCCTGGCTGTGCTGCTGGCGTATTAACCCAGTACTTAGGAGTCGGGTTAAGGCAGGAGCAGAATTAGGGCCAAATCCCATTCTCTTTAAACCTTCCACTGATGTCCTGGCAGCTGGATCTCAGGTGAGTCCAGGCACCTTTGTGTGACGGCCAGCCACAACTCAGTGCGTGTAACAGAGCTGATGCACACACGGGTCTCTCCATAGGTGACCCGGGATGGGAATAGCAGCAGCAGCAGCCCCATAAATTAGCAGCAAAGCATCTCTGAGCCGCTCCTTCTTCAGAAGTGCCATCTGGTGAGATTGTTTTCGGAGTAGTTATTTATTCCTCACTTTTAAGTGTCTACGGGCATTTTTTTTTGGGATGACCTGCGAGGCCGGCTCTGCCCCCGCAGTCTCTACGAGGCTCCGGGAAAGAACAGCCGCTTGTTCCCAGACCTAAATAAAGTGCAGCTCTGCTGCGAATACCCTGACACTCCTTTCTGAAATCTGTTTGCAGCTCAACAGATCGTGCTGGGTAATTACATTATGCGAGTGCGCGGTACCGGCAGTGGGAATCCAACGCGCTGCTCTCCTCATGGAAAAAACCAGCCTGGTTTTCGGCAGAGCTGGGGCAGGATGACCCTCGGCTTCGGGCTCACTCAGGTGCCTCTTGTCCACGCCATGTGAAATTCGGAGAGCGCTGCCAGCCGGCAGCTCGTTTGTGTCGTGCCGAGTCCCTGTGAAGCCACCCGTGCCGAATGCCACCACAGCCGAGGGCACGGGCAGCACCATGGCTGGGCAGGAATCACCACCTCAACCAGAAAGGTCTTCTTTCCCCCAAAATTCACCCTGAAAACAACCCTCCCGCAGAAAATACGGTGGGATAACCAGGCAGGGGCCCGGAGCGGGGCAGAGCAGCCCTTCGGCTCACTTAGTCCAACTTGCAAAACATTTTTGGGGTCGGGGTGGACGCGAGCGGGACGCGGCCCCGGCGTTTCGCGTGTCGCCGAGGAGGATGTCGGTCCCGCCGAGCGTGTCCTGCCCCCGCAGTTCGCGCCCCCCCTGGCCTGGCGTAATACAGAAATACAGTAACGCAGCGCCTGCCTTGCCGCAGAGGCTAAATAAAGCAGCAGGAAGAGCTCTGTGAATACCAGCAAGGCGATATATAAACACGTACGTGGATGGCACGGATGCTAATGCGGTTATATAGCCTAAGAGAAATGCCGGGTCTCATATGGAGGTGAAGATGCTCTCACGGCCGGAGGAAAATCTCCGGGAAAAGCCGCGCTCGGCATGAGCCGCCCCAGGCTCAAGTCGGGGAGAGCTCAGAAAGATGGACGTCAGCCAGTGTCCGGTCTGCCTCTCCTCCTCGTGAAAGGAAAAAGCCCAAAGACGTCGGTGACATTTCTCTTTTAAGAATTCCGGACTTAATCTTGCTCAAAATCCCAAGAAGCGGAAACGCAGATGGAAAATGTAATAAATGGAACTCTTCTTTTTTTTTTTTTTTTTTGGACAAGGTTTAACTGAGCTAATTGCATCGCGAGGCGTATCTCCAAAAAAAAAAAAGAAAGAAAAAAAAAAAAAAAAGGTGTTGTGGTTATGACTGAAAATACCATTCACATAAAATATACAGATTTTTCTCGCACTCGAGATATTTATATGAAGAGGACGGGAAATAGCAGCTGTTTCACTGCGATCCTGCATTATCGCCAGCCGAGTATCTCCCGTCCCAGCAGTTCAATAACAGCATTGTTACTGGCGGGGATGGTCGCACAAGCGCCTGAGCTCTCTTATCTCGCGCATAGTTTTCCCTGCGATTTTGCTAACGGGATAAAAATGATAAACAAAGCAACAGGGTAACGACTAAACCCATGCGGGGCTCCGCACCCCCGCTCCCTTTTCCCAGGGGCTGACGCTTTTATGGGGATCGTTTTTTTCCAAATCCCCTGGGACCGTGCCGAGCCGACCCGTGCTCGCTATCGGGGCTCAGCATCCCCCCTCCAGGGGGCCGGATTTTTAGGATGTCCCGCTAGGAAAAATTTACCCTGGACCAGCAGCACGGGGGGAGGGGACACACCTCAGCATCTGCCCGCGATGCTGGGCTTTCAGGAGGGCAGCCGGCGAGCCTGGTGGGGGTGCATTTGGGGACAGGGGTGTCACCACTGTTGGACTCCGCCTGGCACAGCGTCAGGGTTCCGGCTGCCGCCAAGATTTAGAAATTCTTCCCTGGAGCAGACAGGGAAACAGATCCCAGCTACTGCAAACGGGCCGTGCTGGGGCCGGGGATGGTTTCTCAGCCCATAAGGGGAAGAAAATAAATAAAGAACCACCGGGGCAGAGCCACAACAGCCGGCGCGTTGCTATAAACTCCAGCGAGGAGCTGGATCTTGCTCCGTTTCTTTCATTTCATGGGGGATTTCCAAGGAAGCCCTTCCTCTCTCCCCATCCAGGCTGGGGCAGACGTGTCCCCCCCACCACCACCCCCAGCACAGGAGCAACCGGGATGGAGGGATCCAAGCTGCATCCTGGGAGCTGGGCCTTCCTCCGGCATTTTCTAGGCTCTTTAGAACGTTGATTTTTGGCCAGAAATTCCCACTTCACAGTGACATAATCAAGCCTCCGCTTTAATTGTGTTTATGATTAAATGCCTGCGCACATATCAGGACCCTCCTCAGGTTTTTTGTCCCTGATGCTGCCCCACTTTGCTATTTGCCTGGGTGTACCCCCCCTCTTGGGGCAGCGAACCCCCCCGATAGCCCCAACTCCATCCATCCCAGTCCATCCCAGTGAACTGGGACCAGCCAGTCCCCAGCGTGCAGCAGCCAGCGCTGGATGGTGCCAAGCATCCCCAGCTGGCCCCAGGGAGAGGGGGACCTTCCCAGGGGGTGGCCCGGGGACACCCCAGCTCAGTATCCGGGTTGTGGCCAGGAACGGGATGGCCCATCCATGGTGCCGGGGAGGCCGCGGTGGCGCGCAGCCATCGGCGCCCGGAGCAGGAATGCCAACAATGCAGAACCACCCCCGGCTCCCCGGCCAACCCCCTCGCACACCCCGGGGACCCGGAGGGATGCTGGCAGAGGTTGGGGGGGGGCTGCCGGGGCGGGGGTGTGAGTATATTTAACTGGAACCCCCCCAAATCTGATCCTCTTCCATTTGTCCCGCCATCCTCTCTCTCTCTTTGCTTGGGAAGTCAGCAAGGACGAAAATAAAAAGGGGTTTCGCGAGACGTAAGCCAAACGGGGCGGGAAAAGAGCATAAAATCCAGCCTGAATTCGCAAGTATTGGAAACACTAAGAAAATCTAATGGTGCACCCGGGTGTGGAGGTGCCCCCCGCCCCGGGTTGCCGCGCCACAAGTAATGCCGATACGGTATATTCTGCTAATCTACCCCGCAGTATTTACAGCTGCCTATAACCCAGGATCCTCTTTAACGTCAAGTCGCAGCAGCCGGATGCGATTAGAGCCTGTGAGATTCCTCGGGATGGCCGGATGGAAAAGCGGGATCGCTTCTTCCCCCGCAACACACACCAGACCCCTCCCCGGCTCCTCACCCGACCCGGCACCCCGAGCTGGGTTTTATTACCAAGTTATTGATAAACCTGGGGTGAGAGGGGCAGGTCGGGCTCCGCTGCAGCCCCCCCCGGCCCATTGCATGGTGAAACACAGGCTGCACTCAGCATCTCTGCACCCCCCCACTAGAAAATCCCCACCCCCTCCCGTCCCTGCTCCTCCATCCCCTCCCTTTTCTGGCACCCTAAAGGGACTTCTGGGGGCTCTGGGACCTGGGGGTTATTCCCAGGGTTTGCTCTCAGCCTGCCCGAGCTGCTGAAAAGCCCACGGAAACATGTTATAAAGCAGGAAAGGCAGCGGCCGGCGATGGGGGGGCGGACGGGGTGGAAAGATCACAGAACCGGGGGGGAATATTTTTAGCCTGTCTGTGTGTCTGCTCGTTGGCATCCCTCGGCGAGCTTCGGAGCCACCCGGCTGACTTCAGTCACATCTGACGGAGGGACAGACATCTCAGGGCTGCTCCCGTTCCCCCCCAAAACAGGGGAGAAACCCCAATGATGAACACACACACGCCCCTCCTGGGAGGGGAGCCGCAGCCCCAATGCTACGAGACGTCAGAGAATCCACACCAGCACGGCGGGGCGGGAGGAAAACCAGCCTGTGAATCTCTCTGCTGAAAAATAATGGCAATTCACCGGCACGCACGTGCTCTCCATCGCAGCCAGCGGGTTTGGATTACGGAGCTCGCAGAAGCCACCTCGCCGCAGGGCGAACTCCGGGAACGGAGTTACAAATCTGCACGTTTTGCTGCAAAACTGATCTGGGAGCAGAGGGAAGGGGAAAACCGTCACTCCAGGATAAAGCCGGGATACAGGTCCAGTGGGTCAGGGAGAAGGGCTGGGCTCTCTCCCTCCCCGTGCAAACCGCGGTGACGTTGGGAATGAATCCTGCACCAAGGGGTCATGGACTGGCCTCCCCTTCGCACTGGGGGAACTGGAGATGCTCCAATGCTCCTCCTCTGCCGGAGTCACTCCAGTTGCACCCTCCTGCCCGGGAACTGGAGATGCTCCAATGCTCCTCCTCTGCCGGAGTCACTCCAGTTGCACCCTCCTGCCCTAAGCTGGCTGGATTTGTCCCTGCCATAGAATCATATAGAATCGTCTCGGTTGAAAGGCGGCCACCACTCCAGTAGGCTCTGGCCATCAATACGTTTAAAGCAGCCACATCTCCAGCGTGGGAGGGTGCGAAAGGCTCCGTTTCACGGGGCGGCGTGGGCTCAGCATCGCCTCCATCCCCGGCGCCGTGTCCCGGCACACTGGGGAGATGCTTTTCTTTGCACAGAATGGTTTAAAACAACCGGCAGCGGGCAGGTTTTGGGGCGCACTTCGCAAGGTGGATGATGCTGTCTGTATCCCCAGGGAGGGTGGGAAGAGGGTGGGCAGCCGGGGGTGCAGGCAGACACCTCTTTTGCCCCAGGAAAACAGGACTCTGGCCTCCTGCTTTGTAAATACGCAAGGATTGCAGCAGGGAAAAGCCAGCTCAGGCCACCCCTGTCCCTGTCCCCCCTGTCACCAGCCCTGGGGACAAAGCAGCCTGGGGTGTCCGAGGCTGCGGGGAGCTTGGCCGTGGCCCGATGTAGCCGTCACCCATCTATCAATGATTTACCACCGCTGTGAAGTGCTGTTTGTGCTGCCGGGGCTTCCCAGCCGCCCCAGCCAAGGTCAGCGCTTCGCTCGGCAGGGGGACGGACGGAGGGACGCCGAGGGGGAGAGGGGCCGGTGGGGGCAAAGCAGAGGCCCCTCGCACCCCGCCAGCACCACGGGCTCATCCCAAGCATCCCTCCTTCTCCGAGGGGCAGCCGGGGACATCCCCTTAAATCTTACACCCAAGCGATGCGCAAACAGCCCTTGCCGGGGCTCTGCGTCCCTGGGGGGGGGATGAAAATCCACTTTGGAGACAGCCGCTGCTGGGGCTGGGAACCGTTCCCCGCCGGGGTCACTGACACAGCGGCCGTCACAGCCCCAGGTGCACCAGCAGCCGCCAGGCAGCGGGGTGCTGGGGCTGGACCGTCCCAGGCTCCTGGCACCGAGGGCTCCGGAGGTGCCGGGCAGGATTTGTGCCATGGTTCCACTCTTTGAAGCAGCCGCCGCAGCCTTTTAAACGCCCGACCAAACACAAATTGATTTTTAAGAAACGGACTGAGCAGGCCTCCGCGAGGATCCATAGCCTGGCTAATATTTATCTCATGGGCTCCCACAAATAGCTCGTTAATCCCTTTGTATTTAATTAATGGGACGCAGGACCCAGCCCGCTGCAGCCCAGTTCCCCGGGCACATTGTTGGGGTCCCCGCAGCTCCATGTCCCTTCGCTCTGTCCCTTTTTTCTCCCCCCTCCACCCGGCACCTCTCCTTCCCCCTCCCTCGCTCGATCCCACTCCCACCTGCACCCCCAGGAAATTCCCCCCCCATCTGCTCCATCACCCCCGGGGGGAAAAAAGCCATTTGCAGGCACCGTCACAGAAACAACCGTGGGCTTTGGCTGAGCTGTTTGCACCCTGGGCTGGTTCCCCAGGACATCTCACGGGAGAGGTGTCACCACCGAGTGCGCCAGCACGCGTGGGGGAGGCCGGAGAGGGGCGCCCCAAGCCAGGAAAGGCTTGAAACCCCACGGCTTTAGGCACTGATCCCAAATATCTTGGCTGTGAGGGTGGTGAGCCCCTGGCCCAGGTTGCCCAGAGAAGCTGTGGCTGCCCCATCCCTGGAGGTGTTCAAGGCCAGGCTGGACGGGGCTTGGAGCAACCTGGTCTGGTGGGAGGTGTCCCTGCCCAGGGCAGGGGGTGGCACTGGGTGGTCTTTAAGGTCCCTTCCAACCCAAACCATTCCATGACTCTATGATTCCGTGATTCTATATCACCGCTGTTGCAGAAAATGCTTTACTTACTTATCTATTTATTTACTTACTTAGCTGTGAATTAATACGGGAGGCTCGAAAGCGTCCTTGCAAACCAGTGACAGGTGAGCAAATGCACTGCAGGGGCTGCGAAACTGCCGCGCGTTATTTCAGTCTATTTGCCGAGGCAGTATTTTGGGCCGCTCCTTTTCGCCGGGAACGCACGTGCATACCCACGCGGATATGTGTCTATACGTATGTTGATATGCGCGCACGCACACATATGTATCTATGAAGCCTGGGGAACTCGGCATTTCCCCGGTGCCTGCAGCTGCCATCTCCCCTGCCGATGTCGGCATCGCTCTAGTTTGCCGGCGGCTCGTGCCAGTGTGCCGGGATCCCAGCCCATGGGCTCCACAAGTACCCCCCGGCTCCGGTGCAAAGGGCTGCTTTGGGGTGCAAGGAGGGGGGGGGTCACCACCCTGGCAGGAGTAAGCGGGGTGGCTGGAGGATGGTGGTATTGCTCTTTGAATCACCGGCTGCCAAATTTCTTGGCATGATACCGCTGCCAGACCATCGCCCGGCGCGAAGGCGGAGGGTGCCCAAGATCAGAGCTTCGCTTCCAGCACCTCCTGCCCTCCCTCCCTCCCTCCCGTCTCTGCAGCACCAGCAGCCAGAGAAACGCGCTGGTTTGTTTTGGTTTTAAGGGCCATTTTCAGTGGAAACATTTCCCAGACGCGCCATTTCCCCGGGAAGCGGCAGCTGCGCGGGCTGATTTCCCGCTGCGTGTTTCCCCGGCCAGCTCGCACATGTGAGTCCCAATTAATCGGACAAAGGAAAAAAAAAAAAAAAAAAAAAAAACAACAAAAAAACCACCCCAAACATGTTTAAATGGTGAGTCAGTCAAAATGATCCACCCGGCGCGGTTATCCTGCCCCAAAGAGCACGCACCCCCTCGGGATGGCAGCGGAGGCCCCCGGTGAGGCGGGGGAAGGCAGGCGCAGGCAGGGCTCGGGCAGAGCACCATCAAATTTCAGCTCGCTGGGAAATAACGGCCCTGAAATGACATCGTGTCCCCTTGCCTCCGGCATGTGCGGGGTCCCCGGGTGGGTCAGGGGGACACCGGGGCCAGGTCGGGCTCGGGGATGTGTCAGGGACCAACCTGCTCGGGGAGGACCAGATGGTTTTCTTCCCGGATTCCTCCAGCCTCGGCTGATGGGGATGGGAGGTCCCGGGGTGAACGCAGAGCCCAGGCCACCCCCCTGCTGGGCGCTGTGGGTGCTGTGGGTGCCCAGGTATCCCATGGATGGAGGAGCGGACCCAAAACTGACCCCAACCCAGGGTTCTACATCACCAGGAGGGAATTTTCTCCATTTTCAGATCCTTGAGAACCCCCGTCCCGCCCTCCCCGGGGTCCCCGTCACCCCTGGGCTGGAGGAAGCCGGGGCTCACGGCGGGGAGCCGGGGTTCTGGTTTCATTAGAGCAAACCGGGAGGGAAAGGGCCAGCTCACCCTTCCCCAAGGCTGCGTCTGGGAGCCAGTGCGGGGCGGGAGGGAGGAACCACGGCTTTGGGGATCCAGCTGGGCCACCCCAAAAATGCCCCATCCCCTCACCACCCCCTTTCCTGGGGTCCCACCCCATCGGCAGGTGCCGCAGCCCTCGCCTCCGCGCCCGGCGATGGGGGTATTCGCACTGCAGCACCCATGCCCCCGGGCAGGGTGTTATCGGCGCAAGCCCCGATCAGCACAACCCGGCTCTCACGCGTCCTGACGTCTTCACGGCACCCTAAAAATCCCTGGGAGGTTTCGGGGGTGCTGCGTGCAGCCGGGTTCCCACCGCCAAAACCCCGTGGCAGTGGCAGGAGCTGGCGCCGGGCACCCTCCGCTTTGCAAACCCAAGCTGTTGATGAGCTATACAAGCACGGTAAAGCAAAAGCAGCTGCGGCTCCTACCTCCTTTTATGGGATCTTTTTCTTTTTTTTCTTTTTTTTTTTCTTCCCCCGTCCTCCGAATTTTTAAGATCTAGATACAAAGCCCTGGGAAATAGAGGTTTGGAGTATAACGTTGACACCCATTAATGCAGGGGCATGAAATGCAGCGCCCTGACTCTCATCCACCCCTGGAGCTGCAGGCTGGGATGGGGATTACTGGCAGTTCCCACCTTGCACAGAGCCTCCGCGCCCCAGGGCACTTATTTCCAATGAGTTTTTTTTTTTTCTTTTTTTAAAGAAAATACTAAAAATAAAGCGCCGGTGACGGGCAGCAGGGGAGAAATCCCAGGTGTTTCTCGTTCGGCCCTGCCGCAGCTGGTGTTTGCACAACGCTGCCCCGTACCAACATTCCTTTGCCCAAGGCTTTATCTGAGCAAAGGCGAAGGGGTGAAGGATGCTGCGGGCGCCCTGCGCGCCACCATGGAGGAGGAAAAAGACTGGGAATAGTACTGCCACCCTCACCGAAACCCTGCTTTCGGCACCGTTGCCGGCTCCGGTTGCTTTGTCAGCACTTGCTGTATTTAGGATTAATGTATTTTTGCTCTTTTGGAGAAGTGCTCTCAGCTTCAGAGCCGTGAGCAGGAGGGGAAAGTTAATATTAGCGCATCGCCAGGCGGCATGGGATGACCCCGCTGGGCTGGGCCAGGGGGGCTGATGGCTAAAGCCACATCCCTGGGGCCAGCGACACCCTCGGGGGGCGACTGCCGGAGGGGGTTTGCTCCGACACCCAACGAGCCGGGCCAGGGCAAGGCAGGGGAAAGCGTGCTGGAATACAGAGATATTTTTTTCAAAGTATAACAGAAAAACAGGATTAAGCTGATTTTTTCCCCCTCCGTCTTTCACACCCCAGGCTGTCAGCAGTGGAAAAGCCGTTGTTTGCTCCCCCCCAGCGCTGCTTGACGCTGGGGGCTGAGCTGGCTGCGGGTGGCACCGTGGGGACCTGGACACCTCGTCTGGGACACGGGCTCTGCCCCAGCGCCTGCCCTCTTCCAGCTGGGAAATAACCAAGTTTTTCCAACTCAGCTGAGCGGGCTCCTAAAATCGGCTGGGAACCCGCCTGGGTTGTGGGTGCAGACCCCCACTGCCAGGATCTCGGTGCCACCCCCTCCCACATGGGGCAGAGGGACCGGGGATCCTCCTGCTGACCTCCACACCCTGTCCTGCTCCAAAACCCAAAGCGGGAGGCACAGACACCTCCTTCACCTCCCACCACGCTCGTCCCTGCCGCAGGGCATCCACTTTTCACGGCCTAGAAGCGATGTGTCCCTTGGCTGGGGTTTTCTTAGCTCTTCAGGGATGTGGGATGCTGCCGCGGATGTGCCCTGGCCCAGCCAGTGATCCCAAAAGGTGATCAACTGATAAACAAGGCAGGGAAAATAATGCTTACAGCGTATTTTTCCAAGGACAAATCCCTATTTTTCAGGTATAATCAGTCCGGTTTGCAAGGCAGGAAAGGCCATTTCTATTTCTCCATCGCCAAGCTCAGCAAACAGCCCTACCTGCGGAGCCGGATCGGATGCTTTATCACATTCCCCTGTTTGTGTTTATGACAGGGCTGGATCTTAAGCTGTTGCATGAAAAACACGGGGCCTGCCCTCCTTTGCATTGGGCTTCACACCCAGCCTAAGCCGATACCGCGCCACCTCCTGCCCCTGTCCATCAGACACCCCAATTAACCACCGCACTGATTGCTCACATCCCTCCTACCTGCACAAGGGCTGCTCCTTCCTGACCCGCACCAGCTCACTCACTGGAGAGAGATGCATTTATCCCCGGCCATCCCAACGACGCTGGGAAAGGATAACACATCTGTGGGACCAGCGGCATCCCATCCCGGTGTGGCTCCATCCCATCCTGGTGCCGCTCCATCCCATCCCGGTTCCGTGGGAAGCTTCCCGCAGCAGTGCCCAGGCCAACCAGGTGGGGTGAGCGTGGAGAAGACGTTTAATTACACAGCACCGGGTGTTTTTCCACTTATGAAGGGCCATCTGCATTCCCTCTACCTGCGCCGGCTGCCATTAGTCCTGTTTGACAACTAATTGGCAATTAATAATATCTTGGCATTACGCAAATGGATTATGAATGTTCTGCAGAGCGATTTTTTTTTTTTTTTTTAATGCATTTGCATTCGCTCGGAAGAACAGTGGTGTTTGGGGGCTTGGATTATCTATTTTTTTTTTTGGCTATGAGCTAGAAAAGCGGGTGTTTGGGGGTGCAAAAGCAGGTAATCCTTCCCGTGGCACTTAGCATGAGTCGCCAGCCCAGGGGATGGCTAGTACTGGCCTTTCCAGGCTGGCCCAGCGCCGGGCAAGGGCTGCGAGGCAGGGCTGAGCCTGCTGGCAGCGATGCCACCTTCCCGCTGATGAAAGGCCACTGGGATGCGTCTGTCTGCGGCCGAGACGTGCTGGGCTGGCCTCGTCACCGCTGGTAACGCTTTGGGTGGCACGGACGGAGTGGGAAAGAGCATTAAAAATAGCCTCAGATACCAATAGCAGCAGCAGCTTAATGCAATCGGAAAAGAGCCGGCAGACAGCATCCAGCTTTGCTTATGCTAATGGGGGCGAAGATGACTGCAAACAGCTCGGGGTGAGAAGATGGGGCGGCGAGGAGCGAGCTGGGACTTTCCGCGGGCCGGCAGCCAGCGCCAACCCTTTCATCTGCTGGTGGGAGCGTCTGGTTCCCGGGGGGGCGCCAAGGCTGCCCGGCCACCCCTTGCCCGGCAGTTGGAGGGGGGTCCCGTGCCCCGGGCGCCACCTCAGCGCGCGGGGAGCAGCGCCCCTGTGCCCCACGGCGGGAGAGCCAGTTCCACGGCCCCCGTCCCCTGGGCCAGGGTCGGCAGGGAGGTTCGGCCGCCCCCCGAGCATCCCATAACCCCAGCGAGAGGCTGGGGAGAAGTTGGACAACCGGCACAGGGTCAAGGCACGGTCCTCCGGCGGCTTTGGAAATGGGGTTTTTTTGGGGGAAGGGTAGGAAACACGGCACCGCTTATTTTATTTTCTATTTCCAGGCGCTTCTATATGGAGCCTTGCGCGGCGCCACCCTTGGCCTTCCATCTTCAAAGCCCCGTCTCAGTGGGACCAACCGTGGCACCGGGGTCCCCTGGGCTTGCAGTAAGCAAAAGCCATGGTGGCAGCAACCCCTGCTCAGCCATTGAGCCGCTTTAAACCCATTGGGACACAACCCTGAGACGCTTTTCTGTAGCACAGGCTGCTTTCTTACGCTCAAAGTTGAGCACCCGCATCGCTATTGCCTTTAATTTTGGGGCGGGGGGGAGAGCAGATATTTCGCATCAGCCCTGCTGCCGCTGCCGGCTGCCCAGCAAGTCTTTCTCAGGGCTTCAAGAGGCATCTTTAAGAAAGATAAGCAAGATAAAGAAATGAAACCACCCCCCACCCCCCCACCGAATAAAAGGAAGAGGCACGCAGAACCCCTGCGCTTTCGTCTCCCTGACTCCGGGACTGGTTTTGCAATCGGATCTCCCGGCACGTGAACTTAACGCGAAGGAGATGGAAAACCAGCAAAGGCCCCGTTTTTCCCCAGCCTTGGGCAACTCCCAGCACCGGGTTTGCAGACCCAGAGACCAGGAAAACGTTAAGTCACTTGTAAAATTGGCTGCACGCCGCCACCGAGGGCTCCGAGAGGTCTTTCACAAGGCGGGGAGAGGGGGGGAAGCTATTTGGGGAAAAGCAAAGGGATTTTTTTTTCCCTGCCTCTGCCCAAACACTTTGCCTTACACTAAACAGATCCTCCTCAGAGGAATACTCGACAAACGCTCTGCTTCCCAGGCTACGCAGGAACTTCTTAAAAAAAAAAATAATAAAATCCATGTTCCTTTGATGAATCATTTGCATTCAAGGCAATTAAACTTTAATCAGCAAAGTGAAAGAAATTGAGATTTTTCCACCCGGATGGGACAGAGATGGACCCAATTTCCTATCAGATGGAACCCCCACCATTAAAACTGCCCGACTCCTGCAGGTCTCTCCTTCCCTCTTCTAGCGTGGAAGAAGATGGGGAAGAACGAAAGGCAGGGGGAAAGAGCAGGAAAATGCATGCATTTTCCAAGTGAAATGCCATTCCGTAGTTCATGGGGATAAAAATTACCCGCTTGTTCCCGTCTGCTTTCTTAGGCCTCAGCTGTACACCCGCGGTGCTGGAAAAATCCTTCCCATCCCTATTCTTATCCCATCCCCATTCCCATCCCCTTCCCCATCCCTATCCTCATCCGCATCCCTATTCTCCATCCCTATTCCCATCCCTATTCTTATCCCATCCCTATTCTTATCCCATCCCTATTCCCATCCCTACTCCCATCCCTATCCCCATCCCCATCCCTATTCCCATCCCTACTCCCATCCCTACTCCCATCCCCATCCCTATTCCTATTCCCATTCCCATCTCTATTCCTATTCCCATCCCCTTCACCATCCTCGTCCTTATTCCCATCCCTATTCTTATCCCCATCCCCATCCCCATCCCCATCCCCATCCCCATCCCTATCCCTATTCCCATCCCTATCTCCATCCCCATCCCTATTCCCATCCCCATCCCTATTCCTATTACCCTATTACCTCTTCCCCATGGGACAGACCCTCTCCTCCAGCAGCTGGAGCGAGACTGCAGGTTTTTTAGCCAACCTTGATTTTTAGCTTTTTTTTTTAGCTAAAGCCAAGGTTTTTGGGGGGAGGATGAGGCTGCAGGGCACAGCCGGGCTCCTGCCTCGGCTGCAGGACCCAGCGCATGGGTGACAGCCCCGCTCGGCCACTTCCCCAGGGATAAAACCTCCGGAAAGCAGAGAGGAGCCTGGCAACGGAGCGAAACCAGCCCTGAGGACAAGCTGTTCGCAAAGCCACTGAGCATTCCTCCTCTTCCCTGTAATCCTTAACACCCATCCGTCTCTCCTAATAACTCGTCGGGACACCAAAATGACAGCCTGCACCATTCCCGCGGCGCAGGGCACGCCGGCTCCTCGGCCGGCATCCCTCTGCTGGAAAATCCGCGCGCTGAGAAGGGCCGGAAAATAATGGCCAGAAAAACAAGCTAAAAACCGACATTGTTGGGTTTTTTTGAAGGGCCGAATGTGGGTCTCGGCGGGGGAAAGGCTGACAGAGACCCCCCCACATCTCCTCCCGGGAGCGGCGGGGGTCCTGCTTGTCACCCACCGCATGGACGGGGGACCAAAAGCTGGTGTGAAGGGTGACGCCGAGGGGGAGGGGGTGCTGGGGGGGCCGATGAGGTGATGGCCCCCACCGGAGCACGGAGGTTTTGCTTCGCCTCTCAGCTTTGAGAGGGGCAGGCGAGACGGGGGAGAGGGCTGGCTGCGAAGGGGAGGAAAGAGAGGAGGAGGAAATGAAAATTAATTAACTAATAAATGTGCCGGGTTGGCTCGGGGGCAGCGGGAGAGCAATCCAGAGGGCTGACTCACTCTGACTCAAGCTGCCATCCCGGGTTAGGCTGGGCCGGCCATTAAAACAAAGGAGAAATGGGCTGAAATCCAGCGTGGGCGCATCTCCTGTCCCGGCCGAGCTGTGGGGACCGAATCCAGAGCTGGCGGGGCCGAGCATCCCCGCGGGAACCCGCCTCGTGCAGGAGAGAAATGGCTTTCTCGAGTGAAATGAAGCCAGATTCGCCAGCTCGGATGGAGCCAGACCCTTTGGATGCAACTCCCTGGTTCCCTATTTTCACCTTAAAACTGGCCACGTGGAGCGTGGGGGGGGAAGTCCCCCTCCGCTCAGCCAAAGCCATGGGAGAAGACGACGACGACTTGCCACCTGCGCAGTGATCCCAAACGTTAACCCCATCCAGAGCCAGCAGGACAACCAAAGGGATGGATTGAAGGCATGGATTGAACCCTGCCCGCCTTCCGGAGCAGGGAGGCAGCGCCAGTGCCGCCCGGCATGTTGGTGCACGCCGTCGGGGAGGTGCTGCCTTCCCCCCCACCCCACCCCCAGCTTCTCTGCTCCCGCGCGCCCCGGCATCGCCTCGTTCCTCCCCGATGACTGGGCGCGATTGCTTCACCCCAGCAGGCTCCGGCCGCGGGGAGAAGGTGCCCCTTGCCCACCCCGTTCCCTGCTCCCCGGGGGGCTGCCCCGACGGCGGGGGAGTGGGGGGGGACACGGCAGGGGGACGCGGGGTTCGGGTGCGGGGTGAGGAGAGGGGCGCAGGTTTCGAGGCGGTCGAGAGCATTGCTCGAGGCTGGGAGGCGTCACTTCTCCGCACCCCCATTTCCAAGGGGCCGTGATGGAGGTTTCAGTGGAGTTGGGGCTCTTTGGTGGGGGCAGGGGGGTACAGCTCCCATTTCCCCCCCCCCCCTAACCTGCCGGGGACCAGGCGTAGGTGACACCGTGCCATTTAAGACGGCCAAGTTGGGTGAGATGAGTCCCACCTCCTGCGCAGGCATGAAGAAAAAAGAGAGAGAGAGAAAAACTTTCTGCAGTGGAGTTGGTTTTTTCCCACCCCCGGAGGCTTTGGCACAAACTTACTTTCTTCTTTTTTTTTTTTTTTAAAATTTGTTCTCGCTCTCTCTCTCTCTTTTTTTTTTTTTTTTTAAATATTTTCAACCAATGCATTACTGAAGTCTCTCGCCTCCTGACAAAACCCGGGCTCCCCGCCAGCACATATTTCTGATAATTCATCCATTATTAAATGAAATCAAAGATATGATTTAAAAGGGAAAAAAAAAAAAAAGAAAAAGAAAAAGAAAAAAAAAAGACATGGGACTGTTCGCATCCAAGAGAGGCTGTTTACAGCTGGGCTGGGAGTTTCTTTTAACAGCAAAAGGATCCCTCCAAGGAAAACCCACCCCAAACACTTGCCCTGCTCCTCAAACTGCAAACATCTCCCGGTGGCCATGCCAAAACCCGAGGATCCTACGGCGTTATCCTGCCCTGGATAAAGGCGATTCCCTCCTTGCCACGGGCTGGGCTGATAGAAGCCCTAACCGGGGCGGATGCTGGCTGGAAACGTCCCCTCCCTGCCAGCGGGCTCCCTGGGGACAGCCTGCAACCCGTGGCCAGAGACAGCCCGACTGGATCAGCCGGATCTCTCCAAACCGGAGAGAGAGGAAAATCTGATGGAGAGGGAGGGGCACAGCAATTACAGCCTTTTCGCTTTAATAACCCTCGCCGCTTCCCCGAGTTCGTATTTACATCCTTCTCGGCACAGAAGTAGTAATTAAAGTCTCTCCGCTCAGGTCTAAACAACAGCAGACCCTCCTGTTATTAAAAACAGAGGCAAAGCTGAAAATCAACCTGATTTTTACGGCCAGGGAGCCTCAAATCCCTTTCTCTAGGTTGGCTAAACAAGGGGGCAGCAGGATTTAGGGCCACATGTCCATGCTCTGCCATGGCATCATAGAATCATAGAATGGTTTGGGTTGGAAGGGACGTTAAAGATCACCCAGTGCCGCCCCCCTGCCCTGGGCAGGGACACCTCCCACCAGACCAGGTTGCTCCAAGCCCCGTCCAGCCTGGCCTTGAACACGTCCAGGGATGGGGCCTCAATACACGGGGCATCCATACCCTGCGTTTATCTCCATGGAATGCAGGGGATGGAAAACCGCTTAAGAAAACATCTCCGTGCCACTGGTCCCTTCTCATCCCAGTTTTTGGCTGTTTCCACCACCCATCAAGGAGCAAATGGGTCTCGGGGTCTGTGACCACCGGCTAACGGGCCAGAGCACCTTGTGCCTTACCAGAGCAGCTCATGCCCTCCTCTCGCTTTAAAGAAGCTATCAAAAAAATTGGAGAAAATTAATTATTCACTAGGACTGCTAATTAAGCTGATTTCCTCCGTGAGGGCATGGAAGGAAATGAGCTGGAGAAGCTCTTAATTGTTTAAAAAGAGCCGTCCTACAGGCGTTCCTCCCGAGCCGCTCTGCTCGCCGCTCTGCTTGCCGAGAGCGCCCAGCCCCGCGTTTCTCCAGGACGGGAGGACTTTGCCGGTGTCGGTGACGGCCTCACGCCTTGCAGGTGCTTTCAAAGAAGGTCACCAGTGAGCCATAAAGTGCTCCTAAATCCCCATCCTCAAACCGGGTGACCCAACGCACCTGGCGCCACGCTGCTGCCTCCTCTCTAGGGACCGAGTTGGGGCTGCAGGAGGCTCCGTGGGGACCTCGGGTGAAACCAGACCAGAAGAAATAGCACGTCCCTCATGCAGGCTATGTCTAGATGGCCCAAGAGCTCAAAGAAGACCTCATCCGGCGATGTGGCACTGGCTCCTGGGCATCCACAAGCAGATGGTGGGTCAGGTCTGCATCGTGGGCATCCCCAGTTGCCACCACTGGGTCGCCATGGGGTGCTGGTGCTTTCCCCTGCCCCATCCTTTGCCCTGGCCCCGGTGCCACATCCAGGCCCAAGGCAGCAGCAGGGTTCCCACAGGGCAGGTGGGAGGACCTCCCCATTGCCACCAGGCTTTCAAGGAGGGAGTGAAACCGCAATGGCACGGCCAGCGAGACACGCGGTCTGCCAATACCCATTGGCAGGCCAGAAGGAAGCCTGAGCTTCAGCTCTCCACGTCATGATGGTCTGGGCAATCCAGAAGTGACGCCTGCCAAAACCACCCAAGCCACGGCTGCCATACATATATATATATTTTTATATATATATATATATATAAAAAACCCAAAGCTACAGACAGTTTAATAGCCCAGCAATCTGCAACCCCGGCTCATTTTCCAGGCTATGGCGCGTGTATGAGCTGTTAGCAGCAACCGGCACCGGGGACCCACCATCACTCCCACCACGACCCTAAGGCAGAGCGCTGCACTCACTCCCCAGAGCACCCTTGGGTGGGTGGCTGGGGAAAAGCGAGCCCTCGGTGCCCTATGGCAAGCGAACTGGCTTCCTCCCGGCTGCCGGAGCACAACAGTGGTGTCCAGGGACAGCGATCCTCTGGTGGCCCCCAGGTCCTCCTCCCAGCCTCCCACGGCAAGGAGCGGTCCTGCTGCCCACGCTGTGCCTTGTCCTCCCACTCCCACCACCATTTCGTTTCGGTTCCCCTTTACCCGGGACCTTCCCTTCTTGTCCTGTAGGGGTTGATGGAGAAAAACGCTCCGGGATCTCACATGGCGGAGAACAATAGGAGTTATTTTACAACAAATGGATTCGTCTCTGAGGCACCTCGCCGAGAACAGGGCGATGCTGCGCCAGCCTCGCTTCCCCCATGGAAATAAGTCCTGGTGCAAACGTGGCGGGCTTGTGGCTGGGGAGCACATCTCCCCCACCCCAGACCTTCCCTATCCAGCAGCTCCCAGGATGGGAGAAATGTGGGGCTTGGCGCAGGCAGCCGCTGGAGAACACGCGAACAAAACCGAGGGAAAACCGAGCGGATCCAGCCGAACAGCATCGCACCGGGAGCTCGGGGTTTTCCCGAGACAGCACCATCCTCCACAAGCATCCCTGGGGACCTGCGCCATCCCCGGCACAGCTTTTGTGCCAAAACACCATGATAAAGGAAAATACAGCCCCAGGGAGCATGGCTGCCAATGCTTGGACAAGCGTGTCCTCACCAGGAGAAGAGAAATCTTGGTAACTCCATCATTGCCCGAAGATCTCTGCTGGGTTCCCAGCAGCTGGAAAGCATTTCCAACCGTTCGCAAGCCGTACGTTAACACATGGACAGGCGCTTCTCAGTCAATGCCGCAGCCCCACGGCTCAGCTGGGAGCCAGCTAAGATGGCCCCTCCAGCACCAGGTCACCATCTGCACCACCTTTCCTTTCCCTTCCCTAGCCCAACGCCATTAAAAACAAGCACTCATTTTCCTACCTGGTGCTGGGAACATCTACGAGTCAAGTTCCTCCAGCAGCTCCATGGCAAGCTCGGGGTTATCTCAGCAGAGCTGGAAGATAAAGCCACCAAGAGAAAAGCTCAGTGTCCCTGCAGAGGTGGGACACTTCAAGGCAGGTTCCTCCTGTGCGGCTGGTGGGAGCCCATCCCGCGGGAGCTGGTGGGACCGTGGGGTTCTCCACGTCCTCCTGGGCTGCTGAGGCACCAGGATCCCTGGGAATCGTGCTCCGCTTGGAGGGACCTACCCTTTTTTGACTGGTGTCCAACCCTAAAGCGCATGTTCTTACCTGCTCGGCGGAAGACAGGGGAAGGCTGGAGCACCTTTCCGAGAAACACATGGGTCTCGGCAGGGTGTGGATCTCGCCCGGCTCCTCCTGCTCTTTGGCCAAACCAGGGTTAGGAAAAAAGGAGGATGCAATGTTGCAGCAAGCTGGAGAAAAGAGGCCGGTGGTGCGAACGCTCCCCGCAGCTGGTGTCTACACAGCTCTGCCGGTTGGTTAACAGTGGAGCTCTGATCAACAGGTACATTGATGTCAAGCTGGGACTTGTCTCCTCGGCGAGGAAAGGGAACAGCAGAGATTACTAAGCAATGCAGGAATGTGGTTTGTTTAATATGAGCCATCAACACAGAAGAGTAAAATAATGACAGATGTGTAATCACATTTCCTGAGTCTAAAACCATGAGATAGAGAATTTAAACACCACTTTTCCCAAGATCAAGAAGAGGAGCCGTTTGGCTAAGAACTCATTTGGTTACTAATTTCCTCGGCATTAAATCAGCTGTTGCCCGAATCCCTTGACATACTTTGCCCAAGCGCTCCAAGGATGGGGCTGCTCCCTGGCTCGCTTTGATGTGAGGGTAAGCAGGGCGAGAAGATGCTTTGGAAACATGGATACGCCGGCTGACCGAGCCAGCCCGGATCAGAGGTTCCCCAGCATTGCTTAATTGGCTTATTTTAATGAAAGATGGTGAGATAAATTTCACGTGGCTCTTTATCAGGGAAGCGGCGAGTGGTGGGAGACAGGAATCAGGATCTGGGTTAAGCCAACTCTTCGAGGGCAGGCTGGAGGGGAAACGGAGACCTTTCCCCAGGAAAAGCCTGGCAATCATGGAAATCCAGAGTTTGTTTTGTTTTGGTTTCTCCTGCAAGGCTGGTCTGCAGAAGGCATGTGGCTGAGGGACACCAGACTTGAAGCCCACCAAGATCAGGGCAAGAAATCACTGCTCAGCCTTGGTCATGGACTCCAGCCGCAGCAATTTCCCGAAGGTCTCGGGTGCAGGACCTGGAGGGGAGCGGTGATGTGCCATCCCCAGGCTGCGGATGGTGGGGAAGGGCTGGGAGGGAACGGTGTCATTTGCTTGTCGGGTGGTTTTATTTGTCTCTTAAGATCAAAAGTGGGAAAAACACCACGCCAAGTGGAGCCGGCTGTAGAGGGACTCCGGTCTGCCTCTTTTACGGATTTAGGAAGCGTATTGTTTTCCCCTGGCCAAATTATAAGCCCTTCCTCTGCTTTCCCTCCCTATATTTGCAGGACCTGTGGGCCCAGGTTGCTTCACTCATGTGCATCCATGGGATTTCTCAGGTGGCCTCAGATAGTCGCAAAACCAGTGCTGGAGTGGAAGAGCCCCCAGCATACCCCTTCCTCCTGCCTCTTTGTTGCAGCGAAGGGCAGGAAAGCAAGGCTCTGTAGACCCCGCCACAGGCTCTGCTGAGAAATGGGGGCCTCCAAAGCATCCCCTGGCGTGGTGGTGACCATGGAGGGGTCACTAGACCAGCCTGAGATGCTGGGGAGGACACCGTCAGCATTAGACCTAGGTCGGGTGTATTTTTCATGTCCAGGAACAGACCTGGGATACATGGTGAGCCAGGGGCAGAGCAGAGCAGAGCAGCACCTCTTGGCCTTGGACCCTCCAAATTCAGCTTCATCTCCTGGATACTCTGATCTTCCCAGGGAAGATCTCCAGGAAACCCAGCCTGGTACCAGTGAGGTTTGCAGGTGGTACCCACACCAGTTCTCCATGTCACCAGAGCCTGGAAGAAGCTCCTGGACACTCATCCAGAGAGCTTGGAGAACACCAAGAGAGCAGCTAAGCCTTGGTGGCCCTGTGCTCTTTGTGAGCTCCTCTCTGGCCCCCCGGGAGCTTGGTGGGGTGTCCAACCCTGCCTTTTAGCTGTTCCAGGGGAGCAGTACCCAGATGGGCAGGGAATTTGCATGGCACATCCCCAGCCCAGAGACATCCTGGCTGCCAGACACCAGCAGAGATGCCCAAAGCCAGGACTCTGGGGAGCCGGGAAAGCCAAAAAGAAGATACCCAAGGGTGCAGGACTACTCTCCTGGGTCATGGAAGACTTTGCAAGGCTGCAGCGCACTGGGGCCACTGCACCATGCAGAGAAAATGCGTCCCCTAACAGGGAGCTCGGCCAGGACAGAGTTTATTCATTTATTTTGTAGTTGCCATCATGTCCCTGTGTTGGACACCTTCGCCAGTGCTAGCAGGGCTCCTCTGCGCTCACTGCCACAGGAGCTCCGCTGACCGTGCGGCTGATGTCCTTACAGACCAGTGATCCCATCAGCTCACATCTCCCCGGTGTGAGAGGGGAAATGGTCCTTTATTTCCAGTCAATTGAGCACACAACAGTTCCTCCCCCAAAGGCGCCGAACGAGCACATCCCTGTATCCATGACCACATTCGCGCCTTCCCCCCTGACTTCATCTGAGTGCACGAAGCTGCTGCCTCCTGCTATGAGAAAGGCAGCTCCCTCCCCTAAATGGACTTTAATTAGTCTGACCGCCTGCCAACAGCTGTTCTGGTGACACCCATGCTCCAATTAAGTCTTGGTTTCACCCCAAATTGTGCAGAATCCAGGCACGGCTTGTCCCTGGCCGGCGGTGCAGAGAAACGCCCCAGGCGGTGCTGGCCGAGCTCAATGGCCATGTTCAGTGTTGGGAATTAGGGGGCAAACACCCCCTTGGCCAAATCTGGGGTGGTATCGCGCATCGTTGGATACTATGCAAGGGGATAATTTGGGGTGTAGGGAAAATACAGTGAATTTGGGAGCCTGTGGAAGCATCCATGGAGCAGGAGCCGCCATCGGAGGCAGAGCAACCTGCCAGCCCTGCCTGTGCGGAGCAGCTCGCCCCGTGCCCGGGGCACAGACGGGTTCCCGGGTGCGTCTCCTAGCCCCGTGGCTTCCGTTCAGGGCTGCAATTTGGTCGCCACTTAATTTATTAAGAGTCACCTTGGGTGGGATGCAGACGTGGGCTGTGAGCCGAGCTGAATCACACCCTCCCAGCCGGTCCTCTCCGCGCAGGGAGTCTAGACGGCTGGCTGATGTGGAGACATCTCCTCTCCGAGATACCTGCATGAGAGCTGGGGCGCTCCCCACATCAAAGGGCCCCTGAGCTACTAAAGTGAGGTTATAATTAAGCCACCCCGGGGGCAAGAGGGAGAGAGTTTCTCCCAGCGCTGGCTGATCTCCCTCCGTGGCTCCATCACTTAGGGTGGTGTCCTCTGCCACCATCTCAGGAGGCTTCCGTGGCAGTAGCAGGGGCTCCTGTCCCCACAGCTCATGGGGATCATGCCTGCTTCATGCTGACTCTAGTCTAAAAAACAAAAAAGAAAACCTTTCTTTGCAAGCCGGTCACGCTCTGCTGCCGGCTTCTTGGCTCCTTTGCACACAAGGAGAGGAGCCCAGCGCAATGACGGGGACACGGATGTGGCAGGAGCTCCTTATACCCGTTTTGCTGCCAAATTGCCCCAAAAGCCAAGGGACAGCCTGGGCAGCCACGGACTTTGTGGAAAGAGCTGTCCCAAAGGGCAGAAGGAAGATGAAGCCCTGGAAATCCTTGGAAACACCACCACAGCCTGCCAGCGACTCGCACCGTAGGTGACCGAGCATCGCAACACGGCAAATTGCAATTTTGACTTCAGAGAAAGCCCAGGAAAGCAGCCATTTAATTAACCAGGGGAACCTGCTCCGTGTCACTCCTTGCTGTAAAGTGCACTGGCGTCTCTTCTTTAGCTACGCAAAAGGCCCCGAGAAACCCAGTGCCTCGCAGGTGGGAGAGGTTGGATAATGTTTTCCCCTTTTAGTGGGGTTTTGTCCAGCTGGACCATTTTAGAGCCAGCCAGCGACCACAAAAGAAAGAGAAAATCGGCACAGACAAGGAGGATGTAAGCTCTGGTGGGCAGGGAAAGAGGAGCCAACTGCTGATCCAACCTGCCAGCACCAGGAGGGCCAGGTGTAACGTCGCCTTAACAAAAGCTCCTCAGCTCACCCGGAAAAACTGAGCTCTGTAGAGCGTCAATAAAGCCCACCTTGAAGGATTAAAAGCCGGTGAGGAGGTCCCGAGAGGCAGCTGCATACCAAAAAGCCTCCATGAAGTGGAGGATTGCTCCTGGGGGTTTCACCAGTGCCGCCAGTCAGCCTTTTCACCCGTAATCCCAAGATCGCCGCAAAATCACCGCCGGGAAATGGTGCGTGGCATCCCCTGTGTGTGCAGCAGAGCACACCCAAACCCGCGGGAGGATTTGTTTTGTAGGGAGCTTAAAAATAATACAAATTTAAAGAAAATCATGGATAAAGGGGGATCTCCCACCCATCCAGCTGGCTATCCCCCTTTAAAGGGTGTTATTTAGTAGGCTTGACATTCCCCTCCATACAGAACATCGACTGGCTGAGCCTTAAGCGACGTGTCCAGCATCACCCCAGGCAGCCCCGTGGCTGGAAGTCAAACCCCATGGTCCCAGCACATCCCAACGCATCCTCCCAGCACAGCCCTCCTGCCTCAGGGGTAACAGCCTCTGCTCCAAGACGATGCCCATTCCATTTACTTTCCATTTTCCAGGAGAAGAGTTTTCGCTTTGTTGTTTCTTTTTCCCGTTGGCTGTTAAATCCAAAGGCTGTTGCGAACGCAATTTAGGTGCACGCTCACAGCTAGGCAACGGCCTCATTTCCCAACAGAGGCAACCGGGGAAGGTTTACTTGGGAAGCAAACTGGGATAAAAAAAAAGAACACCCCTTTTAGATGTGGAAACCTTGCTTAGAGCTGAGTAAGGATTTAAGGTTAGTAATATGCAAGGAGCAAGCCAATGCAAAATTACTTTTATGATTCATTCCGTCTCCAACCTGGTCTGGAAGTCATTGCAGACTTTGACTCAGATGATCAGGGGCATTGAGATGAGAGGGACAATATAGACGTAAAGATAATATAAGGTGCAGTGGCATGATTTTAGGGGGTAATCTGCCCAACCAGAGTTCACCCTGTTCTTCCCATGGGGTACAGTCATGCCAAAGGGGAAGGGCTGGAGCAGAGGACAAGAGCTGGTCACCAACATGCACCCTTATCCCAGAGCACGAGGGGCAGCAGGACCAGGAGTGACCAGGAGAACCACTGGTGTGACGCTCTGCTCACAGAGCCGTCCCCCTTCCTCCCACGGCTTTTGCAGATTTGCTCCTCGCATAGCAACACTGGTTTGAATTTGAGGCAAGAGAAATTACCCAACCTCAGTGCCCTGAGCAGTTCCAGGGCAGTGGGTAAATGCAGGAACTTGTCAGCGCTGCAGTTGGTTTGCAGATCATTTATTTGCTTATTAGATCGCATTTGGCTAATAGTTTCTGTGATGCTCTGTAGTACCAACGAATAATTTTTCCCTGGAGACCCACCAGCATCTTGCTCGATGGCCAGCTTGAAGGCATCCTTAATTAAACCAATTTTGCCTTCCTAATAGAGCCCTAGAAGTCAGAAGCAGAGCAGGAGGTGCTTACCTACCTGCCACCCCTTGATGGCAGGAGCGGAGGTGAGGAGGAGGAGGCTGGCCTGACCGATGCCACACCACGTGTCTTGTCACAGCCCTGACCTGCGGTGCCTGAGCTCGGGTCCACGTGGGCGTGTGTGCTGCATGACCATGGACACGGGTCCTTCAAAGGCCGCTCTTCTCCCACCACCTCTTCTTGCATGGGATGGGGCGTCTGGGGGCAGGTGGAAGGGTGGAAGGGGCTCTCAAGGCAAACGGGGTACGGTGGCAGCCTCCCACACAGGGTCCTGGAGTATTTTTCTGTGGGGAAATGCCTTATGTCAGCTCTGTGGGGATAATCCAGCCTCTGCTTGCCTCTGAGCCCTTGTACCAATGGAGCATCCATGGACCTGGCTGCCCAGGAAAGCCTGCCCGCCTCCAATGCATCGGGCACCCTCTTCCCATCTAAGCTGCTCCCCGCTTACAGCAACCACCGATGGGCTCTTCTCCAGGGACCCAGTGTCCCTCCCAAAACCCTGCTCTTCCCATCACCAGCGAGACCTGCGCTTTGTCTCCTCTTGCCCCATCGAGGCGCCCACCCCTCTGGCGCGGGGAATGCCTCCTCCTGACACAGCTCAAGCATCGCAAAAATGCGTCCCGGCCGGCTGGGGCTGAGCGAGCGGCACACCGCGGGCAGGCATCCCGAATCCACCTCTTCTCCAGCCCGGGGCCGAAAGCCCCATCTCACCATCTCTCACCCCTTCTTCTTCCTCACTCCTCTCCCCCCATCTGCAAAACAAGAGGTCTTTGTCTGCCCCCCCCGCCCAGCCTTTGGAGGAGCACGAACGGCTTGAACTTTCCCTGAGTGAGTTTTTCCCCGGCAGCAGGACTGCGTGCTGTGCCGATGCCAGGTATTAACTAAGAGGATGACTCAACGAACCGGTTCAGACCAAGCAAGAACAACCCTTCGCTTTTCTTCCAAGACTCCGGCTCAGCCCAGCACAGGCTGTTCTGGAGATCAGAAAAGGTTAGTTAACTTGAAATATAACTTTTTAAACGGTTTATTACATCTCTCCTCCTTCGGGTTGCAGCTGGTATGGGAGGATGCTGGAAATGCAATCAAGGAGATCATTCCAAGGTAGTTTTTCCCTAAACTTTTCTGTCTGGTTTTGAGGTTTCCCTGTGAGACCTTGGCATGCATTCTGCAGAAGAGGTGGACTCCATGGCATGTGCCATGAGAAGTGACATGTGCCATGAGAAGTGACATGTGCCATGGGATGGAGATGGAGGGCTTCAGGAAGGATGAGTTCCCCAGTTTGTGTTTGTCCAGGGGATCAGCAGAGACTCGCGGAAGCCCAGCATCCTGAGCTCCTCAGCATCCCAAGAGCCCCAGCAGCCTCTGGCTGGTGATGGGGCAGAGGCAGGTGGCACAGAGGGACCCATCCTGCCCACGGAGGGTCGGTGGCTCCAGCTGTGACATGGAGCAGAGGCAAGACTGGAGGTTTCAGCTTGGGAAAGCTGCAAGACTGAAATGGGCCGTTAAAGGCAGTAGTTAAAAAAACAAACTAGAGACGACTACAAAAGGCCGAGCAGCGTGTGGGCTGGGAAACCTGGCTGGGCAGGGCCACGCTGGAGGCTGCAGCTGCTCTTTTGGGATTGAAACTGCCATTTCCATGGAAAGCATCATTAACGCTGTGTTTTTCCCTGCTGCTTCAGAGCTGCTTCCAAGCCCGAGAGCCGCAGCGCTGCCAGGAGCCCCCACACAACCTGCACCACTTGGGGACTGCACCAGCAGCCCTGGCCGAGGGGACACCTTGGGAGGTGGAGGGGCACCTCCAATTTTCATCCTGCAGCCTCTCCTCTGGCTGCTGGTGAGGTCTGTGGTGGACTCAGAGCTGCCAGTGTCCTCGCTGCCGTGATGTCCAAGTCACTGCAGGGCGATGATGCGTCCAGGAGACATCTCCTCCCTTGGCTTTCTTGTGGACCACATGCACAAGGAGAAGGAGGCCAGACAGGAGCGTGGAAGGGTTATTAAGCATTGGAACAGGCTGCCCAGGGAAGTGGTTGAGGCACCACCCCTGGAGGTATTTAAAAGGTGGGTAGAGATAGTGCTTAGAGATACGGTTTAGTGACGGTTTTTGTCAGTGTTGGGTTGATGGTTGGACTCGATGGTCTGAAAGGTCCCTTCCAACCTGGGCAATTCTATGGTTCTATGGGCTGTGGAGCAGCAGTGCCCGGATGTGGAGCAGAAAAGGCGCCCCAGGTTTGGGAGCATGGATGGAGGACGAGGGGTCAATACGTGCGTGACAATGCACTGGAGGTTTGTCCTGCCTGCGGCTCACCTGCATTTGGAGGGAAGGAAGCCAGGAGGCCTTCAGTGGCAACCTAACATCTGCGCCCAGCTCCACCAGGAGAAATCCTGCCATCAGCTGGGACTCTCCCAGCAGAGGAAGGAGCAAGACCAGTTCAGGAGGATCACTGGGCAGTGACCTGCAAATGCAACTCGGAGAACAACTCCAAAGCGATGCCGGGGTGGGAAACCAGCTCCCCCTGCATCTGCAACGGGCTCCAGACCGAGGAGGTGCCTGGAGAGGGGGCTCTGAAAACTGCCGTTATTTGCCCTGTGTTATTCCACAGGGACAGACAATTTCTGCGGAGCGTTACCCGAGCTGTCACAATTCCAGCCCAATGGCTTTGGTTTTTCCTCTGCAATACCTGCCGAGCCTGTGAGACACCCGCTTTCGGCTTGGGAAGGAAAAATCAAGGTGTCGCCTTCGCTTCCAAAAGAAAAACCCACCGAGCTTCCGAACGAGCTGACCCGTGACCAAGCACACCGTCTCTCCGTGGTGGGAGGCACGACGGATGCTCGACGTGAGGGACGAGCAGCGGGAAGACACCTTGTGCCTGTGGGTCTGCCGTGGGAGAGGCCCAGGGCACAAGGGAGCTGCTCCGGCCGGAGGGAGAGCCAAGCGAGGTTCAGGGTGGGAGGAGGGAAGGTTTCCCAGCCCCAAGACGTTTCGTTTGGATGTTTTCCTCCACGAGGCTTTCTGCTTCCAAACAACCAGCGCTTTCTGTTCAGCGGACTGACCTCAGCGGGGAGAAAAATTGCTGCACAAAAGGGACAGCGAGGCTGACGCCAGAAGCATGAACTCGGCGCTGGTCCCACGAGCCGTTCTGGGTGGGTCCGGACAAGGCGTCTTTCAGAGCTTTTGTTAAAAACAGTGAAATAGAAAGCACTCAAAAATCTGATTTTTTTGAGAACTCAGAAGCGCGCTTGGTTTGGACCCTCCCTGCTGCAGCACCCTCCCAGTTTTCTGGTTTGGCCCCTACACCAAAAGCATCCATGTATCTGCCCCGTTACTTTGCCTTCTGGAGATCCTTTTGCTCATTCACACGAATAGAAAAACATCACCCCAGCGAATAAACCCGGCGAGAGCCGCTGAAATCCTGAGCGCCTCATCGACCCCCAGCGCACTGCTCTGGTTTGATTCCTCTTCCCTCATTCTTGCCTCCTTCACTTGGCTGTGGAGATCGTTGCAATTTATATTTATCGCTGCAGGGCTCCCAGACACCCGTCCTTCAGGAGGCCGTGTGAAGGACCCCAATCAATCTCAATTGCATTAAAAATTAACCTGCTGCCCAGGAGAGCAACAGCATTTCAGTATCTGCTGATGGACCTTCCAATAAGGCCTTCTCCAGAAGGAGATGTTTCCTAGAAGATGCTTCATGATTTTGACCCGTGAGTAGTCGGTTTGGGGTGAGTTGCCATGTTTTGCTCTCCAGGGGAGGCCACCATGGAGCACATCGGTGGTGGAGAGACCCGGGAGGTGGTGGCTGTGAGCAGGCTTCCCATTACAACAGCCAACAAAACCGAGCCACGGTTTGGCAAACTGCACGCTCAAAATGTCTCAAAGAGAGTTTTGAACTAAATAAAACGTCCTATTTCTGCATGTTCTCAAGAAAAACTCGACTGTTTTTTTTTTCTCCAAGGCGGGGCAATTATTTCACTCCAACGCTTTGCTCAATTAATTAAAATATGCTTAAGAGGAGAAAGGAGAGAAGATGAAACCTGAACCCAAATTTTCCGTAGTACTGGGCCTGTGCCAGAACACATCTGAGCTAAGCCACCCAGGAGATTTGCTTCCCAGTCCCAGGCCGGGAGTTTTCTCAGGAATGCATGGGCAAGGAAACCCAGCCTGGGAAGGCCGGTGGGATTCATGGATGGCTGCAGGATCAGCCCATCGGCTCCTCTGGAGGCTTCTGTTTGGGGGTTCAACTGCTGGTTTGGGGGTTCAGCTGCAGCATCCATCCTTTTGGATGCTCCAGTGAGCATCCCTCACTGGAGGCCTGTGCTTGGCATGGCTGGGGTCTCTGACTCCCTTCCAAGCACTTCCCTGGAGCCCCCGAATTGGCAACTAATAGGGTCACTGCTCACACTGGAGAGTCCAGACATGACAGACGGGGATGCACTCGTGGCGTTTCCAAGAAAATGCCAATGAGGTGCTTTTCTGCCTTCTGTGTGCTTCGGGACCCCAGCATGAAGTGTGTGTTGCTGCCCCCAGGACTGGGCATCGCTGTCTCTCCCCAGTTGCCACCATGCTCTGTTACAACCACACTTCGTGACTTTCTTTTGTGATGTTTTGCATGACCCTGTGAAGGTATAAATCGCTGTGTCCCCCACCAGGTATCGATGCTATTGCCTGAAGGAGTTAGAAACGCCTGTGGAGCTCTCTCAGTCTCTTTAATGGCCAGAAATAAAGGAAAGCCTTGGCAGGGTTGGGTGCTGTTCTCCACCGATGAACCAATGTGTTGCTCCAGCAAGAAATGATCTTGTTATGGTCTCCCCTAACGAACTGTCTCCCAGGAGCCGGCTGCGCTGCCTCAGAGCCCCGTGGTCCACTACAGGATGCGTTGTCCAGCTGAAATTCACAGGCAAAACGCTTTATGTTCATAAAACACCAAGAGGCAACCAGACCTCAGGTGACGTGAGAGGGAGAAGGTGAAGCCCCTCCACCCCCTCGGGCCACCGCAGCCTCCCAGGGCTGGGAACTGGGTGACGGGTACACACGAGGGTAGCATCCAGGCACTTTCTGAGATGTTTTCTCAGTCCCTGCATCATCCTGGGGTGAAGAGCTGCGCGGCCCAATGGTGCCATGAGTGCAAAAATCATAGAATCTTCATGGTTGGAAAGGACCTTTGAGATCATCGAGTCCAACCATAATACTCCCTTTGGCATCACTGGGGTTGCAAGCTGCCGTCATTGGTGCTCCCCGGTGGGGGTGTTAAAGGATGCTCTTGCCTTCAGGAAGCACGGCTGAGCTGGATCACTCATGCCAGCTGGCAATGGCACCTGCTGGGGCATTATTCCTGACTCTGGATGTTAAATCCCAGACTCCCATCCCGGGCTGGGAATGTGGGAATAGCAATGGGTATCTGCAGGCAGGGGCTTTAGGGCTGGCTCTTCAAGTGTTGGCTCGACGGTGTAAATCCCAGACGGGTCTTCAAATCCGCGCTTTGGTCACCCGGATCCACCCGGCCCCTTCAGCCACCTGCCCCACCAAAATCCACTCTCGGGACCCCAAACAGCCACAGGCTTCCCAAGCCTCCCCTTCCCTTCCCAGGGTTATTTGCAGAGCTGAGGAACCAGCATCAGTGTTTTTGTCTGGAAGAAAACTCCGAGAGAGAAAAAGACAGAGGGAAAAGCATCACTTGCAGGAGAGGCTTTGCTTGGGTTGGCCTCTAATAGGAGCCCGTTTAATTCAGCATCGTTTGCATGGCCGAACAATTGCAGGTGGAGGGGTTTTATCCATCCCTTGGATGCTCTGCCGCAGGGTGTTCGGAGCTGCTGCCCGCCCGGATGGCTCGGAGCGTGCTCCACCTTTGCAAACTTGGTTGAAAAACATTTGGAAATCTCCCAGGAGACAAATTTCTAAAGAGGAGCTGGACATTGGGATGGATCTAGGTCCTTTTAGTCCAGCTCTAATTAAAAAAAGATAACCCGCCGTGTCATGGAGAGGAAAGTTCGTCTCTAAAGGAAAAGTCAAAATGTGCCCTTGGGAGGAGGGTCAGCTATGTGCCTGCAAAACACCTCCGTCTTGATGAAACCGCTGTTTTCTGCCAGGAAAATGACTTTATAATAAAATGATGAGTATTATTAGGCATTATTATTATCCCACCGGCAGATGGGAGATGGGATGTGGCAGAAATCATCTGTCTCGGCTGTGCCATGGAGGAGTCACCGGAGCGAGCTGGTACCAGGACCTCGCTGCTCCGGAGGCATCCTGACGGATTACCCCAATTCCCCAAAGTTTACCTTGGCTCCAGAAGACCCTTCCAACCAATTCCTGTGTTTCTGAGCTGACATTTAAAACGTTGGGAGGTTCTTGCTGGCTACGGGTTCTTCTCTAATTACGTTCCAATGCTTTACTTGTCATGAACTCATTAATAGCCTGATCCAGTGTGGGCAGATTGCAAGAGTTGTGTTTTGTCCACAAACACTTGCTTTTTGGACCTCCTCCTTGTTGGAGACTTACCCCAGGAGAGCTTCAAACAAGAAGGACTTTTTCCAGTTTTCAGGGCTCGCAATGACTTCATCCTGTTTTCTCAGTGCAGATCAGAAGTTTATTGTCAAATTACAAAAAAAGTATTAATCCAAAGATTAGGTTTGCAGGGAAACGCGAAAAAAGCAGTGATCTGGGAAAAACAAGGTGTGAGAAGACATGAGAATATCAGTTCAATGCCACAAGCATTAAAAAAACCCCAACGCACAAATAAACAAACAAAAAAACCCCAAACAAACAGAAAATGTGAATAATTCCCGCTGCTGTTCACAGGAAGTTTGTTATGCCTTTTTTTTTTTTTTTTTTTTAAAGACTAATATTTTGATTTTTTAAACCTCTACCATGAGAACAAGTCAGGCCGCTCCATGCCCAAGAGCAACCAGCCGGGCTTTGGAGGTGCTCCCTTGGAAGAAACCCTTGGAACGAGCGGGTTTTGGGAGCTGCCGAGCAAACTCCCTTGGCTCTGCTGGGCTCCCCCCACCCGTGGCACAAGGCAGGAGAAGAGCTGCAACGCGCTGGGTTGCGTCTGCCACGGGGTAGAGATGCATCCAGGTGGCAATTTGGGCTGGAAAGTCGGGATTTGCAGAGTTTGCCTGCAATGGGCAGGAATGATCACCCATTGCTGACCAGCACGTGGGGCTTTCATCCCAGCTCCCAGCAAAGCGGGGTTGAACGATGCTGTTCCTTCTGCTCAGGCTGGAAACTACACAAACAGCCTCAGAAAGTTATCAGAAGTCAAGCGGGGCTGTGCAATGCTAAGCTCAGCCCGAAAAGGAGGTGCTTTGCTGCTGCCTCTTAATTACGACGCTCCTGAGCGACAGCGGAGTCAGAGCAAGGACTGCTTTTCTCTCCCCAGCCCTCTCTGTGCCATCTATCTCCCAACAGTTCGTTTTAATTATGCAATTATAGTGTGTACAAAGCTTTCTGTGAGCTTTAGTGGCTAATTAAAACAGATGGTGAGCTTAATGGGCCCAACTCCTTTTTCTTCTTTTAATTAATGTGTTAACAGTTTATGGGCCAGCCCGTGGAAATCTGTTACTTAGCAGCTCTGTGGGTCTACAAGCCACCCGCACATGTATGGCCCTGCCACACGCACAGACACGCGGGGAGATGCTCTCCTGAACACGCTGGTGGCCTCAAGCAGGTCTCCACACACCTCATGGGTCACCTCCGTGGTGCCGTGTACATCACTGGGAAGATAAAAGCACCCTGGAGATGAAGCTGGATGGGTGGATGGATGGGTGGGTGGATGGAGGTCTTCCAGGATGCACTGACCTTTTGCAGGACCAGGAGACCCAAGCATCTGAAGAAGACATTCATCTCAAAGCTCTGCTGGAAACGATGGGGAAGAAAGGGGAGGAGGCAGGCGTGGGTCGGGCACACGGATGGGTCCCAGGGCACAATTCCCTCTACTTCCAACCTCAGGGCAAAAAGGGGGATTTCAAAGCGCTCTTGGGGTCAGGGTGCGGGGACCAGCAGTGATTGGGGAGCAGCAAAGGGGCTCAGCAAGCCCATAACGAGGGGCAACCCTCCGAGGTGGAAAAGCAGGGAGGGGATGAGTCAGGATGGGTTTTGCCGGAGGCTGAAACAATGCACCAGCATCCTGCTATGGTTTCATGACGTATGGCTGACAGCAGCCTCCAAAGTGACGCCGGGCGCTTTCAACACACGGTGCCGGTCTTCCAAGGCCAAGCAAAGCTGCAGATCTCATGTTTCCTGGAGGAGCTGCCCCACTGGCAAGCGCCAGGCGTCGGGATGGACGTGCGCAGGGTGGGAGCAGACAGGACACCGAAGCCAGGGTCAAACTGGGAAGAGAAGCTCAGAGACAGGCACGGCAGGGTGGCACAGTGTGGGGAAGGCAAGGAGAGCAGGGCAAGGATGGACATTTCCAAAGGAGCCTTCTGTTTGCCCAAGGTGCCTTGAAGGTGCAAGATGAGGCAACAGCAGGCTGTGACATCTCGGTGGCCCTGGGAGGCAGGGGCTGTGCCTGGTTTCTGCTGATGCAGGATGAGGGACACGTCAAACGATGGCAGCAGGAGCACTGCTGACAGCACCCACGAGGAGGTGGGTCCGCAAAGAGCACGTATTTACCTTGCTGAGCTCCCCAACACAGGACGCCGAGGGTGCCAGTGGTTACACAGGTTCAGGAGGACACTGAAGAAGTTCATGGGATAGAAATCCACCGGGTTGCTAAATTCACAGGAGCCCATCGGGAAGCCCTCGAGCTGGCCACGTAAGATGCAGTATCCATCGCTGAACGGCTCTCGCGAGCTTTTGGCAGTGGGGCAGGCCAGGCCAGGAGGATTAACTTCAGTGGGGCGATGCACTGTTCCACAGTCAAAGCACAAAGCCAAAGAGGAGCAGGCATTTGGAGAGCCGCTTCCAAGCCTGGGGGCTGCTGGCAGGCACGTTGCAGCAGCGGCTAGCCTGACGAACCGGTAATTTTTTTGTAAACTGGCCCCAATTATGGTAACAAACAAGGCACGGCGCATAACCGGAGGGGAATCCCATCCAGCCCACCATTGGTTTGGGGATGAATCACGGCCGAGGCTCTGGCTGCACCTTGGGCTCCGTTGGGCCACCGGGATTAGCTTCTTGAAAGAGCAGTGGTTTCCTGGGAACGATCCCCGAGCAAAAAGGGCCACTCGATGCCATTTAACAAGAAAACCTCCCTACAGAGGTTCACTTTGCCCAAGCCCTGATGCTTTTCCAGGCGGTGGGGTGCTGAGCCACCCTCCCCGCTGCCGGGAAGGGGCCGCATCGCACCCACCAGGCAACATGCGGAGCTCTCGCTGCCCGGAGAACGCATGGCTGGCCCAAGCAAGCTGGAATGATAATTCCCTGGTCAAAGGGAAAAACAAATCCGTGTTATTTCTGAGAGCACCAGGGTTTCATCTGGTTTCGATCTCCTGCCTTTTATCACTGACTGGACCACAAAGCGGCTCTGCAGCCTCACAGAGGGACGTGGAGGTGCACGGTGCTGTGCAAAATTAAGGATGAGCCCTCTCCAAGGGTGCATCCCCCGAGCTCAGAGGGCAGACGAGGGCGGAGGGGATAGGGACACGCGTTGATGCTGCAGGCTGGCGTGGGCTTCTCCGCACATCTGCAGCCCAGCTGCTGGGCTACGGCTCGGCATTGCTCAGCTTTTCCAGCCCTCCCTGGAAAGTGACGTTGAAAAATGTTAATGGCAGGGAGAGGGACACCTCTGGCGAGGAAAACGCGGCTCAGCAGCCACATCCCGGCACCGAGAGCAGCCCCGCTTGGCACCCAAGGCATCTGGAGATCGGGGGAATGGATTTGAAGGAAACCATCCAGTCCTTTCCAGGCCAGACCACAGGGATGTACTCACCCGTGCCAAGCTTGCTGTCCCCAGCGAGGGTCACACCATCGGGCCGGTATTAATCACCTTGCGACAAGCCCTGTCCCCCGCCCGGGCTGTCCTGGCTCCCCCCGTGCCCCTCTCCGGCCACGGCTGGCCAGAGGACCACGTGCTTCCCGGCCCTTCCATTGCATAAGGAGCTCGTCGCTACAACAGAAATTGCAAAAACCATGGAAACTGCTCGTCTCAGCCAAACCCAAACTTAACTGTATACACAGCATAAAATTTAGTTGCTTTAAACTTGCATTTTTTGGCTCAGCTCTCCTGGCCACATCCTGAGCCCGAATGGATTGAATTACCGAGCGCAAAATAAATTCCATCTGAGCGGGCTGTGGCCCTTGTCTCCAAACAAAGGCCGAGGTGTTTGCTTTGCTTTTTTTTTTTTTGGCCTTTTTCTTTTTTTTTCTTTCTGTCTTCTAGAAGAAAACGAGCTAATTTTGTCCATGTGGAGGAAGAGAGGCCGGGGCCCTGGGGAGAACTGTGTTAGCCATAATTCCCTGATATCAGCCATCTTCCCTGCAGCTCCACGCCGGGGACTGAAGGCAGGGAGAGCCGGAGCAGGGCACAGCGTGCCATCATCAGCCCCGAGGGCCACGATGCTGCTGCCTCCAGCATCCTCCTGGCAGATACCATCTGATGTGGCAGTGCCACTTCCCTTCATCCCGGGACCCCTTTTTGGAGCAGGGACCACGCGCCAGGCGCCGTACGATGGGGTGGGGGGATGGAGGGGGAGGGATGGAGGACTCCAAGATTTTGGGAGGGTGGGTAGCAGGGGAGAGGGCTGCCTGTGGGCTCTCTTTTATCCTTAAATTGATCAGGAGGGTGAGGAGGAAGGAGAGGGAGGAAGGGAGAGGGGAGCAGAAGGTGGTGGCGGAAGAGCTGGAGGGGAGCTGCAAACACCCCCCGAGCACCAGCATCCTCTGCCAGCCTGGGGGGTGTCTCTGAGCCCCCCACCCAGCTGCGGCATGTGACAGCGGGACACGCAGGGAGGGAAATACCCTCAGCACCGCCCGAGCCCCGGGGGTGTCGTGGTGGGGCAGGAGGGGTTCTCCTGGGCAGGGGGCCCGCCTGGGCCCGCCATGGGGTGGGTGGGAGACAAGGCACCACACGCTCCAGGTGCATCCCGCTGATCCCCAGATAAACTCAAACCAAGGGGTGGGGGGGGGGGTGTTCAGCAGCCAGACCCCCGCCACCATACCCCAACTCACACCGGTGGAGAAAGAAGCCAGAGAGAACGCCCCCCCAGTGGCCCCTCACCGCTGCCCGCAGCCGGCAGCCGGCGTGGAGGGCGTCTCTGCATGCGCGCGTGGGAAGCAGCTCAGCCGGCTCTGCCTGTCCCTGCCCTCCCGCTGCCTGCACCTCGCCTGGCCCGACGGCCACTCCGCCCCAGAACCAGCGCTCCAGGGGGTATAGTCCTTCCACACGCCTGCAGACCCGCTCCGCGGTCTCCTCCATGGTCTCTTCCACGAAGGACATCACCCCCGTGGTCTTCTCCATAGAGGACATCTACTCCCTGGGGGTCTTGTCCTAAAGGGCCACAAGAGCCCCTGCTCCATGCTCAAATAAGCCCACCGGGAGGGCTGACCTCAAAGCCATCTTTAATAAGAAGAAGGTCCCCCAAAACATGCTTTCGATATCCCACAGCTACACGCCGGCCAGCCCTGCAGAAGTGCCGTGGGAAAGGAGTTTCAGGAAAAGTTTTCCTGGATGAACCATAATTTGCTCAGAGCAACCAAAATGCTTCATAATTTGCTCAATTAATTCTCTGCTGGTGGCTCCCGTGCACCCTTAGAGACTCTGGTCAAGGCGAAGGCTGCAGCTGGGAGGGAAGGCTGGAGCACGGGCCCCACTCCAGCCCGCACAACAGTTCCTCAAGGATATTTTTATTTATTTATTGACTTTCCTACTGCAATCCTTTTCGGAGAAAAACTAAAACTAAACTAACTAGGGTTACCACTGACACCCTCGCTATGGGGTCTGTGCCTTGCACAGACACAGAACCCAGCTAAGGGCCGGGGCTGTGGTTGCCATGGCTTGCTGTCACCCTACAGCTGCCACCACTGGGGAGGGCTGTCACCAGTTCCTGTGCCAGCCCCTTCTCACGGCCTCCCCAGTGAGCTGGAAATAACGGGGTGGCAGTTGAGGACGGGGGGATGGTCTTCTGTGATGCATCACATCCTATTTTGCACACTGGGAGGGGAAGAATCTCCTCAAAGATAGTCTTACCCAAAAGCGATGGATGCCCTGGAGCAGAAACAGCCGTTCTGTTTGTGATGTCCCTCTTCAGCTGGGCTGAACCACCCAAACTCTCTTCCACGTCAAGGTGTCATGTCCTTGGTGCTGGGGCTTGGAGGCGCTTGGAGCGAATCCTTCCTCGCACCTCCTCAGACCTGACATTTAATAATCATTTAATAATGATTCGCATACACCCTGTGGAGCTGTGGAGCAATAATTGCCCAGTTCCTTTATCAAAAACCACATCTGGCCGGGAAAGCTTGGCGTGGCTGCGGCTTTGATCTCAGCTCCCCGTGACTCCTCACTGCACCGCCTTGTGCCCAGGCTGGGTCACGCTCCCCGCCACGCCATGGAGTACCTGTGATCATGGTCTCAACGAGCTACTGTCTTCTCCCAAACCGTCGTACAGCACTGACATCACGGTTTCCAGAAAATGACGGTGCCGCAGCGATTCCCCACGGCCGGGCTGCTCTAGCTCCTCCGTGATGAGTAGGTATGGCTGAAGAGGATGCCTATAGAAGGAAAAAAAAATCATAATCGTAATTAAAAAAAAAAATAAAAATAAATCACGCTGAGTTCTCTCCTCCTCCTCCTGAACCATTGAGGCTGCTTCTTGAGATGAGCAGTCGCTCGGAAAGCAGAAACCTGTCTTTCAAACATCGGCAGAGCTGTTATTACGGTAAATGAGTTTTTAAGCAAGGATGAGAAAAACAAACAAAACCAAGCCCCAGCCTCACAGCTTGTAATGGAAAGAAGAAAAACAGCCACTTGCTGCGGCCTGTGGCCACCACCCCAGGCTCCCCTCGAGCCCGCACCCGGCTCTTCTGTGGCCCAGCATGCCACCAGTAACTCCAGCTTTCCCAGAAGCTGCCATGGGACCCCCTCCCAAAAACCACCGGTGGCGGGAGTAGGGCTCTGCTTTCCTCATGCCCGGTGTCCTGCAGGGCTGGCATGGGGTGAGCAGGCGGCTCGGGGCAAGCTCTGGAGGATGGACACATCCTCCATGGGAGAGGATGGAGGAAGAGGGACCTTCTTCGCAGAGAAGGTTTCCAAAGAGATCAACCCAATCCAGTGTCTGCTGTCATCTCAATCTGAGCCAAAGCCAACAGCTGTCTTGGGCTAAAACGGAAAGGTTCATCCTCACCTTCCCCGAGAGCATCCCACCCATGAGGGAACAGGCATTCGCCTACGAGGGGAGGTGGCCTGGGGTCTTCGCTGGCCCCATGTCCCCAGGATAGAGTTGTTGTCCTCAGTGCGTGGCTTTTCTCCAGTCCCCGGCAGCTGACACGGCATGAGGTCAGGATGCACCACGGGTGTCCGGGAGCTGGGAAGCTACAGAGGAATCTCCTGCCAGCCCCACAGGGAGGGGAGCGGGAGCAGCAGGCCTGCGGACGCAGTGTTTGCGGACGAAAAGAACCCAGGATCCAGCCTGACCCCTCATCACACGCATCTGAGGAGCCTTGGTGCATATCAAAATAATCCCTTCAAAGGGACCGGGGAGGAGGGAGCACTGAAGTATTGATGAGCCAAGCTGGCACGGGCATTGATCTCCAGGCATTTGTGAATTTTATTAATAACTTTAAAGAGGGCACACGGCACCACAGACACATCCCCCCCCCCCACCCGCCGCTGCCCCACACCAAGCCGCGAGAGCTCCCTGTCTGAGGACGAGCCGGGGGTCCCCTCGTCTGACCCCAGGCTGGTACATCTCTTGCCCTACCAGTCTGGCTCTGCTTCTCTAAGGCCCGGAGATTTGTCTTACGCTCTTAGGGCCTTGCAAACAGAGCCACAAAGAAGAAACAAGGGCAGAATTTGATGCTGCAGATAAATACTAATTAAAATTTTAAAGATTTAAAAAAAAATGGAGAGAAAAAAGAAAAAAAGGGGGGGAATGAAGCAAAGCCTCAAAGGAGCTGTACCTCCTCTGGGTTTTTGCAAGCAGGAGCACAGGAACACCCATGTCCCCATTTTCACATCTCCTCTCCTCCCAGCCCAGGCCAACCTCTGCTCCTGCAGAGCATCTCAGCACCCACGAGGGACTCTTGCTGCTCCTGACCCGAAGCTGTTTGCCTCTGTAATTCTTGCCCCGACACGGATCGGAGGATTTTTGGGACTCTGCTGCAAGACTTGCCGTGTCTTGTTTCCAGACTGGCTTGCCTCTGCTTTCCTCCCTGGGCTTTACAGATAAATCAGATGGCTATCAACAGGGGCTTAAGATGACCCTTGCTACAGATAAGCTGGGGTCTGGTGGGGCAAGCAGCAGCCTGCACCTCCCGGCCAGGAGCTTGAAACATCTGAGTTGCTCCTGGAGAAGGGTTGGGCTGAATGGGGGGGTCTGCTTTTGCCTCCCTTCTCCTCACCCCCAGGTCTGTGCAGCCTGCCTGGCTGATGGTCCACACCAAAACCCCTCTGACCTGTGGGGAAACAGCTTTCCCCATCTCCTTTGCAGTCCTGACTGACACATCTGCTAAATTGCTGGAGCCTTGGAGAGGAGATGTGGCACAGCAGAAGAGCCATGCGTCCCCAGGCGAGGTCTGTGGGCTCAGGAGGACACTGGACCCCCCTGAGACCACACACAGGACCTACACAGCACCGTAGAGTCATAGAATTGCCTAGGTTGGAAGGGACCTTTCAGATCATCTAGTCCAACCATCAACCTAACCACCTCATGGTGGATGCAGGTGCCTCATGGGATGCTGCAAAGCTGGAGGGGATGCACAAGGGTGGAAGACCTTCTCTGAGATCAAGCTCCAGCCCCATTGAGCAATCCCATGGGATGCTGGAACACTTGGGTGGATCTGGGGAGTCAGAGACAGCAGCACTGGCAAGCCACAAAACCTTCCTGATAAAACAAGGCTCCAGAAGCTCCATCTGATGGCGCTTTTTTGGGTTTACTGATGAAGAGATGGTTCAGACATGGTCTGCAGGTACCCAGATGGCAAAGGATTCCTGTCAGGTGCTTTCTCCTCGGCCTTGAAGAAAATAATTGTGTGTCAAGAGCTAGGAGAGAGCAGATGACACAGGACAAATTAACTTGGGAGATAAAGTACAAGGACTGAGCTCTAATGAGGTGAGAAGAAGGTTAGAAGTATCGACGACCTTAAGTGTGAGTGAAATGACAAACAGACCCACCAGAGAGAGATCTGAGGCAAGTTTTTATCCAAATACTGGCAGTGGTTCCCACCGCTTATGCTCCCCAGAGCCATACGAGCAGTGAAAAGCTGCTCCTGTGCAGAAACCGCAAACAGGAAAGAAGAGACAACACAGGGGCTCCAAAACCCTGAATTTGTGAGGGGTTTGGGTAGGGGGTTTTGTAAGGCAGATGAAGAAAACAAAAAAATAAATCACAGTAGAGAAGTCTAGCCCCATTGACACTTTTTTTTGCACTACCACGGCGACAAGGGACAGCCCCAGGATGCAGAGCGGCTCTCAGAGGTGCTGCTGTCACCCTCTGTTTGGGCAGCCCTGAAGCTCAGCAGAGCACCAGCTCTGAAGTCACACAGGTGACCTGGAAAAGCAGCTGAAAGCTGGTCTTGGGGAGCTTCAGAGGAGGCAGCAGATGCTGAACCTTCCTGTGTGATAAATATTGCAGGAGAGCCTTGATTTTCCTTTGCAGATGTCCCTCCACAACTTGGGAGAAGGGCTGTAGAGCAAAATAGTCCACAAGCAGTTTGGAAATGGCCAAGGCACAGAGGCGTGGAGGCAGGAGATGCTGTAAAGACCAGGACTAGCACACGGCAGAGACCAGCGAGGGGACACCAGAGCTGTGGAGCAGTGATTTGGGGTTTCTCACAAGGCAAGAACTAAGAGGCAGCCAGAGAAGTTACCAGGTGGCCGATTTAAAACTGACCAAAGGACAGACTCATCGCTAAACTGTGGAATTTGCTCAGCAGGATACTGTGGAGAGCAAAAATATTCATAAATGCAAAAAGGAAAAAGAGAAGTTCACAAACTCTAGTTCTACCTGTAGCCTTTAAGTGCAAGGTTCCTGGTGCAGCTCCGCCAGCCCAGGAGATGCTGTGACACCACAGACCTCGTCGATGGCCAGGCTGCGAACATAGGGGTCTCATAGCTGTTTGCTGCATCCCTTATTGCCCGAGAGAAGATGCTCACCTACAGGGGCTTTTTATCAGACCCAGGGCATGCTTAGCCTGGAGCAGAAAGCCTGCTCTGTTGGTGATGGTGCTAAAAGGAAGACAAAAATATGGGAACAAGGTTGGGATACGCCAATTTGCAGCTATCCCATGAAGAAAGTAAGAACATCCCAGTCTCCATCCCACAACAGGCTCGTGCTTTGGCCAGCCTAAGATGGCCTTGAGTAGCATCACCTGAAGGCAAATGCCCAAACGATCTGGTTACAGCAGCAGACTAGACCTTTTTTGCCAGCAAGGTCTGCTCTCAACTGTCCTCCCAGGCAGAGAAAAACGCTCCTGGTACCTGCTCAGAGGGGCTGGGAAACACTTTTGGATAGCCTGGTCTCCTGCCAGCCTTCCTGAGGAACAAGATCACCGATCCAGGTCTGCACCGAAGATGCTCATCCCCGTACAAATACAGAAAAGACACCCGAGAGATTTCAGCAGGAGGCACATTCATGCCAAATGCTTAGGAAAAGCCCTGGAAATCGGGGCGTATTGATGTTTTTGGCTGACACCGCCAACCGGGCAAGAGCTTTCCAGTGACAGACCGATGGCATCGGAGCCAAGGCTCAACACAGGAGGAGGGCTGAAAGCTGCCCGGCCGCCTGCTCTGCCAACCTGCTGCCAAGGTTTTTCAGGCCGGGAGGGATTTTTCTCTCCGTTGGAGCCACGCGATCGTGATCTTGCATTGATAAACGGGATTTGATCCAATGCCCACGCACAAAGATAATGTGCTGGCAAAAGCCAGATTCAGTGACTGCGCGGCCCTCGTTCCAACAAAGCGCATCAACAAGTGTCGAATTGGGGGGAAAATTAAGGTCCAACACTGACAATCATTACTCCATGACATTTGTGAGCCCTGTTAACGCTACGCACTATGAGCAGGTCTCTTTTTGGAAGAGATGATGAAATGAAGCCTTACGGGACGAGAGACATAGGGTGACAAGCTCTGTTGGTTCAACAGTTTCTTCCCAAAACAAGGAAATCTCCAACTGTGATCGCTTTGGTTTAATAAATAAATAAATAAATAAAGCAACTCAGCAGTAGTCTGTTTTAAATGTACGTGTTAGTGTTGATGTTAATAACAAATGTAATTATTTAAGAGCTCTTATGCACGTAAGGGCAGTGAAAACTGCAGATGTCGGCAACCCTTGAGTATTCTTCTTTTACACTTGCCATTAAATCAATTTAAGGTTCCCATCTCAATGTCTCAGAATTAATTACGTGCTTTTAGACAGAGATTGCTGGAAGAGGACCTTCGTTCTGTGTTGCACAGGTCTGGCATTGTCCCATCTCCGGTGCCCGTACCAGGAGGGTGACGCAGAGCACAGGCAGGGACCAGGGTACCGGGGGGAGGATTCTGCATCACTCTGGCCACTTTTGCCCTGAAAGGTCTGAAGATGCTCCTGCTCTGCCCCACAGACAGGTCACTGAGCGTCTCTTATCCACAGCAGGAATGGAATGGAATATTTCAGTTGGAAGGGACCCACAGCAACCATCTAGTCCAACTGCCTGACCCACTTTCAGGGCTGACCAAAAGTTAAAGCAAATTATTGAGAACATTGTTCACATGCCTCTCAAACACTGACAGGCTTGGGGCATGGACCATCTCTCTAGGAAGCCTGTTCTCCCTGCATGCACTCCACCGCAGCAGAAGTGTAGTCATTCCTGCCCAGAAAAAAGTCCATTCCTGGTGCACTTCAGACCCATGTCATGTGCTTTGGAGTTTTTGTTGGGTTTTTGTTCCCCCCTCTGCTTTTTTTTTTTAAAAAAAAAAAAAGTTTGGAAAGTCACAGGAAATAAAAACAAGAAATTGCTGACAAGTGTCCCACTGTAATTGAGGGAGAACACAGAGCTCAGCTCTATGGGTTCCCAGAAATACGGTCCAGATGTGGCTCGCCATGGTGATGCAGCCAAGCCACAATCCCCAAAATGACTATCTCTGAGACGGGGAAACTTCCCCAGCGCCCCTTCCAGCCACGCACAGCGACAGGCGATGCCCTGAACAACACCCGGCCAAAGCCTTGAGAAAACACAGGGTTGGCAACAGAGCCTGGAGGGGCCCTACCAGTCCCTGATGTTGAAGGTCTGCAGCAGGAATACTGGAAGCAAACTCATTTGATCCACACAGAGCTCAGAGCCCCGTCCGGCCTGACCTGGAATGTTTCCAGGGATGGGGCATCTCCCACCTCTCTGGGCAACCTGGGCCAGCATCTCACCACCCTCAGCATAAAAAATTCCTTCCTTACATCTAGCCTGAACCTTCCCTGTTTTAGTTTAAAAGCATTACCCCTTGTCCTCTCACTACAGCAGACACCTCTCCCCTTCCCCAAGGCCAGGCAGTCATCTCATGCTTGCTCAGTTTTCCCCAGGCACCGACTCACCCCACCTTTGCCGCAGGATCCCCCCCCAGCAGAGCAGCTGAGCTGGAGGCGGCAGCAAAGGCAACGTGACCCTCTCCGTCCTCTGGCTGAGGAAATGGGAAATGATGGGGATGGCGAGAAGCCGGTTGGAACTAGATGATCTTTAAGGTCTCTTCCAACCCGAACAATTCTATGATTCTACGCCCAGTCTCAGCTGCCCTTAGACGCGAGAGCAAACCCAACCAGGCGGGCCGCGGTCTGCCGTGGGGAGAGCCAGAGGTCCGTATGGAGCTGGCGAAATGAACGTACCCTCCCCAAATCACAGCCCTGCACTTTCTACTCCAATCTTGAACATGAAGAACGTAACCCTGGGGTTAGAGGGGGGAAAAAAAAAGTTCCTCCCTCCCCTCTGGCGCAAACTCAGGCTGTGGAAAGCAGATGGATAACCAGTAAAGCTAGACTGCTTCTCCAAACACCATCAGGTTGGTGCAAATCACATGGTTTTTGACAGATGGTCCTTTTGCCAAGAGTTATTTGCCCAGCCTTGCCCTACCCGTGTGTTTTCTGCAGACAGATTGCTCTGCACATCCACAGGCCCCACGCATATCTGAGGCACGGCAGCTCCTGCCTCGGAGCCCCAAGAGGCTTCTCTCATCCTTTACGGGGCGTAATGAGACATTCCCCTCTCCTCGCCGTGTGTGGTGAACCACTCTGGGAGAAAAATGTACTGAAACCAGCAGACATGCTTGCATTATTTAAGTTGGGAGCAAAACCGTTACCTGCCAGCTGGTAGCAGTCTCTTCTGCCTCCCTGGCCAGCCAGCGACCTCCCCCCAGCATTGCAGCTCTGCTCCAGCTACCCAGACACCACACATCTCTATTTCTTATATCTTAAAAGGCCACTAAAATGGGCCAGCGGACACCTCTCCCATCCATCTGGGAAGAGATGAGTTTACCTAGCATTTAAATCCCTGGTGAGATGAACCAAAAAGGCCTTTCACACTTGCCCCATCACAAGTCCCTGGCCATCGGAGGCTGCATGGGGCAGGGGACGGTCTCCCCCTCCCCGCAGCAGAGCTGGGAAGCAAAGGATGGGCTTGGGGACACTGCCTGGGCCACCAAAACCCCGCTGCTCTTTGCCCATCTGCCGTGGCAGAGCACTCAACGCAAGGCAGCATGCAGCCAGGCCTCCGGGATGGCTGATGGTCACCGCTGGAAGCACACCACCGGGCTAACCCCGGGCTGGCCGACCCGCCGGCTCAGACGAGGTTAGTCCAGAGAATCCCCGTTTACCCATTTCTAATTTGGGCACCCGCTTCTCTCTGCCTGCCCTGACAGGTAAGGGGATGCCGGTTTTATTTCCAAAGCTTAAATGACCTCTTTTCTCCTGGAATACCTGCGGCTCTTGGCCAAGTATATTGAATTTCCCAAACGAAGAGTAAAATAGTCTCTCTCGCAGCCAAATCCCTTCCCTGCAATGCTGCATGTAATTCCCAGGGCCTCTTTCTACGCTCTTCGGTCAAGCAAAACCTCCTGCCGCCGTTATTCCCCTGGCTGGGAAAAGTCCTTCTAACCGGGAGACTTATTCCCCGCACAGGAGAGAAGATTCGTTCCCCGTACTCCGCAAGAGCGATTATCTCCTGTGGCTGTTATTCCCTTATCAATAATTGACGGCGCAGCCACGCTCTGCATGGCGCCTGTGCTGCCGGCGCGGTTTCTAAGCTCGCCGCCGCCTGAAAGAGCCACCGTGAGTAATCGCGGCTCCTCTGGTATCGCTCGCGCTCTCAGCAGAGCAGAACGAGTAACTCACGCTGCAAATGAGTCACGTCCCCGGGAAGCTTCTCCTTTTAGCATCCCGTCGAGGAGAGCGGCTTTGCAGAAGCACCTGCTAAGGATTGCAAGCCCTTGGCATTTAAACAAATAAATAAAAGGGGAGATAATTAAACTCCATATTTCAGTCTTATAGGAGGAGTTCATATAAAGAGACTCTTTCTCCTTCCAGAAAATCCAATACAATTAAATGATTAAAAGGGAAAAGCAGACATCAAACCCGAGGAGAGGGGGCCAGACAAGCCGCTGTGAATACAGATCGCGCTCTGAAGTCTTGATCAAGACTCGCTCACTCCCCCGTTCGAAGTACAAGCTGGTTGCTGCTCCCATTTATCTGGCACAGAATAGCAACTGTGATGCACAAAGCTCGGGACTAAAACAGCATAATTTCTTCACAAGAGCCCATTTGACTCATTTATCCTGCACACACACACACAATACCCATGCACAAATGCCTCATTTCCTACTGAAGAGACAATCATCTGCGTACGTGATAGGATCCCAGCACACGAGCCTGCCATCTCCGATTAAAACCTAACCATTAGAGTGATTTACGGCTCCGAAGAGGCACAAGTGTCCTTTTGTGACTAAATTAGGCACCGTGTGAGAGACGAAAGATGATCTGCCCCTTCCCAGTTGTCACCGGGAAGCTCCACAACCACGGCGTGGATGAACCATCTCGGATGTCCGAGACATCTGTGCAGTCATTGACTAAACCTTTAATCTTGGAGGCTGGCTTTTTCTTTGAAACCAAGCCAAACGGCAGTTGAGAGCTCCTCCATCCAACCCAGGTGGATCTGTCTCCCATGGATTTATTGGCACATCTCTCCCAGGGCGATGTGCCTCCATTTCTCTATTTACCTGCATTTTTCAACACATCGCTTCAGAAATCCTTCCGCGGAAGAGTGGGAAGCATCCCTCTGTGGGACAGCAGGGTGCTCTCCGCGATGGTTTGAGCAAGGCAGAGGGCGAAAGATAGGACTACGGTTGTTTGGAGAAGACTTCTTGAGGGCAAATTCCCCATTGCTTGGCTGGTGCCAGCAACACGCGCAGGCTAAGCTGAAAACACGTAACCCAAAAGATTGACTTTTCAACTTTCCAGGATTACTTCTCTGTCCCCGAGCATCTCTGATAGCAGTCTCCAACCCCGTCTGCAACAGCGAGGAGAGCCTGGGAAGATCGCTCTGCGGCGAGGAGGCCGGGTGTCGAGATCAGCCCTGGGGACATTGCGGCCATCGTCGGAGACAAGCTGAGGTTAGAGACATCAGACCTCTGGAGCCAGGCTTTTTCCCTTAGGAGGAGAACAACCAGGGCTCTTAGGCAACAGCAAAGCCAAGCTTTGGTGCCTGCGGATAACCCGTCCTCATGCAAAGCCGTGACTCACGTCTCCGCAAGCAATGCATGCCACCGTGGGCACCAAGGCTATTAGTCTACGCCTAGACCCCTTCCTATTACTTCTAGCTGGGGGAAATTAAATGGAAAAGAAAATCAATTAAGAAGGTCTCATCTAACACTTCGAAGTCCCTCTCTGGAGCTGTGAACAGGTCTGATGGGGTTAGGAGCCCCTCGCTCCCTCCCTCTCCAGCCATCAGCTTGGGAAGCCTGTGGTCGCAGCAGGGATTTGCTGCTGGTGCAGCCTCCGAAGCGGGACTTGCTGCCCAGCTGTTCTCTGGAGCCACCGAAACCTTGCACTTAACAGCAAAAAGAGCTGTCTTTCCCTAAAGAAGAGCAGCCACCAGTCTATGGACCTTCACATGGAGCGGCCCTCACAGGGCTGGGTGTCCAGAGGGGCTACTGCCACCAACCTCATCCAGAGGGGCTGCCGTGGCAGACCCTGCCCACTCTGCCACGGAGGAAGGCACAGGTTTGGGTGAGTGGGCTCTTCACAGGCAACATTGTCCCAGGCTTTGCAACAGCCTGGGGAGCAGAAGATCAAAGCACGGAGCAGAATTTTGCCCGTGCACCAGCCAGGGACGAGGCGCTGGGTCCCCACCAGCCCCATCACCGGGGTGCCACGGGAAGGCAGGATGGGAGATGCCAAGGGCTTACACCAGTCCCTCGTGACAGCCACCTGGGGAAAGTTTCGGCTCCCTGCCGGGGCCCTGCCAGCTCCTCGCGTCCCCAGCACAGGCTTTCTATGCTCACCGCAGCCTACAGCGTGGGAAATTAAAGTGCTTACCCGACAGTTGGCCGCAGAAGCTTTGCTTCAGCCTCCATTTATCCAGCGGCTCTGACACGGTAAGAACAGCTCTTATAGAAGGAGACACTGCGGTACCTCATACGCTGCAGAAGATGACAGTAATTTCAAACTAATAGACGACGCTAAAGACAGTGTGACCAATGTGATGAATCAGAGCTGTGCGGCTTCAGGGGAACAGAGGAGTTGGGGGGGGGGGGTGGAGGAAATAATAGAAAATCAAGGTTTATAGCTTTTAGCCCCAGGCAGTGACCTCCTTGGGAAGGCTGAGCCCTTGGGTGGTCCCTGCTTGCAGCCCCCGGGGCAGACAGGACCTCCAGGGTGCACAGGTTTTACCCCTGTCCCCACGCACAAGCCACCACTCGCTGTGCGTGCAAGTCCTCAGCTGCTCGCACCGTCCCTGCAGTGCTGCTAACCTGCCAAGCCGTTCCCTTCAAGGGATCAGCGAGTGGGTGCCTTATCTCACCATCCAGGCTCAGACCTACCAGTGGAGAAGGGATAATTCAGGCTGAGCTGTTAAAAAGCCTCCCTGCAGACTCCCTCCCTCTGAAGGGGATGGTGAAACAGCACAGGGTCCTGGCTCCCTCGGGACTCCACAGTCCTTGCGGAGAAGTTAAACGGGGTCATTTCTGCCATCCCCGGTGTCACTGGCAAACCCGGTGCCTGTATCTGGCATCCAAAGAGCAGCATCTCTTTGGCCCTTGGGTGGCAGGCAGGGCAGGAGGAGACGCGAGAAGCTCAGAGGTGGAAGCAGAAAAGGCAAATAGTGTTTGCCAACCTTTGGGCTGGAGAGAGTACAAAACAGCATTCAGCATCAAGCGCTAGAGCACCCACAACGTGCTCGCTCCATCCTTTGCCAACAGCCTGCAGCAAAACCCGGCAGGGCTCCACGCGGCGAGCGGCCCTGGCAAAGCCCCAGGGGCTGCCCCCGCTCCATCTTTCCCTCTGCCTACAGAGCGGATAAATCCCAGAGCGCCCACAACAGCCTTCCTCCAGCCCCGAGTGTGGCAGAGCCCCTGTCCCCCCTCGCAGCCCCCCACTCCATCCAGACAAGCTGAACTACCCCCAGACACTACAGGCGCAGCGAGGTTAGTGTCTGAGCGCACGGAGGTGAACCACGGATCTCAGGAGACCCGCACGCCTGCTCACCGCTAGCCCTTAGGACTGCGTTTCTGTGATGGAAAGGAAAGCGGGTACCATGAGGGAAGAGCAAAAAGCTGCTGGCATTGCATCCCTTTCCCGATAGAGATGTTTGCCGCTGGCTTCGGCCCCGCTGCACACCCACGGCCATGCAGGCTGGGCTTTTTGCATCCTGCCTGGCCAGGCTATAAATCCAGGCTGAGTATGAAGCATGGTGCAAGCACAGGAGCTCTTCATACCCCGTAACACAAGACCTCCACCCAAGAAGCCCAGAAAAGGTAACAGAGATGGGCAGCAGGTGGGACAACACCTACCACGACGCCCATCAACCCTCGCAAGTGATGCCCTCATCAGTGCGGGATGCAGTGGGTGCTGGCAGGGTGCCGTGGGTCGGGTCCCCGAGCACGGGGACAGTGAGGAGTGCCACCCTCCATCCCACCCAGGGACCCTGCGTGCTGCAACTCACCGTGGCAGAGGCATCAGGGCTCCGGAGAGCCAGCAGCACTGCCAGATGGGGGCAAAGAGCCTAAAAAGTCTGCAGAACGTGCTGGCGCCTCCTCTCGACCCTTTAAAAAAATGGGGAAAAAAACCCCAAACCCTAATAAAACAATTACTCAGTTAAATCAGCCTAAAAACATAAAAACCCCTGATTTGATACCATTTAAAAACAGCAACCACCATCTCCTAAGCGCAGTTCTCATCCTGGGGAGGGAGAAGTGCCAGAAATCAACTTGAAATTGCAGTCAATTCTCTGTGGAAGGAATTCAGCTCCTTTGCTGATAAGCAGCAATATAAATCTCTAAGCTGGAGAGGTAGATCATTAAGGGGAAATGTTTAGAGAAATTAAATCCTTTTCCCTGCTTCTTATGCTAATAGGGAAAACCAAGCTGATTTGCAGGAGGACAACATTTAGCAATATCTAATTCAGCAAAGTCCCCATCTGTTCTCATTCTCCTGCTGAGTTTGTCAAAAATCAGCTTTCCTTCAAACAACACCCGCGTCACTTTTAACTGTCAAGAGGCCAACTTCTGGAGAGGTTTGTAAATAAACCACTTCTGCAAACCCAGCCAGAAAAAACAGGGAAGGGAAGGGCCTGATTAATAGAAATACATGTCAGGATTGAAGGGATTGAGGAGAGACAGCAAAGCGAATAAGGGGACAGGGAATGACTAATCAGCGCAGCTGGCAAAATACCCCGGAGCGGAGGCAGGGTTCGGGCGGGCGGCCAGCCGCAGTAGAGTTAATGGTACCAGAAAGGGGAAGTCTCCAAACCAGGATCCTGCATCCCTGCTTCTGTTCCTCCTGGATGAAGCGGGATCTGGAAAAAGCTCCATGCTGGAGCCACCCGGCATGCGGGGACCAGCAAGCTCCTCCCGCAGCTTACAGGGCTCTAGAAAAATATCCTAAAAAATGTCTTTCTGTTCCTTATGGGAAGTGATGCTGAACTGGTTTGTTACACGGTTCTCCCTATTGACAGCTATCGAAGCAAACAGATTATCAATATATTTAATTCAAACAAAAGACACCATGGAGCAGACCTTATCCCAAAGCTTGGAAATTAGGGATTTGAGTAACGAGGCCGCGTTCCCATATTCTTCTTTAGGGGCAGGATTAGTCTGTATGCTCCTGGATCCGACTCACGTGGCCGCGTAAACGGCGTATGCATTTTCTGCAGCAGGAGTTACACTTCCAGGGCAGCAGCCCCACGGATCAGACCCGCCATGGCACCAACACACGGCTGCGCTCCCCCAGCACCTCTGAGAGCAGAACCTGGCCTCACCGGCAGCTCCGGCGCGGATGCCGCTGGGACACGCACACCAGGTGTAGGCGTAGAGCTCGTTTGGCTTACAGAGGGGGAAAACCCCTGACATTTCCTGCCCTAAAGACAAAACTGGGGTGTTTTTTTTATACACATTCACGGGGCAGAAAATCTAGATGGGGCGCAGCTGCAGCTCAGGCAGGAGCCCCGGGGCAGGACCGCGGCTCTGCTCACCACCTGCCCGTTCCAGAGCCTTTCTTCCCCTCCAAGCCCTGCGGCCACGGAGCCCCGGCAAGGAGCACACACCAACAAGCCCGGCTCTCCCCGTAGCTGCCCAAACGCTGCTCCTGCCCTGGGGTTCCCAGCTACAGCACCAGCCACCTTCGCTGCACCCAGGCTCTCTTCTCCACCGGCTCCCTCTTCTTCGCCAAGTACGACACGCAGCTGAAAAAAGGAGCGTGGGAAAGCTGAAAGGGCAAATGGGAACCAGCTCTTGAGGACACGCTTGCTGGCGTACGACCTCCCATTGAAGATGGAGCGCTCTGAGTAGCTAAGAGAAGTGCCACAGTGCTGGGGACGTGTTCCCAAGGGTGCTGTGACCCATCTGCCTACAGGAGCAGATCATAGAATCATCTGTGTTGGAAGGGACCTTCAGATCATCGAGTCCAACCATCAACCTAACTCTGACAAAACCACTACCCCATGACCCTCAGCACCACGTCTGCTCAGCTTTTAAATCCCTCCAGGGATGGAAACTCCACCACTTCCCTGGGCAGCCTCTTCCAATGCTTGACAACCCTTTCAGTGAAGAAATTTTTCCTAATATCCATCTTAACCCCCCCCTGGCGCAACTTCAGGCCATTTCCTCTTGTCCTATCGCTTCCCCCCAGCAAGGCACTGACCCGCTGGGGATGACATCCAAAGGGTAGGTACATACAGCTCACATATGTGACACTTACATTATTATGGAAGAGAGCAAAATCTGTTCAATGTTCCAGTGATGATCCCAATTACCCCAAAATGAGTCCATCCGTCCAAAGCGCAAAGCAGGAGTTAGACGTTGTCCTTTTCTATCATTACCTCCAGCTAATCCCCATATTGCTGCAAGGTGACTTCCTCTAGCACCGTGTTAATTGTTCATTTCCTAACGTCCTTCCATTCAGAAAGTTCTCGCTGATCTGTAACCTGCTTTTCCCACGTGTTTGCTCCACGCTATGTATCCACAGGCATCCACTGCATAAGGTGACACAGGTGACGGGTACGTATTGTTCCCATACCTATTGCCTCCTTTTAGAACAACCAAAAATATTTACATTTCATGCTTTTGCCATCCTCTTTTAAGGTTATGAATTTACTTCAGCTCTGTAGAAGTAACTTACTTGTCTTCCAGTGGTAACACGGGTCCAAGCAATCTTACTGTAGCATCTCCATGTTGCCACCACGTGGTCAGCTGGCTCCTTTCGCTTCCTCTCCTTTTGGCCATGCAACTTCTTCCGTAACTTGCTAGAGTAAAGTTAGAGCAACCCTGCGAGACATGTTCCAAAACCCTTTAAAAAAGTATATTAAAAAAATTTTGTATCTGTATATACATACCTAGAATGGCGCAGATCTCAGTTTGGAGCTTTTGAGGTTCTTAGAGCAGCACGAGGAGCATTAGCTCTTGGTCAACTACCTGATTATAATAAACAGAAGCAAAGAGTGAGGGTGGCCCAGGCTGCCCAGAGAAGCTGTGGCTGCCCCATCCCTGGAGGGGTTCAAGGCCAGGCTGGACAGGGCTTGGAGCAACCTGGGCTGGTGGGAGGTGTCCCTGCCCAGGGCAGGGGGGTGGGACTGGATGATCTTTAAGGTCCCTTCCAACCAAAACCATTCCATGATTCTGTGCCTTTGAGCTCCTCCTGAGGCAGGGGAACCCCACCTGCACGCTCCCCATACGGCCCTGAGCCCGATCCAGCCCCAATCTCACCAGCAGCTGGAACCCCTGTAGCAACTACAGACGGGTTCTCGATTTCCTGGGCGTGCAGAAGATAAACGAGGCGTTTTCAAGAGCGACCATACGACATCAAGATACCACAGACAAGCCAAGAGCAACTTCAGTCTGCACATCCTGCAAAAATAATCATGAAAAAGGACGTTTGTGCTGTCCTGACAGCCTCCTGCAGCCCAGCGATGTCTCGCTACACCACCCCATGGTGGTTGGAGTTTTAGTCATCGCTGCAGAACTTTAGCAGAGCATCAAGACAAACAGCTCTTCCCCCGGGTCCGACAGCTCCTAGTGGGGTTTGTTCTTGCCGACTCGCTCACTTAAGAAAACATACAGAAACCTCCAAGAAAAACTCAGATCCCACTTGGGGGGGGGCTGGGACAGCTTCAGCGATGGCTGGGCTGACAGCTGGCTGTAGCCTCAATGGATCTAGAAGGGGATGGATAATCCTCGTCTAGGGCTCTGACAACTGATGCATTAAACCAGACAGTTCCTTCTGAAATCTGTGATGATGACACCTACCACGCATATCAAACTGACTACAAACTACTGTATTTAAAAATAAACCATAGCAGAGGTTACACGTGGATCGTTCTCCCCGAACAAGAGCTATTTTGGAAACGCTTTGCTTTTATTCATCTTCACACAGGATTTCATTGAGCAGCTCTCGTGTTCTCGTTTCGCCACTCACAGCAGATCCTTCGGCACTTTTGTCTCTGGCCAGAGCTGTGCCACCAGTGTGCAGGCTATAGAATTGCCAGGAATAAGGTTCCAGGGGCTTTTCGGAAGGTCATCTTTGTGCGCAAGAAGTTAAGGTCAAATACAAGAAGTGCTACAACAGGGGTACGTATATACTCACCAGATAAAGGAAATGTATTTGTTCCTTTCACAGATTCAAGATGGCTATTAAACAGCAGATGCATTCCTCAGAGTTGGCTTTTGGTTCTGCCTCGCAGTGAAGAGAATTTCTATAAGCAATGCTAAATAGAAATTAAACTCGCATCTGGAAAGTTTTAAAGAGGTAAATATGAAAAAGTGAGGAAAAAGGGCAGAATCTCTTCTTCTATGAAGTTACTGAAGTTGATAAAGCCCACAGCAAGACAAGGAGTTCAGCAAGGTAAAGAAAAGCTGACCCAAGAGTGGACCGTGTGGTACTAGTCAGAACAGTGGTCAGAAATAAAATTCAGGGAAGAGGCAAAGGTGACGCCTTTTGGGTCAAACCAAGAACTTCAGCTGATGCAAACGAGGAGATAAGGCAGCTGCAGGAGTCAGATTCCCTCTCCTTTAAAACAAAGCCTTAACATTACTGTTGACATTGTACTTTGGTGCTTCTGGACACTGACACAGTGCTATAGCATACTGAAGTTTCTCCTTCCCCATCAATCTTTGTCATAATGGAAACTATTCTAGTTTCAAAAACAAACCTACGCCTGATTTTGGTAATCTGGCAAACACCGATTGCCAGCTAAGCATACTAGATCATAGAATCATAGCTTTTTTGATTCTCATCAGGCTACTCCCAACAATTTTAATTATCCAAATATAGTTCAGTTTGACATTTTGCTTGTTTTTTCCTTTGGACTGGCTGTTATTTTCTGTTATATGTAATATATTGAGTGGAAGAGTAGGGAAGTTCAGCTTGTATGAGCATCCCCTTAATTCCCCAGGCAATATGTATTCCTTATTCCTCTTGGGGAGGAGCCACAAGAATATTATTGCACTTTCCCAAAAAACCCGGCACATTCAGAGCAACCGCATTCTCAATGCTCACTGCTAAGAGATGGTGGAAAGAGCAAGGGAAGGGGCAAGACAGGCTCTCTGACGGCCAGTTTTGCACTGGGCCGGCTGTTACTCAGTCGTGCTTTGAGCAATACCTTCTCTGGATTTGTTTCCTCCTCAAGAAGCCTCTTTCATTTCAGAGCTCACACAATTCTGAATTAAGCTTCCCACTCCAAGATAAATTCATCAACGTTGACCCCTTCAGCTGTTAAGATTTGCTACGCAGTGTGTAGGTGAAAGAGGGGAGGAGTCCATCTGCGGCTGAAATACGATTTGCATGCATTTTACGCAAATACAGAAAATAGTTAAAGAAATGAATTTTAAATGTAATTTGTCAACTCCGCCTACATTCCTTTTGCAACATTGAAATAGCCGCAGCTTTGCTTCACTGCTGAACTGCAAGATGCTGTCTTAGAAAAAAAGACACAAACACAGGAATCCAAAGCTGGTGGTTATTTTTTACTTGAAGACTCTCTGAAACGTTAAAAAAAAAGTATTGTTACAATTAATTAATTCCTTCTGGGATGAAATGGGACATGCTTGGTCAAGGCGATGATATGGAAAGGGCAGTCTGATTTTTACAAAACTGATATTCAAGCATCATCAATACACACAAAGGACAGGCTCTTACGCACATTTGTTACATTGCAACCTTCGCTCAGCTTCAGTAAACATCTTTGGAATATAGGTTTAAAAAAAAATATATATATATATCAAGAAACTTAAATATTCACAGGACAAAACCATAACATCATTAAAAATATGAACAGCGAGATTTACAGAGATCGGTAAACACAGGCTGGCTATGGATAATCAGAACAGAACGGGCAGAAGTGACACCAATGACAAGGACAGGTCTGCCACGCAGAGCCTGGATTCCAGCAACTGGGAACACCGAGGGCCAGGAGGCAGTTTGGGAATTTGGTTACTCGCCTAAGGCAGGGAGGCAGCAAGAAAAGGTAGGAGCACAGAAGGCAAAGGCAAGGTAAATCAGTGCTAGAAGTTCTTGTTAAACCAGGAGTCTAAAAGTACAGCAAGAAGGAAAAAAAAAAAAAAAAAAAAAAAGGTTGTTTGTTCTTTTAAAATGAAAAGTTAGCCAAAAGTTATCAGTATATACTTTCTCTATTGCACAAACAGTTTTAAAGTAACTGAAAAATTAGAAAACCCTGCATTCAGTACAGCTACATTTAAATATATTCCAAGTGGAGTTAGCCCATATGGTTCAGCTTTTAAAACAATCCAACATTTTTCCCTAACAGCATCCAGCATTTGTGTGTCCACTGTCTTCTCAAGCCCTCTCCAAACTAACAAAATGCACCATTTACCAAAGACTAGCGCTACTAGTTCTCCTTAGTATATCACAGATTTATTGCTTTATTTGACTAGTGACAAAGGCTGAGATCTAAACTTCTAGAGAATTTAAGGCAAACCCACAAGACCAACACCTTAAGGGCATTTACAGCACACAGCGGTCTTCATTCGAACACCAGGAAATGTTTGATATTTAAAAATGACAGGAACACTCCAATTTTAACCAAATGGACCCTTTCAAGCATTAGTTATTATCTTCCTAAACACGTAACCTAGCACTCAAGCTGGAAGTCATTTCAGAGCACCAGTGTTCAGAAAAACTAAAAAAAAAAAAAAAAAAAAAGAAAAAGAAAGAAAATGTCAAAGTAGGAAGTTCCAGGACATCTTACATAATAATTCATTCTTACTCATCAAAGAACTCAGATATTTGGATAGCTGAATCACTTCATTCCATTCATAACATGGAGGATGAATAACGATCTACTTAGGAAGAAGAGTTCAAGACTGACAAAAAACCTGGACTATTCTCAACAGCTTTAGAAGCCGATTCACCTGCAAGAGCTCTGAATTTTGTTTCTCCCAAGATTTCTTTCATATCCCACAGAGTTCATTACGAGCTCCTTGTCTGATGCTCTGCCTTCTTAATAATCACCAATAGAGTCTGGCTTCAGAGCACCAGGCAACAGCGAATATGTCAAGAGCGTTTCTATGTTTACAATCTTAATTACTCACAACCAAGTGTACTACTGACACAGATTTATCAACTGCCAGTCCTGCAAACCCACTCCAATGAAAAATTAAAAAAAAAAAAACAAACCTAAGAACAAAAAATAAAACAAAAAATCCAGCAAGAACAGGCTTGTCCAAAAACCTAAGCGTGCTCAGCATTAGGCTAACCCTTCCCTTGCAAATACTTTGGAAATTAACTGAAAGAATATGGAAAATTCTTCACAAGCGATGCAAGATAACACTGGCCCGATGTGCATGCGCATTCTTTTTATTTCTACAGAGTGAAAACAAATACCGTACAGAAAACAGTAGACTACAGGTTTTTTAAAGAAAGAACTAGGGTAAATTGTTTCAGGATGGTTTTGTGAAAACAGAAAAGATGACTTTCTGTAAAAGAAATTAAGAAGCAGTTATTTCAACTTCAGACCAGGTACAGCCTGATTAGATTTGCAGTAAAATTTGATTAAACAGAAATTACTGATGATGTATTAAAAATAAGCAGAGTTCTACTGCCATCCAGCAGGATGAAGGGATTTGCACTCAGCAGAGAACCCTGCGTGTAAACTATTCCCATCTGAATCGGAGTCATTGAGACAAACAAGACTTCACAGTCCTACTTGTAATTTTTTTCTAGAGAATTACTTCACCAAGAAGCTCATATAGCTTTCTACAGCCTTTTCTAAAAGAAATCGATGTAAATAGGTTTCTGGTCAGCCAGAGAACCCACGCTACACAGAGCGCTTGTGGTAACTTCCACCTGGGAGGCCAGCAAAGATAAGCTCTCTAGCTTTTGTTCAGAGGGCAATTTCTGTTCCTCTAAATGAAGACAGCAACCTTAATCTCTTCGGAAGAAAGACTGGGGGGGTTTGTAGCACTCATTGTCACAGCAGAACACAGTTTTTGTCACATAAAAAGCCTGGAATATGTCCCATAAGTGAAGGAACTTTTTCCCCCTCAGCATTTCTTCAGAGCACAACTAGATAGATTTATACTGAGGAACCTTTCTGAATGCTTTAACAGCAAACAGGTTAGTGCATTTTCCTTGCTAATGTTCCCTAACGCAACAAGTACACCGGTTTACACTCTGTTAAAAAAAAAAAAAAAATCCCTACAGAACAAGTCGTTCAAGAAGCCACGTAAATTATTTCTTGGCACTTCTCTGCACACAGACAGGAGAAGTTCCAGCCATTTGCAACAGCATGTTTTAGTTTTGAATACCCGATGCCAAAGATGCTTTCTTTTATTTTTTTCTGAATTCATGAAATGCATCAATATTACCATGACAGGAGTCATTCTTCTCTTGAAGCTGAAGGATTTGACACTTATCTCCTTTTGAGCTGGTGACTTAAACACTAATCCTGCATGCAAATAAAGCTAAGATTTATCCACTGCAGCAGCAGGATTCACTGGGCGCTGCCTCACAGCGTTCGGTGACGAGTTTCCATTGGACACCTCTTTACCCTCCGTTTCATCATCTGAGACGTCTTCCTCATCTGCTTCTTGCTCTTCATCCAGCTTTTTCAGCAGCTGAGCTGACTCTGGAGCTAGCTTTCCTTAAGGAGAAAGGAAAACATGCATACACAAATAAATACCATTACCATGTGAAATACTTTTTTTTTTTTTTTTACATCATCGGCTAGCACAGAATTTTAAATTAATTTAATCCAGGTAGCACTTTCCATGTCAGTCACTGAAGCTGCTATCTTAGGTAGAATTGTTGCTACCATGAACTGACCCACAGGTTAAGTGTTAACAGATTACAAACTACCGAGACAAGTTAATATAAAACTTCCTCCACCTTTGAAAAAAAGGGTCTGGTTCCTACAAACCATGAACCAGCATTCAAATGTTCTTCCATGACTTTTTAAGATTACCTTGAAAAATTCCAGAGACTAAACCCAAATTGAATCCCTTACTATCCACAGAAACGCGAATTCACTTCTAATCCTCACTTTGCCCCTAAAACTTCTGTAAACCCCCAATTTAGCAACACTAAGGTCCACTCAAAACTTTTATCTCCCTGCGCATATGGAATTTCATATCTTGCAGGTATGGAAATGCTGTAAAAACATTTTTCATCTCCTAAAAAGGCTTTTTAAAAATAGTTCAGCTTTAGTAAATACAAACTACAAACCCACTATAAACCCCAAGGGCACACAGCTGCAGGTAAAGCACAGCATCAATCACAAACAAACTTCTACACTGAATGTCATGTCCTGCAGACATAAGTTACATACCAATATTTATTAAGTAAGATTTACCAAACAGCTTCACTGAATTAGAAGTATACAGCAGACTTACTTGAATAAGGGTACTGTGGCGGTCTGTGCCTTTTGGATGGACAGATACAGTCTGCTAAGAACACCATTATCTGAAACCAAAGACGGACAAGTTTATACCTCCAAACATCCTGCACGTTAGAAAAGACCCTTAAGAACATCAAATCCAACTGTAAACCTAACACTACCAAGTCCACCACTAAACCACGTCCCTAAACACCATGCCTTTTAAATACCTCCAGGGATGGTGACTCAACTACTTCCCCAGGCAGCTTGTTTCAGTGCTCAATAATGCTTTTCAATGCAGAAATTTTTCCTAATATCCAATCTAAATCTGCCCTGGCACAAACTGGGGCCATTTCCTCTTGTCCTATCACTTGTTACTTGGGAGAAGAGACCACCCCCCACCTCTCTAAACCTCCTTTCAGGTAGCTGTAGAGTGATAAGGTCTCCCCTCAGCCTCCTTTTCTCCACGCTGAACAACACCAGCCCCCTCAGCCGCTCCTCACAAGACGTGTGCTCCAGACCCCTCACCAGCTTCATTGCCCTTGACTGGACACGCTCCAGAATCTCCATGTCTTTCTTGTAGTGAGGGGCCCAAAACTGGACAGTGTATTCAAGGTGGGGCCTCACCAGTGCCGAGTTCAGGGGGACGATCACTGCCCCAGTCCTGCCGGCCACACCGTTGCTGATACAGGCCAGGATGCTGTCGGTTTGCTTGGCCACCTGGGCACGCTGCTGGCTCATATTCGGCCAGCTGTTCCCAACACCCTGCGGTCCTTTTCTGCCAGGCAGCTCTCCAGCCACTCTGCCCCAAGTCTGTAACGTTCATGGGGTTGGTGTGACCCAAGTGCAGGACCAGGCACTTGGCCTTGTTGAACCTCACACCATTGGCCTCGGCCCATCGATCCAGCCTGTCCAGATCCCTCTGCAGAGTCACCCTACCCTCAAGCTGGTCGACACTCCCACTCAACTTGGTGTTGTCTGCAGGCTTACTGAGCGGGCACTCAATCCCCTTGTCCAGATCATTGATAAAGATATTAAACAGAACTGGCCCCAATACCGAGCCCTGGGGAACACCACTTGTGACCGCCCACCAGCTGGATTTAACTCCATTCACAACCACTCTCTGGGCCCGGCCACCCAGCCAGTTTTTCATCCAGCAAAGAGTACTCCTGTCCCAAGCCATGGGCGGCCAGTTTCTCCAGGAGAATGCCATGGAAAATGGTGTCAAATGCTTTAGCAAAGTCCAGGCAGACAAAATCTACAACCTTTCCCTTGTCCACTAATCTTGTCACAGAAGATCAGGTTAGTCAAGAAGGACATGTCTTTCATAAAGCCACACTGACTAGGCCCGATCACCTGGTTGTCCTCTATGTGCCGCATGATGGCACTCAAGATGATTGCACCATAACCTTCCCCCACACTGAGGTCAGACTGACAGGCCTGTAGTTCCCCGGATTCTCCTTCCGGCCCTTCTTGTGGATAGGTGTCACATTTGCTAGTCTCCAGACAACTGGGACCTCCCCAGTTAGCCAGGACTGCTGATAAATGATGGCAAGTTGCTTGGTGAGCACTTCCACCAGCTCCCGCAGTAGCCTTAGCTGGATCCCATCTGGCCCCAGAGACTTGTGTGTGTCTAAGGACTGTAGCAGGTCACTAACTATTTCCCCTTGGATTATGGGGGCTTCATTCTGCTCCCTGTGTCTTCCAGCTCAGCGGGCTGGGTACCAACAGAACATCTGGTCTTACTCAGTCTTTAGTGACTGAGGCAAAGAAGGCATTAGTGCTTCACTTACAAGTCCCAGTATCAGACCCGAGAATAGAGTTGCCAATGCAAAAACAGCATATGAGCCCCAGACAGGTATTCCGACATTTTCTGTTAAATAACCATGGCAGTGCTGGAATAAAAGACAAGAGAATCATTTCAAGAACAGTTGAATGGCATGTCTGTTAAGATAAAATAAAGTAGAGATCTAAGTACATACCCTAATCCACATTGACAACTGAAACAAAGCTGACATACTGCTCATCCTGAAACAAAGCAGAAAAAAAAAAGTAACTGAAAACATCTTTAAGCCAGTCACATACCTGTATCTTCTGATTTGCCTGACCGGTCATTATCGAGTCCCACGTTTAACAACTTTCTGCTCACGTCTAGTTTCCCTTTTAACTACTGATTTTTATCTACTGTTTTGTCTTCTATTTCAATAAACACTTGTTTCCCCATGAAGCCACCTTCGGTACCAACACCAGTTTGCATGATGTTCCACATACAGACAACTACGAACTTACAGACTTCCTTGACTTGGATCTGCTGACATATGAATTTCTGTTTTGTTTATGTTCTAAGTTATGTTTGGACCAACAGTTTACAAGAAGGCAGATGGAACTCTATTCAAGATATTAAGAATTAAGCATCTGGACATTTTATTAAAACAAAAAATTAGCCTATTAAAATAATCAGATTATATAAGAACTGAAAGATCTTCGGACACTTAAGTTTAGCCATAATTACATACTAGTGAAAAAGACCAGGCTATCTGCCATGTATATCATCCTGCCAATTCTAACATTTCCCTGTTATTGTGAAACTTCAGCATTAAGTATTCACTACCTGTAAAGGAAAGGAGAATTTGAAACATTAAGCCAATATAAGTTGCTACTGAGTGAGCTATAGAAGAAGCCTGCACACTGCTTCAGTATGCACAAAAAATGGAGCCGGTACTGTACACTTCTAATAGAAAACTTCCCGATCCTAAAATTAGTACCGTTTCACATATTCCTTGGTGTGAGCTAATACTTTGTAGGAGATCAACCACACAGTTTGAAGATTCAAAGGGCATTGTGAGTAGACAAAGTAACAATGCTGAGCGTCCTAGAAGAGCCACAAAAAATGTAACATTTCAGTCCACTTCATACACTGAACACTGTTACAACATAGAGCAGTTAGCACAGAGGTGTTTGTTTCAGCCAGCAATGCTCTAACAGAAAACCACGAACCGAACAATTGGGCTCATTTGCTTCAAACAACGGTGTCCCCAACATGCTTTATCACTCAGTTACTCAACTACTCTAAAACCACCACGCAGCACAGGCAGCATCAACTAAAAGTACTTCAAAGCCACAAAACTAGAAAGTATTGCAAAGGGCATATTTCTTCTCAGACTACAGAGTCTCCTCACTTCACTTTTCCTTCAACAAAGGAACCTTCACCCTTCCACACTGCTTTTAACTTTGCTCCAGATGTGCCTTCTTAAATGGCCAGCCCATATCTCACAACTACGTTGCTACCTTATTTTCCAGTTTTTACTGCTCATTTCCTAGAACGTAGCTGGGCAAAACATCTTTCTGCTGCACTATCAAAAGAAGAACTTCAAGTGTCAGTAAGTTACCTACAAGAGTTTAGTAACACAATACACCCACCTATAACTATTTGAAGCCTTAAAGTAAACTCTGCTCAGGACACCTTTGCTATTCTGGTGCACATAATCCTCCCACACCTGATGAAGAAGGAATGAACACCCACCCATCACATTCACATACTTCTTACCAGCACAGAGCTGTTGCATGAGCTGTTACCAAGGAGGCAGCACCAGGTGTGGCACACCTAAGGACCTGTCCCAGCACGTCCTTAAAGTGTCCATGTTTGACAACAAATTATTATAAAAATCATACCAAAACTTACAGGAAAGAAGAAGGACCAAACCATGATGAAACCGGTTCAATAGATTTCCATTCCTGGTCGCTGATGAAATTTATGAAATCACTTTTAGTTCTTGCACCCTGGTATCTCCTGAACTCTCCATCTTTACAGCTGTAAAACAAACAAAAAGAAGGCCTTCATTTTAGACAGTCCAAGAGTGCAGCATTTGCTTCCACTCAACATCTTTCCCTCCCATCACTTTGCCTATTTTTATTTTTTTTTAAGTTGTACTTTGCATTACATGATATTGGTCTAAAATGTTTTCCGAGAATCTGGGCTACAAGTATTTCTGGAATCTTGTCTAGCTTTAGGTTGCCATTCCATAAAAAGATAATGATCTTTCTAATGACTTGCCACACAATGGCATTAAGATCAACCTACAAAGAAGAGATTGCAAAATAGAAACACCCATGAAAAGATAAAATAAATAAGGCCCGAAGGGAAAAAAAAACCAAATCAACAGGCATTACTGTAAATTCACAGCGGGTAAGGCAGTGGTTGCCCTGTGTAAAGTAATTAACATTCTTAAAGAGCACAGTAAATCTCATTCATTTGCCCCAAAAAAGGAAAAAAAAAATGTCCTCTCTCCTCCAAAAGAAATCCAACTGCATTGCATACTTACTGATAGATGGTAGGAAGAGCTGTTATGATAAATCGTCCACTTAATCCTGTAAGAAGACAATTATTTTCAGAATAGTAGAGCACTCATGTAAGAAAAGGCATGAAATGTTATTATACACCGAAATACAAACAGCAGCTCCCAGATATCAATTTTCTAATTGCGATCAAACACAAACTTATGCATATGAAAGTACTGCACACCGTCTAAAGGTCACCCTGGACAAAGAGCAAGAATGTTTCCGCGTGGGGAAATGGAGATGTCCAGGAATAACTGCTCTACTGGACTATTTTGACTGTAGCTGTTCAGAGAGAGATGCTCTCCTTTTGCCACATGATCCACAACCTCCAGCACTAGCAGAAAATAACCCAAGCACGGCAAGTTTCAAAAGTTCTTATGTGACTCTGTAGAAAAGTATCAATATGGAGAAGGACTTGTACAAACTCCACACAGGCATGAGGGCAATAAAGAGAAGTGAGCTTCAGCTGAGGGAGACCGGACTGCCTGCACTCCCTTTTGCCAACAGAGACAGGTATTGCTACAGGGAAAGCTAAAACCACATTTTTTGCTCTGTATAATGCTTAGATAGTATGGCCAAAAATCTGCTTGAAATCCTCCAAATCACTCTCTAGAGAAATCCTCTTGTTCCCTTTATCTATTAAGGAAGATTAGGGTATTCAGTCTACATACAGCAATCTGCCTTCGGTAGAAATCAGGAAAAGATCTTTATTATTCCTACTAATTCTGTGTATTTTCGAAAAGCACTGGACCCCTCCCCCGAGCGCCCAGGGGCCCGGGGAGGGCGCTCAGAGCCCGCCGCCGGCCCCGCCGGCCTCTCACCCGGCTGCTCCGTGACATCCACTTTGGCAATGTTCACTTCCAGGTCCTCGCCCCACTCGGCAAACTTCTCCCACTCGGGCTGCAGGTTCTGGCAGGCGGGACACCACGGGGCATAGCTGTGGGCAGCACAACTCTGTCACGAACGGGCACGGCTCGGCGCCCCGCGGCCACAGAGCGGGCCGCTGAGAGGAAACCCCCCCACCACCTCCCCGGCAGCCCCCTCCCGACTCACAACTCCACCATCCACTCGCCCTGCAGCAGCTCCCGCCACATGCCGTCCGACAGCACCTTCACCGAGCTCCGCTTCCCCAGCGCGGCCGCGCCGGCCGCCAGCGCCAACCACAGCAGGACCCGCAGCCGCCCGGCGGCCGCCATCTTGCCCCACCGCGCCGCGCGCGCTTCCGCCTTCCCGCGACGGCGAGCGAGAAGGGGAGGGGCACCGGCACGGGCTGCGCATGCGCACTGGGGGGGTGGGCGCGCGGCGGCCGCTTGCTTGGGAGGGGCAGAGACGGCCTGGGGGCGGGCTCAGGGTGCGCGGCAACCTATAGGACGTCGAGTTATGCGGCTCGTGGACACCGGGCTCGGCCAATCGGGGGCGCCGGTTCCCCCACCGCTGCCTCACACAGCGCGGACGCCCCGCCATGTTAATCACAGGCGGTGTGGGGAGGGAAGGGCAGCTTCGCTGGCCTCTTTCTGTGGCAAACCCCACTGCCACCATCACCCGGGGACATGGAGGAGAGCCGCTGCTTCCCCCTGCTGCTGTGACAGGGGTGGCATCACCACAGGAGCCCAGCCCTGCAGCTGGGCAGCAAGGGGGCCGGCGCAGGGTGCGTGTGGTGCATGCAATGCACACCCCAACAGCAAACATGTGAACAGGAACAAAACCAGCCACAGGAAATACTACAGCTGTGTTAGTCTCCTCTGCTTTGTTTCCTTCCTTCAGAGTGCTCTGGGTACTCGGGGCAGGTTGTGGCTCACAGTGAGGTGAAGAAACTGCTGTACGAGGTCACAGGGAGAACAGATTTCCCTCACTTCGACCACTGCTTCCCTCCCACATCTTTAGTTACTTATGGGAGACAATCATAGAATGGTTTGGGTTGGAAGGGACCTTAAAGACCACCCAGTGCCACCCCCTGCCCTGGGCAGGGACACCTCCCACCAGACCAGGTTGCTCCAAGCCCCGTCCAGCCTGGCCTTGAACCCCTCCAGGGATGGGGCAGCCACAGCTTCTCTGGGCAACCTGGGCCAGGGGCTCACCACCCTCACAGCCAAGAATTTCTTCCTCAGATCTCGTCTAAATCTCCCCTCTTTCAGTTTAAACCCGTTACCCTTAAGAGTAACTTAGTTCTCAAGCAAAAGTCAGGAAAAAGGTCACTGGTAACAAGCAGACAAATCCCATATAATTTCACTGCAGTCTGTCAGCACCTTATGATTTTCAAGGCAAGGAACCTCTTCTTTCCATATGCACGTACTTTCTCTGCCGCAAGGTTTTATCCCACTCTTGGTCAGGAGTGGCTGCGATAACAACACCTGTCCTTTTCTGCCTGGATTGCTCCTTTCCCAGCATCTTTCAAAGGAGCCTTTGCCATAATTTCATATCCCACAATTTAGAGCCTTGGCAGCTGGAGAGAACTGGTCTGCAGTAGCCGTTAGAGCAGTGCAGGAAAAAGAATAAATCAGCATTTGGGGTTTGGTTTTTTTTCAATTTTGGCAACTTTTCTACAGTACAATGTGTATGTTCCTTTCTGTAGAAGAACACTAAGGCATTACTAAGGACTCGATGAAGCTTGTTATTCATTGATTCAGGGTTCAGTAATAAATCACTGCTTGCAGCACTCTCCCTGCTCATCACCATTCCATTTTAGTCATAATTGAATTTTTGAAATTTGTTATTGATAATCCAAGAATACCTTTGTTCTGCATCAGTAATGAGACGAGATGCGAAGAGCTGTCTTCAGTTCTTTAGGGTAGCAGTACACATCCTGATAATTTAAGATGTATTGAAGAATAAGTGCACAAACAAATGTGTTGCGTTACCATGTGGAGCGGAGGCTGGGTGACTACTTGCTTTGATCTACATTCTGGGGAAAGTGGCTAGAAGCATGATCCCACCTTTTATTCATGCAGAGTAAGAGGATAACTGAATGTTCCTTTCTTCAGCACATCCAAACAGATGACTCCATGGAGGATGAATTTGATTTAATCCATGTGCAGGTCAACAAAAGATAAAAAACATGATGCTGTACAGGCAACAACAGAAGCAATTGCAACACCACCTTTAGATGACACCATGGGAGAGCTCTTCCAGGACCAAGTCCCACCTGGAAGGGCACAGGGGAACTGTGAGGCAAGAAAAATGATTTTGCTATTTAGTGCTTCTAGGCTTAAGGAGAAGGAGCTGGTAGACATTCACTATAAATAAAGAGTAGCCTCAAAGGCACACCAAGCTCCCTGTGGAAACAGCTTGAAAGACCTTGAAAAGCATGACTTCATTCCTCCTTCGCTTTGTTCCAGTAATTATTTTAAGGGTAATAAGTGCTGTGAATTACTTTTTATCTCCATTATTATTACATTGACATTGTCTTATTTCTTTGTAAAATTTTGAGGCATTTGAGAACAAGAAAGCCTTGACTGTATCTTTTATGCCTTCTTCCTCCAGCCTATTCACTTCGGCCATCCCAAGCTGTATGGAGAAATGTCTGCTTCATCTTTCAAGGTTGACAGTAGAATGAAGAGAATTAATAACCAAACAAACATCAGATGTCTCTGAGTGGCCTTAAGAAATGAAGATAACTCCTAGTGCTGTCCCTTTTTCCTTTCTCTGTGCCTGCTCTGTTATTGTGATGTGAGATTTGCAAAAAAATGTTGCTTTATGACTTACTTTGAGACAATGACTGCACATTGAGAAATGTGCAGAGGGTGGAAGGACAGCGTTGATTTAATCCGTCACCACAGCCCGACTCCCTTCTTACACTTATGCTTCTCTAGAGGTTTGATACTCCTCCATGGGAGCAACGCCAGATACTTTTATGTTCATGAGGCTCCAGAGCCCCGTCACTCTGATCTTGACCAACTTGAGGTGTCTCCAAGACCATCCTGGCACTGCTCCCCTCTGCTTAGTCCTGAATCTAAAGGGGGATCCTCAGGCTTCTAGGCATGCCTCTTCCCCTACATAGGTGGCAGGAGTTAAATTATGGGCCAACACACATTAAATAAGTTTTACTGCAGATCCTTGATGTCCTCTCTTATTGCAGAATTTGTCCACACCTCCTCATGTACAGAAGTGAGAAAAATGCAGTCCTGCCTGCTGAACTGTTAAAATTTGGTGCTGGTATTTGCAGGAAGAGGTTTGTCTGCTGAGATCTGTGCTGAAGCAGTGTATCCTGCCTTTACAACCAACGTCGGCCTCCAATTGCACCGCCACTCAAAGGTGAAAGTACGATCACTGGTAAAAACTCTCCCGAGCCCCAGGGACCACTGTCAAGACTGCCACAGCCTTCCTTTCAGCAAACCCTGATAACTGTCCACATCCTCCAAGAAAGCCCCAAGCGGTTCTGGTGGGGAAAAGTTCTGGTTGTGGAGGTCAGAAGGTGCAAACGCCTGTTTGTAAAATCGACCCCACAGTGTGGAGCGGGGTCTTTCCTGCCCGCTGGCGTGAGCTCTGCTCTGCCGAGTGATTTTTTCACCGAGTGATTTTTTTTTCATGTTCTTTTTCAGCGCTGCCACACAGCGGCAGAGTTGAGGCTGCTTCTAAACTGGGAAAGGCTGAGGGTTCAGAAGAAAATCCTCTGCGGGTAGGCATTACCTGGTTCTCCTGCTAGGGACACCCTGTCATCTTTCAAGATGTTAGCATGGAGGGCTTTTTCCTTGTCCAATCTTACTCGTGTTTTTAGGTCGTTTTTCTCAGGAGCTGAGATCAAGGGGATTTTGTGGTCAGTGTACAGTCCTTCCCCCCAACACACAGCCACAGTGCTGGTCATCATTTTGGCCAAGGTTGGAGTTACAAGAATATCAAGTCTCTATAAGTTTCATGAAGACAGTTGTCCCGTTAGAGTACTACTGATGCACAGAAAGAGGCTGAAGCGCAAGCTCAGATTACTGCTTGACAGAGGGAAAAGGAATTATGTGAGTGTCTTAACCACAGGGAGAGCTTCAGTTGGCAAGAACACTTGTCAGACAAGGGGACATTCAGCCGTGAGGCACTGAGCCCAGGCAACAAGGCCGATACATTCTCCTGCCCACAGAGCTCTTTGGTTTTGATGCAGGATGAAAGATGATAAAGCGAAAAATGCCTGTGTAATCAAGAAATCATCCTTTTCTTGATGACATCTGTGCCTCAGAAAATCAGATGCCACAGCTAGGAGTGGGAGTAGAAAGACTCCGCTTCCTTTGCATTTTGTTTTCTTTTGAGCTGAACATGAAAAAAAAGACTAAAACGCTTGAATGCCTCAACATTTTCCCCAAAGTTAAAGTCGCAGAGATGAACAAATTTTCCCAATTCAGCCAGTTCTGTAAGTGGTCAAAAACATAAAAAAAATTCCACACAAATTCACCCACTCTTTTTTTTTTTTTTTTTTGCAGAATGTTAATTCATCTATATTTGAAACGTGAACAAGTTGAACCAGCTCTATTTTCACGTATTTTCTCTGGGTTTTTTTTTTATTATTATTATTTTATTTTTTAGAGTACCCTTACATGTTCTGATGATGAACTGAACATTAAACCAGACAAATGAGCAGTAGGAGCACAGAGGCTGTCCGCCCGGGGCTGACCTTTTGAAGGACCACTCTGAAAGAGCAGAGTGCTGGCCAGGTAATTATTTCCAAACACGGACCAAGCTCTGCAGTCCCTGGATGAGGTACAGCATCAGAGCCCTGACCTCATTTAGCGTCTGCATTTATGAAACGCCAAGAGATTATGCAGAGAGCTCTTCTGCGTATAATCATTTGGGGCAGGAGACATGAAGTCATTGTCCTAAAGCCCAAGGTGAAATCAGACTGACCCTGAACGTCCCAGGCAGGCCTTGGGCTGCATTTTGTACTGCTGTAGGAAGAAAAACTGATCCTGTCTAATTTCCTTGGCTGTTTTCTGGCTTCAGCCTTTTGGGAAAGTTGGCATTTAGAATTCCACTCAGAACAGTTTTCTGGGCTTCAGCATTAGAAGAATTAAAGTCAAGAGCTAATTACTTTCCTATAGCTCTGGATTTCATTCCAGGAAGACAATCCATGCGTGAATGCTTCCTCCTACAGAAAGATCGTCCATATTAGGAGAAATAATTCAACCCTACCTGCCTAAAGTGAAGCCCGCAGAAGGTGCCACTGACTTCCCAGAAGCCGGACTGGGCTTGGTGCCTGCAAGCGTGGCTTTCACTCTGTGCACAGTTGAGGAGGATTAGCAGAACATGCCTTCCACAGGGGACTGTGCTCGAAGAAGCCCCACTGGAAAGCACATTCCCATCCGACAGCCCAGTCCTTCTGCTCCCCACTTCCCTGAGCTGCTTCAGCACAGGGTCCAGAAGACCCTGTGTTGGGTGTTCGGATTCTCGAGAGCTTCAGCTTTGGTGTGAGCAAAGAGTTTCGTTGTCTCGGCTTCTGCCATTATGCAATCCGTGCCCGACTGCAGTTTGCGTCAGCTGGTGAAAATGCTATGCGCAGCAAGGTTTGCTGCTTCTCACTTTGGAAGACTACTTGGAAGACCTCAGAATTACAACAGCCCTTCTCACAACCACTATCCATCAGCCTCTCCTCTATGTGCTAAGAAACTCCGGTACTGCTAATTATTCAGTAATTAAGTGTCTCTCTAGGGTCATAATTGTAAATCTGGCCTCTCCCAGTCACTGTTTGCTCATTAGGTAGCAGTTTTCTCAACACAAAAACAAATTCTGTTCTTTACATTTGATTGGATTACAAAATTGCCTTAAACTCTGTGGAGATGATTAGGAAAAGTGTGTTTTTGCGCAATAGTTACCATGGGAACCAAAGTGGAGAGATCTTTATAAACCAAAAGTCAAACAGATTGTGTTTCAGACAATTAACATTGTCTCACGTATTTATTCATTTGCTTTAACTCTTTCTTGCACTAATCTGAAATAGGTTTTATCTGCTTTTTGGTACCAAATGCTGCGTCAAAGAGATTCTGTTGCCTCGAGGATTCACCCCTCTCTTCTCTTGCAAGGCCACCTTGCAGCCCTGGTTAGGTTCATCTTCCTCTTCTGCTTTGCCCCTTTGGTCTGGGGATATCTCTGGGGGCTTCCAGTGAGATTCGGTTTGGGATTGCGATTCATGTGTAGGGAGAAGTGTCAAAGCTCCTGTCCGGTCAGTGGACCCCAGAGAGCTCTGGTAGATCACGGTGCGCTGGCGAGTAAGCTGAGCTGCTCTCCCTGCTTCTCCCGCACAAACCACTCTGCTGTCTTTTCTAACACCTAGGACTCCTTAAACCTGCAATTCTTCTAGTTCTATGTTTGACACTTTAGGGAAGAGCAGCTGATAAACTGCCCAAGTGTCAGTAGCTGTCCCTCTGCCCTCCTCTCTTTCCAAACCCTCCTCTTTCTCCAGCAACCTGACCCTATCCCGTCTCTTGATTTCTCTCTCCCCTGCCCTCAGCTCTCTCCCTAGCATCTTGCAATCCTCTGGCTCTCCCATCACAGCACAAACAGTCTATCACATCTTAAAAAATAATTAGCATTATGCCAGATACCCATTTCCTGCTCCACTAGTTTCCATTTGTCTTTCTCTCCTTCACATCCAAGATGTCAGGAGGCCATCACTATACTCGGCTGCCACCATACTAACAGCATTGCCTTTCTCACTGTCCACTGTTGCCTTCGTGCTGCCGTCCCCTGCATTCATGGGCTTTCTGGGGCAAGGTTTTGTCCTGCCTTAGTACAGCGTTTCTCAGAGCAGAGTTTTGTTGTGAGCACACCTCCAGGAGATAAGCAGAGTTTTGTTGTGAGCACGCCTCCAGGAGATAATAAGTAAGAAAGCAGTGTCCTAATTTTCCTCCAGACCTCTGCCTGACTCTGTATACAGAAGGAATTCCCCCACCAAGGGAATTCAATATTCCCGTATTTAAAAACTGGCGGCTCCTCAGCCCCATCCCCTGTGTACTGCTGACCTCCTTCCGCTGCACTGGATATAGGATTACTCATTTCCTTTGGGGCTGATCCATCACGCTGTTCTTTCAGTTCCTCACAAACAAATAGCTTTTCTGTCCCCTGTCAGAGGTATGGCGAGGAAAGTTGCGTTCAGCGTAGAAGCCAGTTCATTTTCAGAGTGCTGTTCAGATCACAGGGCTGTGCCATAGCAGCTGCTCCGGCCCTCCCACCCTAAAATAGACTCTTTCTCTTCCACCATCATACCTATTTTCACAAGAGCATTGTGCAGCCACAGTTCGGCAAGCTTTGACGGGACTAGCAAAAGCCATATTTCTGAGGCAAAGATGGCCAAACTACCAAATTTCCAGTCTCTGAAGAAAATCAGGGAAGAATGAGATAACCTCAGAGAAACGTGGGTGAGAATTAGTGTTGTGTGAGGCAAGCCTCCTGTTTTCCCTAGCTTCAGTCTCAGACTGCTGAACTGATTTTAGCAGAAACCTTCCAGAATGTTTGCTCCAAGGCAGCTAGGCGGCCTGGAATACATCAGCGGGCAAGATTTCATCTTGGGAGGATGAGAAGAGGCTTAAAGCAGGGGCTTGCAGTGGGAAATGTTGGGCAGCCAGAAATGTAAGTGTTGCTACTTCCTCTGCATTTTGCTGCAAAAGATCCAGAAACCAAGGCTCAGAGAACAGAGCAAAGCCTGAGTGTGTAAAGGGACAGCTGGGCCGAGTACTCTCTTGCACGTTCAAGCCAGGGACAAGACGACGAACTCTTCCCCTCCAAGTATTTATTTACTCCAGAATGATATGGATGTAAATCCCTACTGACTTGCTGGTTTTACATCACTTAGCACCAACCTGAGAGTTGCTCTTGCTTCCAGGACACGGTGAATGTTACGCTGATTGAAACCCATTTGCTGTATTTTAGTGACAAGAAGCCTGTTGCCCTCAGGCCAGCACAGCAGTCTGCCTAAGGGTACCCGAAGACATACAGGGGAAAATTATATTAAAACCATTTTCCTGTAAAATGTCACTTTTGCAAGAGGTCTGTGCAGATATTCTTGTACTGATTTAGGAGCTCCAGGAGATGCTACGTGCACAGGGCTGGTTCAGGCAAGACAAAAAACAGGATGTATCTAACTCACTGCCCTCAGTCAGTGAAAACATTCCAGTTCAGGCCCAGTTTCTATCTGTAAAAAATTTGTGAGGCAGGAAAGATGTCAGTGTAGCGTGCATTTTTCTTATCACTATGGGAAGTGAATCCTATGTAACGTGAGAAGCTGGAAGCAGGCAATGAGAACCCGAAGGTGTTTATTGTGGCCAGTGCTGCACGTGAACCTATTCCCATTCACCAGCCCCTGCAGCAGAGCTGCCCAGCCCCAGACTTGCACAGGCTGTAAAGATCCAACATGCATTTTCACTGCGGTCTCTGAGGCTGGAAGAGTTTTCCTGCACAGCCGGTGAGGAAGTAATGTTGTTTTTGAAGCCAAAAATAATTCTTTCAGATAGACAACATAATCTGTAACAGGCCCAGCACTTCACTGCTATCAGATAATGGTGGCGAGACGCAGTTCATGACACACTAGAAGATTATGTTGGATTATTAGATCAGATTAGGTCAGATTATCTGCCTGGGTATTGAGGTCGGAAGGGCCATGGGGAGAGGGGGAGATAGTCTGATTTTCTGCATATCCCCAGGCATCCATGTATTCTTTGGGGGTGATCACACCACTCCTCATTTTCTTTACGTCCCTTTTTCATTTACCTCAGCCTGCCCTGCGAGGTTATTGATGCCAGCCTCTTTCTAGTCATGTCCTTGCTATTGAGATGAAGCCACGCTCTCTCCCAGGCAGTGCCACAAACAGCGTTGCAGCACCTTGAAAGCGGGAGGCATTTCTGTGTTCAGAAGGAGACGGGCTGGCTGTTGGCAGAAAGCCCATTGCTAGTTAATTGGAAAAAGAGTTTTAAATCAAGTTGGTATTTTTTCTTTAAGCAAGGCATCTCAAATGGAGTGCTTAGCATCAAAGAATCAAGCAGAGCGGCACAGAAATAGCAGCAAGAGCATCTAACAAGGCAGAGAAGAAGACTCCTGACCCTGGTGAAACTATCAAGGGAGACAGCACTTCCAAAGTCATCTCTGAGGACAGGGAAATATTTCTCCTTATGACTTTTCTATTTTCCAGCAAAGGGAGAAGCACAATGGTAGTATGGCAATAGAACAAAACCTGTTCTTCCAGAAGGAACCATCCTAGCCAAATAGCTTCTCGTTGACACTGGTTGGCTCTGAATCAGGCCCACAAGAGTACGAATGGCACATCACGATTTTGCGTTTAGCACCATCTCTCCTCCGCTTGTGTCCCCATAAAGTCTTTCTGTGAGTACCCTGTTGCTGGCTGGTGCTGATGAGTAGTTGCTGTCCTGGGCTGGGATTAGGTTGGCAAGAACTTTCATGGAACCCAAGATAAAATTTGAGATCCACATTCCCTGAGATTGGAAGAGTTTGGATCTCACTCTGGACTTTATTATTTACACTTTCTTTTTATGGCCACAAAAAGCCTAGATTTGGTCAGTCTCTAATTGCAAACCCAAAAGGAAGGGCTCAGGGGTCTGGCACTGGGGCAAGAAGTTCTCAGGATCCTGGCCATCAAGGGAGAGACAGAGAGAACTCCTCAGCAAACTTTTCTAATTTATATTGCATGCGATGTTCGTGGTATGAAATAATCCTGTTGGCAGTTTGGGTCAAGTGCCCGGGTCTCGCTCCGCCTCATCCCTGCACCTGGTGAGCTGGAAAACACTGCAACCTTGAAACCTGCATCCCATAGCTGTCTATAAAGTAAACATTTTCACAAATTCAGACACTAGAGTCTTCTAAAAGTGCAGTTTTCCCAAACATTAGAAGAAACTGTACTGAAAAGTAAAATTACTGAAAGAGAAATTAATCCTGTGTCACTCAAACCAGGACAGGGACGTAGTGGTAGCAATGTAATTCGTGCTGTACACTTAGCCTGTTGGTTGTGGAAATGTGTCATCTTCATATTTTTGCTTGCTGATAATGCCATTATACAGGGGGCGTGCATTTGCCACACTCGTTCTAACAGACATCTTGTAAGGTTTTTTAAAAGCCTCCCATATTATTTTTATAACTAACTTTTTTTTTCGCTTTGGAAATTGCAATCCCAGGTGCAGAGCTCCCAACACGCTCAGCAGGTACGCACACAGCCAAGCCACGGGGAGCTGTGGCGGACAGGCTGTGATAAGGATGGGTGTGCTGGGTCACTCGCAGGACCTCTTCTTTGTCACATTTACTTTCCTCCACTGCCTGAGGGGTTGCCCTGGACTACCCTCAGAGCAGGAGCTGGCTGATCTTGCATGCCCTCTGTAAATTCAATTGGAAACCTATTTTCACTAACAAAATACGGATTTATTCTTCCCTTTGCAATAAAAAACGGAGTCATTTTAATATGCTTTCAGGGAATAACTGAGTCAATGATTCTGTACTAAGAGCTCTGCCCTCTGTTCCTCAGAGGGTGTTCTCTCTGGCACACATATCGGCATTTCTGTTGTGAAGAGCCCTGTACGACTTGCCTACATGCTGCTTTCCAAGGGTGCTGTAACTGCTGTGTAGGCTGATGCAAAATGTTCCTTCACCCACAGATCCCTGCCTGCCTCTGCCTTAAAATGTCATTGAGAAACCAACCGAGAAACCAACCATCAAACAGTGCTTATTAGAGAAGCTTCTCTCCTAGGAGTCCACTCCAGCATGTACCCGCTCACCTGCAGGCAGCAAAGGTAACTCTGGGCCAGAAAAAAGATCCTAGAGCAACTATCCAAAAAATATCCTAGAGCAAAAAAATTCCTAGAGCAAAGCAGACTTCTCTCATAGAGCTCAGTTTACTAAATGGGGGAAGAGGGATATCTAAGTGGGCATGAAGAAGCTTTCGCTGCAATCATCACAAACACTTTCTTCAGCCAGAATACGCTGAGTAAAACTAAACGTCATAGGATGAATCAGAAACCCGGCAGGGAGGTGGTGGTTATCACGCTTAAACATTTACTTGAGCACTCCTGGAGAGCACTACCAGAGTCATTTTTTGGTTATCTTGGTGTGGGATGGGCTAGGCAGCAACATGCAGGTCTCTGATGCCCACAGACACAAGCTGGCTTCTTGTGCAGCCCAACTGGGATGCGCAGCTTGAGAGGGGCTGAGAAGGCTGCTGTACAATCCCATCTCTGCTGCTGAATTAGTTTGAAAAGTGCTGGGCTACTTGTTTGCCTTTCAAAGGAAAAGCATGGGGACATTTCGTTACACGCAGTAGATCAGCGTGATTCTGCTGCTGAATGCGTGACCCCCGCCCTGCAAGAGCAAAAGCCGCAAGTGATGGGGGAGAATCTGAAGGTCGAACACCAAACACGGGAAAAGTGGGACCCAGGGGTTTCTATCACAGCATCTAAATTGGAGTCCGAAGAGACAGGGGATTTTGATAAAATGGGTCCATAAAGGAGCAGTCTTCCCTCTCATTTTCATATATTTATGCTTTTCTCCCATATCGACAATCACCCAGTGTGCTGCACGCTGTTAGAATCAAAACTGAATCTCCAAACAAGCGAATAAACAGACAATAAAATACTCCCCAACAGGAACTGTTTAATTTTCTTGGTAACATAATGCGATGGAGCGATAGCAGGGAGGCGCTCTGTCATTGCCACGAAGGTGAACTCCGCTCTTTAGCAAAATTTATCATAACTGCTTTTCCTTCTCTTGCAGTGCCTGAGCCGCAGTCCCATGAATCTGCCACCTCCTGGAGGCACAGACGTGTCTCATGCTGCTTGCTACCACATCTTCCGCAGCAGCGTCACCTACTCGCCTTGCTTGTCTGCCGGTCGCATTATGGTAATGTCAGGCTTGATCAATTCCAAGTCTTACTCATACAGCGTTTGTTGTGTTTCAGCAGAAATATGCTGTGGATCGGTATTGTACATACTGAACTCTTTAAAGGGACCAATTTCACCAAGTTCAAAACAGGTATGAGCTGGCAGCAAACTCTCAGCAGATAATGTGCTTAATAAGGGGAACAGTTTAAGGGTGTTTTGCTAGAGAACAAAACCACCGCAAGTTCTCTGCAGGGAGGGCAGGCCAGGCTTGCTTTAGCCAGACAGATTTACAGGGGCTGGGAAAGGAGCTGGGACAGAAAGAATAGGTAGCGTTGGCAGCAAGACAGCCTCCCCTCCGGAGGGGCTGCAGCAGAGGAGGGGTGAACCGCATCCCTGGTGTGGTGGGGACATGGTTCAAAGGGTTTCTGCGCAGAGCTGCTGTCTGTGGGACCTGCTCTCATCTCCCCTGCGGGGCCTTGGGCTGGCATGGGAACAAAATCCCCCTGCATGCCCTGACAGGGGGGGCTCAAGGCGGGCAGTACCTGCCGGATTGCAGCTGGAGACCACAGGAATGAGAAGGGGGAGAGCAGACAACTGGGACGCAGCTGTTGGACTGGCACAGGTCACAGAAGAGCGGAGCCCAGGGCCACGGCTGAGGTGCGACGTCCTGCTTTGCACACCTTGTCACTGCCACGCGTGCCCGGGCACATGGAGCTGGTCCCCAGTTCTGGCACCAGTATCAGCGAGCCAGTTATTTGGCAGGCGGCTGAATGTGTGGCGGCCACAGAGAAAATCCACCCTAATGAAATGCTTCGCTGCAGTAATTGGATTTCCACTGTAAACGAAGTAATTATGCTGATTGTCCTTGCGCTTTTGAAGATGAGACAATGCCAGTGAGCGGTAGCTCTGGCTGGTGGACCCATTTACATATCTCTGCAGCGGGGAGCCAAGCAGGGGCATTTCCCTCCGTGGGAGAGCAGGGGCCGGCGTGTGCGAGGTCAAGGTGGCCACATGGCTCCAAATGCTCACGGATCTGCTCCAAAAAATGGGCAGGGGAGAGGCTGTAAAGTGATTTGTGTGGTGGCCAGAGGACTTTCCAGCAGCGTGTCTCAGGTGTGGTGGTATTCCTGGGCGCGGCGTGCCCTCCCTGTCCAGGCTGAGTGACAGGCACTTCCCAGGCTGTGGCTGGAGAGCTGCTCGGTGACGGGATGGTTGTGTCCAGCATTGGGAATGCAGAGGTCTCCAGTCTACAGGGATAAAACGTGGGAGAAGAAGCAGGGGAAGGGTACGTACCGAGGAAGTGTGGCAGCAGCAGAGGTGGGATCAGACACGAGTTCTTCTCTGAGGTCTCCACAGAGCTTGCTGGCTTTGGAGACATGGGCTGATCTGGTGCCATCAAGGAAAAAGAGATGAAGGCAATTTCAGGATGCTCTGGGAACACCCACAATTCAAGCTGGGGCTTGAGCGGGGCTTTGTCATCATGGTTCGATCAACAGCAACTCACTGCCTGTGCCATCTCCCCCTGCTTTTGTTTTTAAGGTTCTTTAGTCATACAGGAAAATGTCACACTATAAAAAACTCACAGAACAAAACCAAAAGCCCAAGTGAAAAGAAAAATAAAACTGCAGTTCCAAGGTTACTTTTCAGATTGGCTGTGACCGAAATGCTTTCGGCAGGTCTCAGGAGACAGGGCTCACTTAGCAGTGCTGCTAGGCCAAACAAAGATGCACAATGGGAAACAGAAGACAAACAACCTTTTGAGAACAAGATGCCTGGTTGAACTGGGGACAGATGAAGTAAAACAAATCTAAATTAGTGATTTGAATCGTCATTTAAATCAACAAGTGAAAATTATCGGTTTAAACAACTGAGAAATATCGATTTGCATTTATACCTCATTTCTTTCTAGTGAGAATTTATTGTGATGGGTGGTGCAGCTGATGAAAGACACTGATCAGGAGCTACACCAGGGCTTTGCTCCCTGTGTGCTGCCTTTTGATGACACGGACCATGTGTCCAGCTGAAAGATACAGAGGCATTGCTCTGCTTCGGCAGACTTTTATTCTGTATTTATATAGTGCGACGCTTGTGCAGCCACACTGTCCCTGTGGGAGCACTTGTCTCTGTCCTCCTGAACCCCTCTGGACTTATGCTGAACCAGGCTGGCAAAGGGACCTCACTGGCGCTCACGCAGCATCATTAAAGGGCTGCAGGGTGCAGCTGAGGCCAAACACATCAATGAGGCCAAGAAGGGATTAGAAAGACGGGCTCCTTGGTGGCTACTGAACATAATGGTCCACAAGCCACTGCCAGCTCCACAGGTCCCTGCTGCCAGGGCACAGCCAGGAAAGCATCAGATCAGAGCTGCCTTCTCTCTTACATCCTTTGCCTGCAGCCCAGACGGCTGGCCGCGGTGGGAAAAAAGGCACCGGGGAAACTGTTTCTGCTCCAAGCTGTCCTTATGTCCCCAGGCTAAGCTGGTCCCCTCTCTTCCTTCCAGAACCCTTATGCCAGAGCCCCTTTTCCTCCCAGTGCCGATACCAGTTCCCAGGAAGGCAGCAAGCAGCTCAGCGCTGGCACAGCTGGGTTCCAGCCCCAGCTCTGGGATCACCTGCCTTCTCCCCAGCCTGCCGGGGGAGTCCCCTTGTGTACCTGTGGCTGGAGGCCAGCGGGCAGAGCAGAAACCCCACGCACGGCCAGCTGGCAGCCGGCAGGAGCTTCACAAACTCTGTGGCGCCAGAGGAGACAGACAATTTATTTCATCTCCAACCCAGTGCTGCGAAGGACCGTGTCCCTGCGGAGCTGGTGCAGAGCCAGGGCTCGCTCCTGTAAAAGCAGCACCAGAGGGAAGCAGTGCCAGCCCCCAGAAAGTGCTGCCTGGGAGATTTTAGTGTTTTGGATGGGTTTTGGGGCTGCCCAAGCCCATTTTTAACACTGAGAAGGAGCAACCCAGAGACCAGGAGCTGTGTCCCCATTACTGGGGCTCCAGGATGCCCAATGCCCTGACAAGGCAGGGTACAGCCACACCATAGCCCCGGATTGGGTCTCCTGTGCCCGTCCCTGTCCCCTCCACCGGCCCCACATGCCGTTGCAGCAAGGATGGGCAGACAGGCTCACCCACGCTGCCCCCGGCAGAGCTGCCTGCCTCCCCACCACAACGCAGATGGGATCGGGAACTGGGGCTGGATTCAAGCTGCCAAGAGGCAATGCATGGATGCCAGGAGGAGTCTTTGAAGAAATCTGGGCTCCAAGCCACTGCTGGAGCAGTGTGCCCAGGTCACAGCGTGGAGTGCCTGCATTAGGAGAGGCGATGGCTGAGCGCGTACCTCGCCAGTGCACTATATACACGGCGTGCCTCTGAATGATATAGAGCAAATCTGGGGAAATCTTTGCTGAAGGCCTTTAGGAAAGCCAAAAGTTGGGGAGACGGGGTGACTTCTAGGAAGGGAGACTTCTTGAGAGACTGCGAACAGACAAACCATGCAGGTGCTGGGAGAACACCCAGAGAATAAATCATATATATTGCCCTGCTGGGGCAGCATCCTCTTAAGTCGGAGACAGATAACAAGTGATAGGACAAGAGGAAATGGCCTAAAGTTGTGCTAGGGGTGGTTTAGATTGGATATTAGGAAAAATTTCTTCACCAAAAGGGTTGTCAAGCATTGGAACAGGCTGGCCAGGGAAGTGGTGGAGTCACCATCCCTGGAGGTATTTAAAAGACAGGTAGACCTCGTGCTGAGGGACATGGGGTAGTGGGACTTGGCAGTGTTAGGTTGATGGTTGGACTTGATGATCTTAAAGGTCTTTTCTAACCTAAATGGTTCTATGGGCTACGTGGACCATGGTTTGAGCAGCACAGCTCTTTCTCCGATCTTCTCACCCCCTTTCATGGTGTTTGGCAGTAGAAGTTTTTCAAATGGGGCTCCTAGAAGTGAACTGATGGAAAATTCACAGGAAAACAGAAAGCTTAATCCACATGCTATCAGACAATGCAGAGGCAATGCAATCCCACTGTGCCATTCCCAGGGGGAAGAGGTATGTGTTGGAGACCTTTTTGATCTAATAAAACCGGTGCATAATGATATTCAATGGCTAGAAGCTCAAGTCGGAAAAATTCAAGCTGGAAATAAGATGCACATTTTTAACGGAAGGTAATGAATCACTGTAACAGATTGCTGGGGGACGGGATAAACTCCCCATCACGCCGAGCCCCGCAGTCGCATCTGGCTCTTGGAGGGTGACGTTCTGCCATCGCAGCACTGTGCCGTGTGGAACCGCTGGCCATTGTCAGCCCATGCGTGGCAGATCAAAACTGCTGCACAGCATGGTGCCTCTGCCTTGCAATCTGGGGTATGCATTTTCCAACGGAAAATGGTCCTACATCTGAGGGAGAGAGCTACAAAGCCATTACTTTTTTCATACTTTATTTGCATGTCTGTTTCCCTAATGCTTTTCCTGGCTCCCCACAACAGAGAGCAGATACCAGCATATCACCCCACACTTTCTGACTTGAAAATAAGGGGCTGCGCGTATCTGGCTTTGGTTCAGTTGACCACTGAGACACATCTCTCTCTGCTCAGTGACCCAAGATGCACGCTCATCACATCTTAATATAGCAGAACACAGGCCCAGGGAATATCCTTCTAACAACTGTCCTTTGATTTATTCACAACAATCACATTTGTAAATGAATATATGCCGAGCCCCGTCACTGTTCCAGTCCATGGATGTTTCTCCATGCCTGCATCTGGATGTCTGACAGTTTGTTTACATGATCACTGAGATGAAAAACTCAAATTATTTGGCTTAGCATCAAGAGCAGCCTCTATTTTAGCAGCCTGCAGTGGCAGCTCCCAATGAATTTTAATCAGCTGTTAACAATGCGTGCATGTTTTGTTGTTGTCAGCGGAAGCGTGCGAAAGGACAGGGTGACATATACTTATTGCGGGATACAAAAGGATTAACCTGCCAAGGTGGCTCACCCCTTTTCACCATGCAGGCGGCAGAGCATGGCCCCTTCCCCGACCTGGCGGGGTGCCCGGTTCCCCTCCATCCTTCTCCTGGCAGGTTCCTCTCCAGCGCTGCCTCCTGTTGCCCATGAGCAACTGGTGTGGAATTCCACACTTTGTAGCTCAAGCATCTGAGCCACCAGATGGGTGTCACTGGGGCTCTGCTAGTATTTGGGTTGGGTTTCCAGCTCCTCTGGGGCTCCGCAGGGCTCTGCTGCAGCCTTGGGAAGCAGCTTTGCTCCGAAGCCATCCGTGCAGGAGGGTGTACAGCCACAGGGAGCTGTGTGTCATAGTTACCTGCTAGAAGAAATAGAGAAGGGGTTCACACAACATGGACAAGAAACAGGCACGTGCCCAGGGATGGGCAACGCAGCAGGCACCTGTTAGCACTGTTGGAGCATGCAGGTGACAGCCTACATGTTCTCAGGGGGGTCTCTCTGTCTGTTCCAGGCAGGAAAACTCCTCCAGGTGCTCCTCCAGCCCAGGCCAGGTTGATGTAGTTGAAGATGTCCCTGGTTATGGTGGGGGGGTTGGACCAGATGGCCTTTAAAGGTCCCTTCCCACTCAAACCATTCTGTGATTCTATGTGCAGGGATGGCAGAATTTGTCTAATGGCCAGATCCGATCAGCAGCAGACCTGGAGGACTGGATATCAAACAGAAAGGCATCAAGAAAATGGGATTTTACTTTAACATCCTACAAGAGAAGATTTTACAGTGTAAATATTGCAGGTCTGCACCAGAGCCAGGGGACCGTAACCAGCTCCTGAGGAAATGGCACATCCACAGTTTGCCCCAAGCTGAGGAGCTTCTAAGAAAAAAAGCTTTTACAACTAATTCATTAATTCCGGCAAAATGATATGTTAACCTCACTCTTTATGCCCTCCCCAGTGAGTGCAAAGCAACATCCCAGCAAGAAAAGCGCCCACCCAGACTCAGGTAACACGCAGGGACCACGTCCACGGTGAAAGGGAGTGACGAGGGCTGTGAGACATCAACCCACCCGCGATGTGCGGGTAAGAGCCCAGCAGGGGAGAAGGCAGGAGGCTGGGAGGGAGCAGCTAAAAAAGAGATTTGCGCACTCTTCTATTTTAGCAGTGCTTTAGTCAGAGCAACACGTATTCCCTGGATATTTTTATCTGTTGCAGTTTGGGAGCGCATCTTTGGGTACCCAGCTGGCTTACGCAACGGAGCCTGCCTGTACAGACCTCAACTAAGCACCATGCTGGTGTCCCCACCATCTGGCAGCCCTTGTGCCCCCATGTCCCATGCCCTGCAGTCCCTTGTTCCCCCACCCGATGAGGGGGATGCAGGGAGCTTGGCAAGAGTCTGTGGGGGACCAAGAGCATTGCACTCCCTCGCTGCCATGTGTTAGGGGAAAGAAGCACCTTCTGGTGCTTGAAACCTTTAGAAGTTGTATTGTTTCCCTCTGCAATGACCATTTTGGAGGGGAGCTTGGCAGGAGCTCCATATGGATCGGGAAGGGGTCACTGTTCCCTGAGAGCCTCCCTTCACTTATAAAACCCTCAGGCATATTGGCCAGGCTCTGAAGGGCCACCCATGACTTCTGCCAGGCTCTAGCTTTCCCTGCTGCCCTTTCAGAGCATCTCTGGAGATGGCACCTTCTCCCGGGCACCCCTCCTTGCCAGCAGTATATTGCCATATACTTTTAAAGGCATTGTGGGGAAACGATCAGCCAAGCTGCCCTGGAGGCTGGCTCAGGCCGTCAGCCTGGGGAAGGGCAAATGTGGACGGAAAGAGCGATGTGTGGGAATTAAGACCAGCACCAGAGGGGCCTGGTGGATTAAAGCTTCCTATGGCTGCTTGAAATTTTCCCATGGCAAATAATTTCTCCTATAAATATAATGACTCAGTGATGCTTGGGAAGAGTTTTCTTACTTCTAGAGTCATCTTCTTTCTAAAAGGCAAATGTCTTATTTATTCCCTACTTGGATAAAGATTTTTCTTTAGCATATATTATTTCCTGCTACTGCTTTGTGAGTCAGGGCACCTTGTACAGACACTGTAAGGTTGTGTCATGCTACAACTGGTTATTTATGTAAGGAGAGATAATTACAGCCATTAATTGAGAATTAATGAATTGTATGCAATCCTCAAGCAGCTTTCTTGCAGCACAAAGGCAGAACCACAGCTGCAATGAGCACCCGAAGAGAAAGTCCTCACCAGGGCTATGCAGGGCTAAAGAACAACTCTAAAAATTGAATTTTAAGGACTTATTTCGAAAACCAGTGTAAGGAGCCATTTGATGCAGAGCTTGGCTTCCCACGAAGCCTTGCCAGACCCTGGAAAATATTTTTGAAATACAGACAAAATGAGGGCAACTTGCAAAGCCTCCCTAGCCTTTTCAAAACCATAAACCCTCTACATGAAGCGCCAGGTAGGGGTGACCTGGAGCATCCTGCCTCAAATGGCCCAGTCTGGCTGGGGGTTTAGTGCCCTGACAGCACCTTGTCCCCACCAACGGGCTGGCGTGGATCCCTCCACCAGGCAAGTGTGGCACTTGCAGTTTGAGGGCCTGCCTGCGTCCCTCGGGCAAGCTGGACTGTGTGGTGGGCACCCCAGGAGTTGGCATCAGCAGGCAAGGGCAGCAGGATTGGCTCTGCAGCACAGAGATGCTGTGTTCACTGATCCAGCTCTCCAGAACACTCTTTGGGGATGCTTTGAGTTTCAAGGCTTTTCGGATGCGTTTGCATCCTCTCTTTGCTGCCATGGGATGTAACAAACCTTTTCCATTTTTGCTCTGTTATAACTCTTTAGATAAGCAGTGAGACTCGCCTTAGCTTACATGATTTTTTTCCACAGCCGGGTGGTATTTGCATTGTGGAGACATCTGCCATAAATGATTCATTCCTTCCCCTCCTCTCTCCACTGATCTTTTCCTCCTAGCCATAATAATATGCATTTTTCCTGTTTATGTTCCTCATGCTTCTGTGTTTGGGATATTTCATGCCCCAGGATGTGGCTGGGAAGGGCAGAGGTGGGTTCCTCTCTTGCAGGAAGGTGAGACCCAGAGCGTGGCATGGGGACATCCCTGCCACCCACCTCCTCTCCCTGGAGGTGTCCCAGACAGCATTGCAAGGGTTGCAAAGCCAGCCTGGCACTGCCTGCGGGACTGCACAGGCGCACTGGATGTTCCCAGGCCAGCCCGGGACTGACACAGACCTCTTCCATCAATACCACGTGGAGAGATTTAAATCCCCTCGGATCAGCTTGGGAAACCACAGCCAAGACTCCCCAACATGCCCATCGTCCCATGTCGTTGCGAAGGTTCAGTGAAGCAGTTGCTAAACAGCTATAAATAGTGAGCTTGGGAAGTCTGTTTCCAACTGCAAATGGCAGAGCTGCAGAGATGGCTTTGCTCTGCTCGGATGGTGCTAAATTTTCCTGAGCTCAATAGCAGAGAAGACAATGAAGATCTCAGATGCTCTGATCCTATTCTCTGACTGCCTTCGCCTTGGTAATTTTGTCTGCCCACCTCCTGCTCCTCCTCCGGCAAACCTCCACCCCCGGGCACAGATGTAGCTGCAGCATCCCCCAAAGAGGATTATCTGAGAAAGGGAGCTGGGAAGAAACAACTTCTGCCTTCGGCTGAGCATCCCTCCTGGGCCTCATCCTGCAAAGCAGGCTGCTCTGATGGAAGCCGTTTGCGCTGAGCCTTGCAGCACGATGGGACATCGCACACCCTCCTGTGCTCCCCACCACCCTGTGGGGCCTTTCTGCTCCATCTCATTCCTTCCGCAGCCCCCACCGCATCCCACCCAAGCCCACAGCCTCTGCGGGGTCCTCAAGAAAACATCTCAACTCAGATCTGAGTCCCTGAACCATGAGAGGAGGTAGCTTGGAGAAAGACTACCCTGGGCTCAGCCCTACACTTTTCCCCTGCATGTTCACTGTTGACCACTGCTGGAGAAGCTCCCAGCCCAGAGTCCAGCACATATGGACAGCCTTATGTTCTTAAACATATGCACCTTTCGTTCAAGAGCACCCTTTCATGAAAGCCGTTCCCTTCTGCGGTCTCGGCATAAGCAGATGCTGCTCGTTTTTGATGTCCGTTGCAGATGGGATCATTTGATCTTCAGATTTCTCAGTGAAGTCAAGTCACAGCCTGCAATTTCCTTTCAGATGCGTTAAGTTCCTGCATAATTTTCAATTCACTCTTCTTTTGTGGGTGATGAATAGAGAAGGGTTTTCTCCATCAAAGACAGTTTATTAAAATGCAAATAAACTTGAGACTGAAGGTCCATTTGAGCATTGAAAATCACATACATCAACAGAAAATATTAAATTTGGTCCCAAGAAGAACTGAAGAGCAGAAATTCTTTTCTGAGGGGAGCCAACATCATCCCCCATCACAAACGCTGCCCACCTCTTCCCACTGAGAGACCTTTATCGGGGGTTTATGGCATCACCCCAAGCTCTGAGCAGCCAAAGCTGACATCTCCCAGGCCAGGTCTCTTACCTGTCTTTTCGGAAAAGTTCAGCCAGAGCAGGGCAGCCACTTTTGAGGAAGAACTAAAAGCTAAAACATTAAGTAAAATATCAGGTTGAGGAGAATCCAGCAGTAAAAACTGTCACTGAAAGTGACATGTTGCAAAGTTCACAAGGACCTTTTCTTGAATGTCCTGGGACATCCACCCCTGCCTGCGGGCTCTGGACTGAGTAGATCTTGAGTCCAGGCTGGGCTTCTCATCATGCCTGACCACATCTGAAACACCGCTGGCCTGATGGGCTGAGCAGGCACCTCTCAAGCCCAGCAGGGAGGCTCTGAAATCCCCCAGACTTCACACGGTGTTTGGCCACAAAACATTTCCAAGGGCTGCAGGGGATGGTGGACAAGTCCGTGTAAGAGGACTCTCCAGAGACTTGCTAAATTTGTAGCAATGGCACCTGCTTGTGCTGAGCATGGATGGTGTCTGGGAAGGTCTCCTGGAAGAGACGGTCTCCCTGCACACCTTGAGTCTACCTGGGGCTCCCCACATGCCAAGTCCCACGGAACCTGGAGCTGCTCCTTGGGAGCAGCTGGAGTGGGGATTTTCCCTGATCTCAGCAGTCCTCGGCTGAAGATGCCATGGAGTACCCATCCCAGATGAATGGTGGTCACCAAGCCTCGTCCTTGCTGCTGTACTTCAGCTTTGTGGCAAAGGCTTCAGGACAAGCATGCCAACTGACATGCTCTGGGAAGTCCCAGACCCCTCAGACATCACCCACTGCCACTCAAACACAATCCCTCTCCTTGGGCTTTGCCAGAGAAGACCCACCATGTCCTTGCCACACAGGCAAGGCTACACTCAACATCCACAACCCTGGGGGATTAAAATATTGAAGGAGCTCATGGATGCTACAGATCCAGGAACTCAGGACAGGAAAGGTGGGCACGTCTCTGTGATTCTGTTATTCTCCTCCCCATCCGTGGCTAAGGCAGCCCAGTGGTTTCGATATCCAACAGGCTGAGCAGGGGGTGGGAATGGACATGAATTGCCTTCCAGGGGAGCTGGAAGCAGCTGCTGGTGATGATGAGGAGGGAGGGAGGAATTAACCCCAGAGCTCAGAGGGGAACAGTCTGCAGATTCACAGCTTTCCTTCTCTCTCTGCCTCTGAGCAAGGCTACATCGCACCAGGGACCACCAGCCTCGGAGTAGCACCCATCTCACACCCTTCCAGCAGGGTGCCACAGGAACCTGGAGGCAGGATTTCCATCCCTGCAACCTGAAAGTATCCCTCGAAAAATTCCCCAGGGCTTCCCCAGGGGTTGGTTTGGTCTCAGAGGGGAGCTGAGAGCGGAGTTGGGGAGAATGAAGGACGGCAACTGGTGCTGGGTGTGCGGGAGCCCTGGGGCAATGGCTGCAGGTGCCGAGGCTGCCTGGGGAGGCAGACGAGGGGAGGGACAGCATATGGGGCAGGATCGAACCCTATTAACCAGCCCCCCTAAATGAGGGTCTGTAAAGTGGAATCACTGTGCACGCCCCAGCTCCTGGGACAGGAGCGAGGGCAGAGGAGCCATCCCAGGTGGCCATTGCCCAAAATAGACCCCTTGTAGACTTCCAGTGCCTGGTCCTGGAGGAGCCACAGGCAGAGGGAGGAGGGAAGAGGGATCTCGTCCCAGGAGGGTGAGCTCTGCTCTTTGCTGGGGATCCAGCGAGGTCCGTGGCTGCAGGGGACATCCCCAGCTATGCTGGTCCCCAGGGAGGTGTGTCACTTGTTGATTGATGTTTCTGTGGCCATCTGCAGCCCGGGAGGCCAAAGCCGTGACCAGAATCTATCTAGGTTGCCATGGCAGCAGGGGAAAAAAACGGTAAAAAAAAGGAAAAAAAAAAGTGAGTAATAGGTATGGGAGAAGGGATCTCAAAAAATTAAAAAGCCAACAGCATCTCAGTGCCAACACAGACCTGGTGGAAGCTCCTGGGTGCCATGGGTCACCCTGAGTAACCAAAAGCTGAGCAGCCGCCAGCTGCAGTCCTGGTTGTGTGCCGCCTTGTGTGCAGGGCCGTTAGGTGACAGCAGCAGCACCCAGTGCCATAGAGTCGCCCATCAGCACCTTAGGCATGCAGAGGAGAGGGGATGGGTCATGGATGGACGCAGAGCAGTCATGGGAGGAGGAGGAGGAAGCTGGGACCAGCATTACAAGTACATCCCTCTCCTTGGAGGGAAAAAAGCCTTTCAGAGCCTTACGGGACACCGGGATCAGGTAGAGGTGCTGCACAGCCCATACATTCAGATAAGTTCCCTTTCTTACGTATGAAAATGCTTCAGTGTTTCCTTGTCCTGTCCCAATCCCTCGTGCCTCATGCTGGAGCCCCAGGCACCCGGCAGCTGGCACTTGCCACTGTCTCCAGGATGTCCAGAGGTTGCAAGAGCCCATCAAAGCAGATTTGTTCCTCGCCTGGGCTTTTCCCAGGTCCAGGAGGACTAGACTGACTCATTTTAATTCTCCTCCTTTTCTTTCATAGGTTGATTTTCTCCAGTCCTGTTCCCCACACCTCTCTGCTCCCAACTGCTCTGCCCTAAGGCACAAACACAACTCCCCAAACCTTTCATTTTGCTGACATTTTAGCAGCCCTTTCAAATTGTATGGTTGTGGCAAGTGGGAGGCTGAAGCTCGGTACAAACTATGCCCTTTTTGCTTTCCTGGAAAGAGCCTTCGATGTTTCTCTGCTAAAAAATCAAAGCAAAAATCATGGGGAGTCATGAGTTACGGGCAAGAGCTTCAGAGCTAGCAGGTCCTGGCCCTCTACAATTCATCCATGCTGGGAACAGGACCATGGCTGGGCAGTGCTCTCCTTTCAGCCAGGAGACAGTCTTACCTGGCTGCTGGTGAACCCATGGGTATCTTCTTGGCTCTTGAAGGTTATGAGCCCGAAGTTACCTACTGTGGAGCAGACATGGAGCACCAATGTCCTGGTGTCCGCCCTTTCCTCTTCCCGTGGTCCAGATGTCTCTTTTCCCACGAGCTCCCTTAGGAGGTTCAGGCTGGAAGCTGCCTCTTAGCTCTGGCATGGAAAAGGTGGTCTGAGCCCCACATCTGCTCCAGCTCAGGATTTCCCCCACCACATCCACAACCCTCATCTCCAGACGTCCAATCTGCGACGTCTCTGCGCCTGCCCGGGCAGCCCATGCACTGGATGGATGGCAGAGCTGGGTGGGAACATACCAAAGAAGTGTCCCTGCAGCAAACTTCAGCTCTGCGCGTGGTGGCCTTGGTCCTGCCCCTGGGGACAGAACAGGCACGTTGTAAGGGCTGTAAGGCTGTAAACCATCTCCCACCCAGCCATGCACATTGCATCTACTCTGGTGCCCTACGGCCCTTAAGAATAAACAGGGAAAAAAGAAGAAAGAGGCTTTTGCTTGGAGAGGAGTTGGTCCCTACCTCGGGGGATGGGAAGGTGGCATTCTCTCGTCCACTCTTGGCTACAATCACAAGGCCCTGAGGTATGTCTGCCCAGAGCGATGCCCCAGGCAAGGTGTTTACACATCTCTTCTTTCGTGAGATCCTGCTGCGTTGCCAGGACAGCAAGGACCCTCCAGGGGAGAAGTGTCAGCGCATCACAGAGAAGGTACAGTGAGGACAGTTCAGCTTCCAGTGAGATGCCCCATGAGATATTTTCTCTCCACATCCACCCTGAGCCCAGCTGCCACCTGTGAGGGGACACTGGTTTCTCTCTGCATCCTCTCACCGTGTTGCCCTTTAATTGAGACTAAAAATGTGATTTTGCCAGCCAGAGGTGAGTCTTCATGAGGAGTGGGCTGTCGGGGCTTGGAACATGCCTAGTTTGCTTCCCTCACATCTCCTCAGCGCTTCCACCACCTCCTTGATTCATCTGAGTGTGTCACTGCATGGCAACAGGCTGGTGGGAACACCCACGCCGCGTTATCCGCGGCAGGAGGAGAGGGAGACTTGCTGAGGAGCTTGAAGCAGCGACTCCTCTGTGGAGGGTAGTGTGGGATCAACGCCACCGTGGCATGAGCATCAGCAAACTCCCACAGTGAGGCATGGTGGCACCTTCTGCTGACCTTGGCAGAGATAAGCCCAGCCTCTTGTGCAGACTCTAAAGAAGGGTGAGTGTCCTGGAGTCGTGGCTTTCATCTGAAGGCCACTTAGAGCAACAGAAAAACTCAGCATGTGGGTATCAGCCCATCTATCTCGTCCTGCCTAACATTAGATGTCCTCCGTGAAGACATCCACATCTGAGCAAGTCTCCCCAGGCTCCCTTTCCAAACCCCTGCCGTATTTCAGATGTCTAATTTAGGAAGAGATGAATCCGAGTCCTTGGACAGAGCCACCAGACAGAGGCGCCTCTTCCTGTGGGCTACAAGCTGGTGAAACATCGGCACATCTGGGAGTAAGCAGCTAAAATGCACTTTGCATGTCCATGGAGTCTTCCCCGCAGGCTGGTTGTCCGAGTCCATGCCACATTCTCACCTGCGTAGGCAGGTTTTACAAAACTCCAGATTTTGCCAAGCCCCGGATAGTGGTTTATTTAGTGGTTGCTTAGAGAAGATGGACAACGGCACCGATTTCCTGAGTCCAAGGTCTCCCTTCGCGTGCAACACATCATAGCAGATGTTAAACAGCGACGCTAAGCATCTAATTATCACATTAACAACATAAATATGAAAGAATACAGGGAAGCAGACTGACTACCAAAGTTATGCAAAACATCTAACCTGCAGACAGTTTTCCCATGTAATTACTGTAATGCTAAACGTCGTTACATAATGACTGCAGATTTCAGGTCAGATACTCCATACGTCATAGAAGCATGGTGTGTTTTGACATTTATGGGAATACTTTTTATTTTTAGTTAGTTTGGTTACCATGGCAGTGAGGAGAAATCTGCACTCGACGCAGCTATACATTGGATTTTGGCCTCCCACTTGATACATCCAAAAAGCTTTGCAACCCCTTTCCCCAAAATTGTCAGCCGTAAGCCGCGATGGGTGGAAGGAGGCTTGAAAATAGCCCACAGGCGGCTCTTTAATGGGGAAGCTATTCCCGAAGCCCCCCTCTAATGCCAGGCACTCATTAGCAGATCAAGTTTTACTTATTTAGATATCTCAACGAAGCAGGCTAGTAGAGATTGAAGGGGTTTAGATCATAATGAATGAGGCGCGTTCTGCTCAAAGCAAGCAAGAATTGTCTGAAAACGGGAATATCTTGAAAATATCTGGGGTCCCATTCCCCACCCCAGGTGCCGTGGGAGCCGTGAACAGAGCCGCGGGAGTTCACCAGCAGGGACGTGACCCTGGTGCACCACGAAAGGGTGGCTTTTACAGCTCTCCTAATTGGGAAGCAAGAAACAAAATGCCTTCGCTGCCCTCCGGAGCCTCTCAGCCATTAGCACAGCCAGAGATGATGGGGGGGGTGGGCGGTGATAAATAACTGCCCGTCGGCACTGCATCGCTCCCATGCTCCGTTTGATGAAGTACCTCCGGGTGCTGCGAGCTCGCCATGCTGCGGCACCCGCTGAGCTGCGGCTGGGGTTGGCTTCCAGCAACAGCGATTTAACTCCTTGAAAACCTCCGGAGCAGGAGCACTGCAGAGGCAAAGGAAGGACCCTGGATTGCATCCGCAGGGGTTAGGAGCAGATCGCTTCACCCCTTCCTCTGGTAGGGGACAGCCCGATCTCTGGCGGGAGGAGGCAAAGCAGAAAGGGAGGGGTGTAAGGCACCCGATCGGCCACCACAGAGGGATAGTGTTGGGACAGACCTGACCCTGCCACCAGCCTCCCCAGAGATGGGGGTTTGGGGTTGGGCTGTTGCTGAGGATAATCTCCCCAGTGAGAAGCAAGGGTGAAGCTTAACGGGAATCCAGTCTGGAGTGTACGTGTGCTAAATACTACTGGGGGAGAAAACGATCCCATCAGCCTTCCAGTTGTTTTCCAGCAAAATGTGGGAATTCATTGCAGACATCGCAGGATCTGTCACCGCCTGGGAGCTCAGGAAATTCAGGGTTGCCCTGAGCCTCCTCTGCCTTGGCCAGTGTAGACTGATGCGCTCTGGGCCCTTTTGCCGAGACCTTTGTGTTCTTCCCCTTCTCCTCTCCTTGCAGCTCCCGCTGGGGAGGGCATGGCCACGGGCTTCTGCTTCCCTCAGCATCTCTCTTGTGATACCCTCAAACCCCCTTAGATCCCCACTGCCTTATCTATGGTGACATCTACATCACCTCTCCAAGTGTACCCAAGTGCCTGGCTGCTGTCTTCTGGGTTGCAGTGAAGGGCACAGAAGAGACTGGAGGTGAGGTTATATTTGTGGAACATCCCCCAAAACCAGCCTCCTGGGGACAAGTCCCCTGCTTGAGGTTTCTCCTCCCTTTTCCCAGCGGTGGCTTGCCTGCTGTGCCAGTGTCGGATGGGGTGAGCTGAACGCCCCACCAAGCCTCTGAGTGCTGTACCGGCACACGCACCTCCATCACTCGGATCGCTGCTGGAGAAACCAAACGCAGATTGGTTCACCAAAGCCAAAAAAAACCCATGCGAATTGGCGTTAAGGTTCCCCATGGCTGGACCCTATTATGGTTAAAGAAGCGTTGGATTGTTTATGAAGCCAATAAATTTCAGTGGGAGAGAGATTCCTTTTCAGTGCTGAAGACGCAGGGAATATCACACCTTCAGCACATCTTCTGCACCACTAAATGTTCCCCAGCTGAGCCTTTGGGCTGTAGAGAAAGGAGGAAAACGACAAACCCAGCCCGTGGGAGGAAGGACAGATTTCTCTGGTGGGATGAGTTGAATATTGCTGTTCTCTGAAATGAGTCACAGGTCGGAGAAGTGGGGCATTAATCTCAGGGGAGATGAGTAAGTGGGCAGCATGCGAAGGCAGTGGTCAAAGGAGCATCACAATTTATACCTGCAGCTCAGCTCTTCCCATGTATTAGCCACCACTTGATTAAAAACAGAAATTTTCCACCAACTCCCCACAGTAAAAAATGAAAAATAAATGATGTCACCTTTGAGAGTAATCAGCAAATTCAGATTTGCAGATTTTGCAATACATCTCACTCTGAGGCATCATTTAAGCGTTTAGCTCCTCTTTCGCAGTCCTCCTGCAGCAGTGAGACATCCCCAGGTCCTGGCGCATCGCCAGGCTGGGAGCTACTTCGTGGAGCAATTTTGCCATCTTATTTTCAGAAGCGATTTTCAGAAGGCGTTTCCAGGAGGTGACAGAGAGGCACTGCCACCCCGGGGCTCAGCCACTCGCCGATGCCCGCGGTCACTGCGGGCATCGCGGATGAAAAGTCCTTGGAGAGCAGCAGCGGTTCTTCAACCTCTGGGTTTTTACCCTTACACTGTGCTACCGCTTCGGCGCTGGTTTTAATAAGGAAAGTGTGTGCTCAGCGATTGTAATTAAAGTCTGTTAAAGGAAAAGATCATTAAATATTTAAAACGGTTACACTGTTAATGTTCTCGTTAGTGTTTCTCAGGACCTGGCCTCCCCAGCAAAGAGACTCGGCTGCCCAGAGCAAGCCCCCGTCACACGGTGGCCCCGGCCACCTCCCACAGGTGCTTCAGCGGGGTTTCAGAACGTACGGAGCAGGGGTTTATTTAAGACCCACCCTGTGTGGGTGGCAGTGAATAACTTTCTCAGTAAGAGAAAGACTCAGTAAGTCTAGAGAGGTTGCTCATCAGCCAAAGAAGCCCGGAGTGTCGTTTGGGGAGCAAGGGTGAGAGGGAAGCAGTGAGATGCTGACTTGGACTGTGACTCAAGCAGCTCCTGACTCAGAGCCCACTGAGGTCAGTGGAAAGTCTCTTCCCGATGCTGGTTCAGCCCCAGGCTCAAAAATGGGTGGATCTCCTGTGATTTGATGAGCACTGCCTGTCTGAAATAGGTGTAACAGCTCTGCAATTCGATGGCACTCGTGCCATCACCTAGGTAGGGAAGACTTCCCAGTTGCTCCTTCCCAGAAGCTTTGCCTGTCTCCAACACAACACATAAAATTCTGTCTTCCAGTGTTTTACCATTGGGAAGCTCTTCTCTAGCTTCCCAAATCCATCTAGTCCCAGGAAACTGCACCGCTATCCCAGGAAGCTGCTATTCGCTGCCAGAAGTGAGGGAAAAGAGCTGGCAACGGCCGTCAGACTGCAGCAGGCTCTGAGCGATGGAAAGCAACCTGTCCTGGCCGGGCAAGGGGAGATTGGTTCTGAGAACTAGGCATCAAAACATTCCAAAACTTGAAGATTTCTTGTCACAGTTTGGGCTGGACACTAAAATCCACCTACACCTTTTTGTAACCATCAAACCAGGATAGTTTGTCTACAGGCACAAAGTGGATGCTTTGTGTTCAGGCGAGTTGGTGACAGTGAGATAAAATGGGGAAAGATGCCACCTGCGCTCAATGAAGGTCAATCATCCACAATAATTGGGCACTTTTCTTTGCAAAGAAGAAACCTTGGAGACAAATGGGAGGTGGTTTCAACTTTCGGAGCTGCTTCAGTGGACCTAAAATGGTGCTTGGAGCAAATGATATAACTAGTAAGAAGACCTGAAAACTGTGCTGGGAGGCAGCTACTGATGGAGCCCTGGGAGTTTGAGACCTGGGATGCTGTTAGACATCTCACCTAGCATTTCTGCTGATGATCTTTGAGCCAGAGGAGAGTCACCTCAGCAAACATGCTAACAACACAAAGCCGGGAGGTGTCATCAGTGGAGAGCAGAAGAAGGGTACGTTGGAAACTCTGAATGACCCAGGCGGGTAGAATGACAGCAGGGATATGGATGTCAAGGTCATGCATGCATGTAAGGACTAATGAACAAGGATTTCTGCTGTCAGCCAAGAGCTCATCCCTTCAAAATGACTGAGGAGAAGGCGGATCAGGGTGTATTGGTTGATCACGGGATGAATTATGAGCTGCCAACGTCTTAAAGTCATAAAAAGGCGACTAATCCTAAACTGCATCTGCTGGGATGTTTCCAGGGGACAGGGTTCCCAGTGGACAGAGGGGAACACGAGTGTTCCTGCACAAAGGGCTGGAGGGGCCCCATGTAGCAACGAGGTACCACGCCTGGGACCTCCAGGCACGAGAGGAGACCACATTTCCAAAGCCTGAAGCAGGTTTCCCGCATGGCAGTGGAAAGATCATCTGCTTGCATCGGACACCCGAGGCCTCTCCAGCAGCATGGGGGGACCTCTGGGAAGGCCCCGGGGCAAGCCAGGCACCTCCCAGCCCCCTCCTCTCTGGAGGGGAGCCCCGAGCCCTCATCTGCTCTCTTATTTATCCCTTCAAGGTGTCACGGGAGTGCGATGAGTAAAGGAGACTGCAGAGCTCTTTGTCTCAGCTCATTCCTCTCTTTTATTTATTAGCTCTAGCCTGGCTCAGGTCCTCATAAATCAACCCAAACTCACCCTCCCGGATACCCATTACCTGCACACACGTGCCTGTGTCCTGGCGCGCCGTCATCTGTCCAGTCCACCTCTCCCCTTGAAATCTCACCCCTGTGCAGAGACAGGGGAGCGAAGGTGGGAGCCAGACAATCGATCACCTTCCCAAGACCCTGCCGGCAACCCACCTGCGGGGAGATCCAGGCGGGCTCGCTCTCTGCCCGGAGGGATGGAGATCGATCGGCATCGCAGGGATGATGCTGGCAGATTAATTAGCGACAGACAGCCTTCAGCTTTGTGTCCCACTGCTCCTCGCTCCAGCCTAAGACATGAATGCTATTGATTTCCCGAGTCCCGCCTTCCTTCTGCCCTGTAATCCTTTCGCTGGTGGGGATCTCGGCAGAAAAATTTGTAGCAGACGTGTGTTTGCACATACACATGCATAAATATAAAACAGTGGAGGTTTAAGAAACCACTGTTGCCCAAACTAAGTGAAATTCAGGCTATTTGTCATGAAGGTAATATTAACATGAAGAAAATATTTAGTTCTCTAAATGGAAGAAACAGCCCCTGCCTCCCAAGAAGGATTTACAGCCCTCCATGCCTGCGGTGTCTTGACGTGCAGTGTTCCCCCTGCCCAGGAGCCCGGGATCCCCCACAGGTCCCCCGGGGGTGGGCCTTGGACCTGCTCCCAGCTGCCCACCTCCACCTTTGTGTCACCGTCACCAACCACTTCCTCCCACGGGGATTTCACAGAACAATATATTGCGGGATTTCCATGGAGAATTGTTGAGGTTCAGAACTTTCTCCCCAGTTTGCGATGAAGATTTTGTCTTCCCTGGGATAACTCCAGGACATCACACTTGTTCCTTCCCTCCAGCTGCCAGCGCTGGGCAAGTCCTGGCCGTTACACCAACCCTTACTTCCATCCTCGGGGGACTAGGGGCTCTCATCCTCTCCATCCCTTTTCCTCTCTCGACTCGTGGTCCCTTGTGGCCCTTGTGACATCTGCCCATCTTCTCTTTCCCCATATTCTTATTTCTCAAGGAACAACTCAGCGACACAACGCAGCTGGTGGGTGCCATGAGCCAAAGGAGGTGGCTGGCATGGAGCTTGGAAGGGGATGTGGGAGCAGGTCCTGACACCGTGTGCCACCTCCGTTCCCTGTGTCACACACCAATTAGTGTGGGTTTCCAATGGGTTTAACAGCACCACAGTGGTGGTGTGATCTTTTTGGGGGGTAACACACCACATATGATTCAAACAGCATCACTCACCGCCCCATCTTGCTCCTGCTGGTATTCCAGGCTTGATCCTGATTTCTAATCTGCGTTTCCAGCAGACAAAGCAAACACACCTTCAGGCTGGCGGGGCGCAGAGGGGAACGGCCAGGAGCGGGCAATTTGTGTTCATGATAACAGCCCTTCTTGTTATTACAAATCACCAAGGGGATGCAACAGCGCTTACACAGAGTCCCAACGACTTTAATTTATCTCAGCCCAGCGGTGTCTTCTGCATCCCCCAGAGCAGAGCCTGGTTACAACAGAAACGGAGATGGACCATTCCCACGGCGGGAGCCGGGGCCACTTCTAAAGCTGGGGCTCCTGGCAAGAGGCACATGAGAAAAGCAAGAGCCAGCTTGGAACAAGACAACTTCTTGATCCTTTAACTCGTAATCGCTGATCACAGCGACATTCGACAAATGAATGTTGAAGCTGGGTCAAGTAATTATTGCAGGTTCATAGCTGCACGCTGCACAGTTCTCGGGGCAGTAACGAGTCTGACAATTGTAAATAATATGAAGCCAGAGCACGGGGATGCTTCCCTCTTGCTGAGACGAAAGCGAAGGCACAAGCTGCTGCGCCAAGGAGAAAAGAGCTAAGTGTTTATGGCCAAGGGTCGCTTCCAAATCCACTGGCTGCATTCCTCTTTGTAGGGCTTGTTCCTCTTTCCGCCTATTTACATGATCAGCATATCCCTACAGCGGGAATGGCACCATCTACCAAATGGCCACGGGAAGCAAGAGGCAGAGCAGACAAGGAATGATGGTTTTACTCCAGCAAAAAGGCAGCCAGAGGAATGAGAGCAGAAAAAAAATGAACAACTCTGAGCGGACACCAAAAGGGAGCAGAAGAGGAGAGCTCAGAAGAGCCCGGGGGAAGGCAGGGTGTCGGTGGTCGATCTGGAGCCAGCAGGAGCCTGGAGAAGCAGAAAAGAAAGTACAAATCACCCTGCTCTCCCCCGGCACGGAGCAGGAGGGAGATAGGCTCGGAAAGGCCTTTCTCTCCTTATTACTTGTCCCTCCTTATCAGGCTGAGGAACGGCAGTGCCTGCCTTCTGCATCTCAGCTCTGGGGTTCTCCCCCTTCTCCCACCGGCGTGGGAGCTGGAAATCGTACCTGCTCCCAGATACTGGGAACTGCACAAACCCACTGGGGATGGAAAGAGCCCCTCGGTGTCCCTGCCCAAAGCTGTACCCATGAGGGGCTGGACCTTTCAAGGCTCAACCTGATAAATCCCACCTGAATCTCTTCCGTACCCACCCCAGCTGCGGGGTAACGCACAGCTGTGCGGGAAGCGATGCTCTGCTCCAGCGGGATCTCGCTCCTCCGCTCCCCCGCTATCCATTCTCGTGCTCACCCACGCAACACCACAGCTCAGGCTCAGCGGTCCTGGGGGCTGGGGATTCACCCATGTCCCCACAGAGGGATGAACTCAGCAGGTGGTGGCAGGTCCCTGGCACGTGGCCGCTTGCACCATAGCCCTTTAATCTGCCCAAGAGTCAGATGCACAGCATGGCTCAGTGTCCTGGTTCAAGCAACACAGGACTAATTTCTCTTCTAATGCTTGGGAAAACTGCACTTTTAGAAGACTTTAGTGTCCAAGTTGGTGAAAATATTTACTTTACAGCCAGCTCTGGTGGGGGGGTTTCAAGGTTTCAGTGTTTTCGAGTTTAGCCAGGTGCAGGGATGAGGAGGAGCGAGACCCAGGCATTTGCCCCAAGCTGCCAACAGGATTATTTCAGACCATGAACGGCACATTCAATAGAAATTACAAAGTTTCCTGCGGAGTTTTTTTTCTCTCCCTTGATGTCTGGGATCCTGAGCACTCCTTGCCCTGGTGCCGGAGCCCTGAGCCCTTCCCTTCCTCCCGAAGCCGCAGCGCTCGCAGTGTCCCGCATTGGCCGTCCCCTGCTGGGAGTGCAGCTTCCTGCTGAGAGAACGGGCTGGGTATAGTCCTTGTCTATTTTATATTGGTATCGGGATCAATATGGGTTCTTTAGTGTTATTAATGTTAGTTATTTAGTCTTATCCTATTAAATCTGTTTATATTTCAACCCTTGGGTTTCCTTGTTTTCCCCGATTCCCATTCCCAGGTGGGGAGGGGTGAGAGAATAATTGTCTAAACGGCAATAAATTGTTGTGGGTTCTTCAAACCATAACACTCAGCAACAAGTGGTTCCTCAAGAAGGGGGCAGGCAGACCTGCGTCGGGGGCACACAGTCCTCGAGTAGGGGACAGAGAGCCCCTGGGTGTCCCCAGTGCTTCTGCCACCTCCCCACCATGGAAACTGGTGCGCGCAAGAGTGGTGGCAAGTGCACTACATGGCTTGACTATTTCAGAAAATAACCTCGATTTCTGGGGTGGCGGGATCCCCGCCAGTTCCCAGCACTCTGCATGGGCACGTAGGAGCAGCCAGAGGAGAGAGCACCGGCGACTGTCCCATTTTGCCTGGACATTTCCAGCACCAAGCAGATCACTGCCTCTCCGGGATGCTGCGAGATCACCCCCACCAGCAGGGACTGCCACATGCCGTGTCAGAGTTCTGAGGGCATTTAATTGCCCTGATGAGCCTCACCGGGGGGGCGCCCCCACCCCTCTGCCCAGGGTCCCACAGCTCCGGCTAAGCTCAGGTCTTGGCCCTTGGCCCCAAACTGGCCAAACCCTCCGTCACAGGGGTCAGTTAGCAGCCAGCCCTCACCCCTTACAGTTACTGGGGTCGCTGTGAACCTGCCTCAGTTTCCCCACCTTTGCCATCAGTCCCCCTGTGTCACCCCATGGCTTAGGGCATCAGGATCCCCAAGCCAGTCTCCCCACAGACGTAGTAACTGCCCGTCAATGGTGGCGAGGGCTCGTTCTTTCCTCAGGTCCAGGGCCTCGTGCCCCACACACGGGATCAAAAGCCAACCTTCCTCCGTCCCTCGCTGCCCCCGCAGCGGCTTCACAGACACTCTGCAGCCCCTCTGAGCTCCAGTCCTGAGCCCCAGGCTGGACATTCCGTCCCCAGGCTCCCATACCGAGCTTCTCACATCATGGCTCCTCTCCCGAGATGCCCAAAGACACCGTCGCGGGAGGCACAGGGCACCCGCGCTAACAGGCAGCCCCCAAACGGCTGCACGGGGAGAGATAACACAGAGACATTCCAAGTAATCTTATTTTCCCATTGGCTGAAAAGGAAGCGCTATGCCGCACGGCACGTCGCCAGGGTATTTTAAAGACCTTAGACGACCTTCAGAGCGAGCCTGGTTGACAAGCCAGCCGCAGGCCCCCTCCCCGCTCTGCCACCCCACGGGGACATCCCAGGCTCGGGGGCTGCAGCGGAGCCTCACCCTCCGGCTCCCCTTAAAAAACAGGCAGGGGAGAGGCTGCAAACCACCCTGCGGCCATCGAACCGGGCTCTTCTGCAAGGAGCCCGGGTCACCTTCCCTCCAGCAGCCCCCCTGAAGGCTGGGACCTGACTCTCACTGCCGTGACCCCCAGCACAGGGTCCTGCCACGCCGGCGGCTCACAGAGGGGCACCGCTGGCCTCCTCCTGCCGGCAGCGAGCCCCCCCGAAACCCCTCTCAGGCCAGGCTGTGGGCCTGGGGACACCGCGGTGTAGGGAGCCGGGGGAAGTCGCCATCTTGGGGGGCACCCCTGGGCCTTGGGGCAGGCTGCTGCGGGCACCGCGGGCTGCCCGCGAGGAAGGCGAGAAGCCGGTGGCGGTAGGGACCGCTCCCCTCGGGCTCCAGGGGAAGGGGAGCCGGGGCGGGGGGAGCCGCGGCGGGGAGGGCCCAGGAGGGGCCCGGGGACACAGACCACAGACCCCAGACCCCGCCGCTCCGCACCGCAGCCCTGCGCGGAGAGACCCCCCCCCCCCCGCTCCCCGCAGAGCCGCCGGCGGGCGGGCGGGCGGGCGGACGGACGGGCAGGCGGCGGAGCCAATCGCAGCGCGCAGCCCGCCCCCCCGGCGGCGGGCGGGCCAATGGCGAGTGGAGGGGCGGGGCGGGGCGGGGCGCGCGGCGGGCGGGCGGCAGTCGGCGCCGAGGCGCGGTGCGGTGCGGGTCGCTCCTCTCGGTCCGCCGCGGCCGCCGCGCCGCCGCCCTCCCTCCCTCCCTTATGGAAGAGATGGAAGAGGAGCTGAAATGCCCGGTGTGCGGCTCCTTTTACCGGGAGCCCATCATCCTGCCGTGCTCCCACAACCTCTGCCAGGCGTGCGCCCGCAACATCCTGGTGCAGACGCCGGAGTCGGAGTCGCCGCAGAGCCGCCGGGCTTCGGGCTCGGCCGTCTCCGACTATGACTACCTGGACCTGGATAAGATGAGCCTGTACAGCGAGGCGGACAGCGGCTACGGCTCCTACGGCGGCTTCGCCAGCGCTCCCACCACCCCTTGCCAGAAATCCCCCAACGGCGTCCGCGTCTTCCCGCCGGCCGCCCCGCCGCCCCCCGCCGCCCTGGCCCCGCCGCCGCCGCCCCGCAACGCCTGCCTCACCTGCCCGCAGTGCCACCGCAGCCTGGTGCTGGACGAGCGCGGGTTGCGGGGTTTCCCCCGCAACCGCCTGCTGGAGGGCGTCATCGACCGCTACCAGCAAGGCCGGGCGGCGGCCCTGCGCTGCCAGCTCTGCGAGAAGGCGCCCAAGGAGGCGGCCGTCATGTGCGAGCAGTGCGACGTCTTCTACTGCGATCCCTGCCGCCTGCGGTGCCACCCGCCCCGGGGACCGCTGGCCAAGCATCGCCTGGTGCCGCCGGCCCAGGGCCGCGTCAGCCGCCGCCTCAGCCCCCGTAAGATCTCCACCTGCACCGACCACGAGCTGGAGAACCACAGCATGTACTGCGTGCAGTGCAAGAGCCCCGTCTGCTACCAGTGCCTGGAGGAGGGCAAGCACTCCAGCCACGAAGTCAAGGCCCTGGGTGCCATGTGGAAGCTCCACAAGGTGAGCCCTGGCTCCGCGGTGGCTTCCGCCAGCAGCCCCCGCCGAGCCCTGCAATCAGGAGATGGCCACGGAGGGCCACCTGTCCAGTACATCTTGTCCTGCATGGCCCAACTTCCATCGGGAGCATCGCTGCCCACACTCAGGCTGCATTTTGCACCCTTGCTTGGGAAGAGTGTTGCCCCCAGGCACGGGGAGGCTGGCGTTGGGCAGATGATGCTCCCCGTGGGTCCCCAGATTGTGATAGCTGGCTCCCCATGAGCCAAGGCTCCGCTGAAGGAGCTGTCGGGGTCTGTGGGCGATGGCTGGGGGTGGATCAGGGACACCTGCGCTGCAGAGCTGGAAGAGCGATGGGGAGCGATGCTTTTGCGAGGAGGGAGGTGTGAAATCCGCCGCGGGGGAGGATGGGGACGTGGCAGCGGGGTGCCCTGGGGGGCTGCTGAGGAAGGGCTGCTGCCTCCTCCTGCACACCGAGTCACCAGGAGGAGGAGGGACGGCAGCGGGCAGCGCGGTAGCAGAGCCTTTTGCTGAATACTGATCGGCTCCCCTTGAGCATACTCATTCCCACACACGTCCTCGCTGGAGGAGGGGGTCCCAGTGCTTGAGGGCAGGGACGCAGCCATCAATAGCTTCAGCTCAGCTCCATCCACCCCGCTGCCTCCCTCCCTCCTTGCGCCGGTGACCCCTTTGCCGAGGGAACTGGGGCAGAAGTGACGGAGACGCGGGCGGACAGGGCACAAGGGGATGGGCATCACTTCTTGGATGAACATTGAAACAATTGTCCCCATTGGCAAATCGGTGCTGGCAGGAGCAGGTGGGAGGACTTGCGATGGGGAGTTGGAGAGATGGGGAGGTGCGTGACCCCCCCTGCCGAAAGGGACTTGGCCGTATCGCTTTCCAGGAATGTCCCTGTCACACTTTGGCAGGCTGCGTGGCGGAGCGTGGCCCCGTGGAGGATGCAGACCGCTGGGCTGCAGCTCTGCGCCCCATGTTGGGTCAGTGGGTGCATGCAGGGACACGCCATCACTTGTCGTGACGCTCCTCGGGAGGGCTGGGAGAAGAGGGTAACCCATTTATGTTGTGGTGTGGGAGGAAAGAGTACGGCGGTGCCTGTTGCTGCTGGAAGGTGCTTGTCCTGATCCCCTTTTGCAAAGGGGCCCTTACAAAGATGAAGCCCAGTTTTGGCGCCCCATGCCCTTGTCCTCACACCTGGTGTGGGGCTCCTGGGGGTGCACCATGGCACAGAGCTGACCTTCTCACAGGAGCGTGGGGTCTCTTCACCAGCGTGTTGGTGTGACATGAGCCATCAGGTACTGGGAGCATCTCGTTCCTCTTGCCTCTTATGAAACCCAGGAAGCACTCACTGTGCCTGGTCTCCAGAGTCTGGTGGTCCTCCTGGCCCAGCTCTTGGTGGAGGATGAACCCATTCGGTCTATGCTGACTCAGAAGAGCAGGAGCGGAGGTGGGTCCATCTCTCAGTGTTGTTCTGCAAAACAAGAGAAATCTAATGGGTACCAGGCCTTTTTGTAAGGTTTTGGCTTCACCTTTCCGCTTTGATTCGGGTGCGGCAAGGCTCTTGGTTAGATACACGCATGAGCATCTGGACAGTGTTGTATGCAAGTACCAAGATACTTCAGGTTCAGTCCTTGTGTTCTTGATTAGAGCGGCTTATTCTTCCTTGAATGCTTAGCTTGTCTTTCAAAATACCTTTCCACGGAGGAGAGCTTTAGCAATGCAGTGTTTCGCTGACGTAGCCAGCAGACACGGAACTGTAGCGTTATTTGAAATGATGATTTTCATGCGGTTTCTCTCCAGTTTTCGGAAATCGGAATGTGAAGTCACACCTGCCTTGAGTGAGCCTGCATTTCTGCAGGGATTTATTGCTAATTCGTGATGTTTGCTTGTTAGGGGAGGGAAAAGAGTCTGTTGAGTCACATGTGGCAGTACAGTATAATCGAAGGAATGATTTCAGAATCGCTCTTTGAGATGCCACATGATGAAATGACGGGGAGAGGCTATAGACATTTCAGGCTTTATCCTGCTTGGGTCTGGGCATTGGGAACCAAACCACCTGTGGATTTGAGCGGTGAACCTCCTGCAAAAACACCTGCGTGTCATTATTTGAAGGGATGGGCCTCTGGCAGCAAGACAAACTTGCCAAGAGGGTGACTGTTCCTTTTTGCCTCATCTTTTTTGCCGCGACGAGTGGGTTGCAATGAGTTCCTACAGCTCGTAGGAAAAGACGGGAGTCGTCAGCGCTTGACTTCTCTTCCACAATTACAACGCCGCTCAGTGCGAAATATTCTTAGGGCTACATCCACGCTCTTCATTTCTGACCTGAGGAGACTGTGATTCTCGCCGCAGTCTGCGGTGACCCAAGAGTGCCTTGATGAGCTGTTGTTCTTGAAAGCGGTGTTCACGCGTCAGTACGTGATTGCCGGGCCCTGGGCAATCGCTGTTAAGTGCAGCGTGCTTTGCTTTGGAAAGGAGACCAAAGGGCTTTTTACAGACCTCTTCGGAAACTGTCCCCGTTTTTCCTTTCCTCTGATAGAGCACTGATTGTGTGCTTCTCACAGATGATGGTTTCAAAATAATCTGTGCTGAGGCACAATCAAACATAATTCAGGGAGCTAAGATTTCTAAGCCGGATGCAAATCATGGGAAATCCTCTCTTTTCCTGTCTTCCTTTCAGGACAGCTCTTGGAAGAGGGGGTAAATATTCAGCGAAAACATAGGGGGAAATGGGTTTTTAATCTGAATTGTCCCAGTTTTGTATGTATATTGCAGCTGTCTGGATTTTATCCTGACAAGCCGGAGTGCCGCTTGGCATGTCAAAAGCAGAAACACAAGATGGAGCTGAATCATTTATTCTTTGCGCATTCAAGTCCCTCTTGCTTTTGCTGGGAAGCGTGTGGTGAGTGCAGGCTCAGCAGCTTGCTCATGTTTTTTTATAGATAGATATATACATATATACATGTACATAGAGGCTGGAAGGGATCTCCAGGGTCACACAGTCCAGTCCCCCGCTATCTCTGACAGCCCTGAAATCCCATCCATCATCTGACCAAGCTCTGTCTTAAAAGCATTTTACGCTTGCCAATCCATGTTGGAAAGGTCTCCCGGAAGCTGAAGGTTTCTGATAGTAGCTTTTAAGCAGGTTTGAAAGCTTTCTGGGTTAGGCAACGGAGAGACAGGGATGTAGAGTTGTTACTCCTGCTCTCATGGGGTGTCGGGTTGTTGCCCGGTGCTGTTATACCTGACTGTCCTCTGCAGAGTCCCTGGTACTCCTCGCCCTGTGGCCGGACACCCTCCCTGGGGTGGGTCGTGCCTGCCAGAGGCTGCTTTTGTCTTTGGGATGGGTATCCCGACTGCAGCAAACGGGAACCTGGATTTCCCACGCGCAAAAATAAGCTGAAGAGCTCAGAGGTCCCACGGTGAATGGTGATGCGAGGTTCTGCTCTCTTTTTTTGGCAGTCAAGCAAGAAGCTTCCCTCTGCTTTTGGGTTGGATCGTGGGTTTCCTTTACAGGGGCTCATGGGGCGCCGTTTCTTTTCTCCATTAGCATCACTCTCATGGTCCCTTTGCCTTAAACCAAGACTCTGGGGTGGCTCTGCCTTGACACCGAAAGGGGAGGAGGTTAGGCAGCCTGTGCAGTTCCTCTTGTGCAGAGGCAGAAACAGGTCTCGACTTCAGTGGAAGGCAAATAATGCTCTGAGTTATGCTTTCACATGGGATTTAACTGCCCGGCATGGGATTGCCCAGGCTGAAGACACAAACTGTCCTCGGATTGCAAACCCCTACAGCATCTCTGCGGCTTGAACTGATGCTACGCGCTCTGTTGAATCAGCTGTAATGATTGTTGGCAGTCAGAGGCTAATTAGCAGAGGTACGCCGTAGACCTCAGCTCATCGAGTCTGTCGCTAGCACAGATGGGATGAGGGATGCGGGGGGAGCCCTTCTTTTAAGAATCAGAAATCCTGTGTACCCTAGGCATGACTTTGTTCCAGCGGTTTGCACATCTGGGGTGAACTAAAGGGTGGAAAACACCACCAGTGCTTCTTAGTTTCTACCCGGGGGACAGCGGGCGTCAGAGCCAAGAAAGGGACAAGCCGACGGCATTGTTATTAGCTTCCTTGGCTGGGCCTCTCCGTTAGCTGCCGGAGGAACTTTTGTGGGGAGTCGCTTTCTCGAGGCACAGTGAACATCCTGCTGTTGGCTCTGTGGAAATTCCTGTAGCCCACAGCGCTTGTGGGAGGTATCCCAGGAGCTGCTGCGTGACAAGAGATCTGTTTGCCTTCGCGAAGTAAAATATTTGCTGCTAAAACAGAAGCAGCGAGAATCCTTAATCTTTTCCTGTTGCAAGTAATGCACTTTCCCAAGCCTTGGTTTGAATCCCACCTTCCCGAATCCCACCGCGCTTGCTCCATCGCCTGCCATCTGCAGTGGCAGGGTCCCTTCTGTCCCTCTCTGGCAATGCCAAACAGCCTTCCCAACTGCTCCATTTGCCTGTGGCCAAATCCTGAGAGCAGCAAACAGGCCGAGATGCTTTGAAGTGGGAAAAAAGCAAAGAAATGTCACTGAGGTCAGGGGATTGAGACCAGCTTGTGTCTGCCCAGGATCCAGAGGTGATGCTGATTGCTTCTGTTAATTTATTTAGACAATGGCTCTCTCAGGTGGCTCTTTCCTCTGCGCCTCCCACAGTTAATGCAGTAAGGAGCAACCATGAATATCACGTTAATCGAAGGTAATGCGGTACAGCAAGTTCTATGAGGTGTTCGTGGAGCCCGTGTGGCACTTGATGCCGGCGGAGGTTCTCTTGGTTATTTACAAATGGAAATGGGCCCAGGGTTGTCCCAGGGCGGGTGTAAATCACTGCAGCTTCATCAGTTCCGGTGGGAAGTCCGAAAAAAAAACAGCGACCTGACAGGGGTGCTGCTGTGTTGCACCATCAGTGCTCAGGCTCTCCAACGTGCGGACTGGTGTCTGGTGGGATCTGTCTTCATCCGGAAGGCTCCTGCAGCTCTGTAAATATCAAACCTCTTTCATTCTCCCCACACAGTTGTATCAGATTTTTCTCTTCTCTTGGCTGCTTTATGAATGAAGGATCCCACTGGCTTGATATTTCTTGCTGCGTTTACCATGGAGCATCGCAGCTGAGATGGGTGAAAAATCAGCCCATGGACTCATTCTTGTCTCTCTTTCGTGGAAATCTCAGCAGGTGTCAGTGTGTCACCCAGAGATTCTCCTGCCATCACGCCCCTAGCCTGAAAAACCAGGAGAATCAGCAAACAGAGTAGACACTGCATCTGGTGTTAAGTAAATGACATGAAAGCGAGAAAAAAGGCATTGCTTATTTGCCAGGTTTCCCCAAGATGCAGTCGGAGAGTTGCCAGCAGCACAGGGTGGGTCTTGGTCGGGAACATGTGCTCTAGAGGCTTATGGGGCTGCTCTGCGTTGCTTATTCCTGCTCTTCTAAATAAACCAGCACCCAAAAGTTCGGGTTTTTAGAGGGAGAACTTTGCTTGGTGTCACTTGGTAGAACCTGTTCACATATGACCACGAAATCCTATTAAGGGGTCTTGCAGTGTACTTTCTAGAGATCCACCACATACCGTTTGGAGATATTTTTGGTTTCTTTCCTAAAGTTTGAAGGAATTTTCTGCATGCCTTGATTAACTTGGATGATTCACAGTGCTTTTGAATTGCGTGTGCTCTTCCCAGCTGTATGACAGAATAATTTAAAAAAAAAAAAAAAAACAACCCCGTTGGAACATTGCAACTCCCCAACTCTTCAAAATCCTCTTCTGACAGCCTTGTTCCCGGCTTTGTTTGTTCTTGGAGCTAGGCGTTGTGTGTGGCTGTGGTATGCGTTTTACCTGTTAAATTGGCTTATAAATAAGACAGCTCATTCCCTGTTCGTTCAGATAGTCCTACTGGGATGAATTGGATAAATACCTATTTAGAGCAAGCGCATAAGCCAAAGAGAGCTCGTGGTATAAATCTCTGGTGACCCTTAGCTCAGGTAGTGTCCTGGAAGGACCAGCAAAGGCTGGTGTGGCCGAAGCCTGATTACTGTGAGGAGTCAACTGATGGTACCAAAGTGCTCTGGATGAAAGTTTCTCTAAATTCTCATGGCCCATCCAAGTTGTAACTTGCCTGTGCAAATGGGATGGTTTGGTAAACTGGTGCTCTGGGACTGCCATTGAGGGGTGGTTTACTGGATGGGGTCCTACCAGGCAGTCATAAAAAGGAAAGCTATTAAACCTTCTAACGAGGAGATGTATGTATATAGAAACCTCACCCGACTCTCCCCTGTACCAGTGGCTCTTCGCTGATGAATGCAGAAAGGAGATATGCCAGTTTATAACACAAAAGAGAGCAGAGCTGAGAACAGCGTGTCAAAGGATTATGAAATTCAATGAGGGCAAGTGTAGGATGCTGCACCTGGGGAGGAATAACCCCCTGCACCAGGACAGGTTGGGGGCTGTCCTGCTGGAGAGCAGCTCAGTGGAAAGAGACCTGGGAGTCCTGGTGGACAACAGGATGACCATGAGCCAGCAATGTGCCCTCGTGGCCAAGAAGGCCAATGGCATCTTGGGGGGCATCAAGAAGAGTGTGGCCAGCAGGTGGAGGGAGGTCATCCTCCCCCTCTGCTCTGCCCTGGTGAGGCCGCACCTGGAGTGCTGTGTCCAGTTCTGGGCTCCCCGGTTCAAGAGGGACAGGGAACTGCTGGAGAGGGTGCAGCAAAGGGCTACCAAGATGCTGAGGGGACTGGAACACCTCCCTTTTGGAGAAAGACTGAGGGATTTGGGTCTCTTCAGTCTGGAAAAAAGACGGCTGAGGGGGGACCTGATCAACACTTAGAAATATTTAAAGGGTGGGTGTCAGGGGGATGGGGCCAGACTCTTCCCAGCGGTGCCCAGGGACAGGACAAGAGGTAATGGGCACAAACCTGAGCATAGGAAGTTCCACCTAAACATGAGGAGAAACTTCTTTCCTTTGAGGGTGGCGGAGCACTGGAAGAGGCTTCCCAGAGAGGTGGTGGAGTCTCCAACTCTGGAGACATTCCAAACCCGCCTGGACACATTCCTGTGCAACCTGCTCTGGGTGACCCTGCTCTGGCAGGGGGTTGGACTAGATGATCTCCAGAGGTCCCTTCCAACCCTATGATTCTATGACTCTATGATTCAGCTTTCCTGTTCAAAGGGAAATTTTGTTGGCAGTGTGAACTAACTCACATTTTGCCTTCAGAACTGGGTGCAGCTTTTGGGGACAGCCTGACCTGGAGCTGGCTGGAGAAGCTCGGTGGAGGCTCACGTTTTCTGCTAAGAGCATAATTTCTAGCTGGAAAGAGTAAGACCGAGTTCATTTTGAAATTTTCATGAGCCGGCAGCAGGTGAGAGCAGAGTGGTCCTTGGCTGTGAGGGGTGATACAAAACTACAACACAGAAGGCGCAGCATGGACTGGGTTTTGGGTTACATTTTTTGCATTTGATTCACCGTTAAATTCCCCGCGTTACAGAAATACAGGGGTGTTAATAGGTGCACGCTCAGCTCCGTATCAGAGTCAGCAGAAATCGCTCTGGAAGCGATCTAACAGTCGAGGGATTTCCCATCAGTGTTAATTACCCCTTCCCCTTTACTAACCTTGTATTAGTTGATGGATTTAAGAAAAGGATGGGAACTGGATGGCCGTAAGGCGTGCGTGTTTGTTGCTGGGAGTGCTGTGGGCTGGAGCCACAGGTGGCAGTGCCCCTCAGCAGGAGGCCAGACCCACGGGTGGCGTAAATGGGGCAGAACCCAGCCCTTTGAGTGGGAGATGGTGTTTGCACCTTGGAATGTCTCATGCGGAGATCCCAGCCTGGGTGCCCACACTGGGCTGCTGCTTCCAGCATGGAGAGGAGCTGTAATGCCTAAATACCTGGGCAAATATCAGTTAAATTATTTGTGTGAATTCTGGAACCGTGGCTGGCGCATCTTTCAACCAGCGATCCCTTTATTTTCCTCCTGGGGGTCAGGCCCTTGTGTTTAGTTCCATTTGTTTCTGTTTCCGCCGACTGGTCCTTCTGGATTTGCGCCGTCAGTTCCCTTCTCTTGTCGCGGTGCCCTGCGGCCGGATTGTTTAGTGTGCGTGAATTAATGATGATGCTTTGAGCTCAGGGGTGCATAATGCATCCTTAGCATCAGATGATTAAGCCTTCGCCACGGAATTGCAGCTGCCTTCCTTCCACCTGCAGCTCCTGGGGTCTTCTCTGACAAAATCCCTCTGGCCTCCCACATAACCAATGCCCCTCGATTCAAGAGGGGTTAATTCCCTGACTCTTTTCGCTTCACCTCCTCCCTGCTCTTTACCTCTTGACCTTTGCAGGCGTCAGCTGTAGGCAGTGCAGAGAACTGTTGGGTGCAGGCTGTCCGGGGCCTCGGTCCCTTTGCTAGCTGGGGACTTTGCCGTCCCACTGGGACTTTCTGCTTGGGAAGGACCTTTCTGTCTGTAGAGGCAGTCTCAGAGGTTTGGTTTTGACTCCAGGGAGTGGTTAGGAAAGCATCCCTTTCCAAACAAGTTTTCTCTCTGATTTTAAGCCGTGGTCTCTCCGTTGGAGTATGTAAAGTTGGGAGAAGAGGGGGTTGTGCCGAGCTTTGACGTGGATCATTTCTTACAAGGCGTATTTATTGATTTCAAGACACGGAGGTACTCCCTTGGAGTCAGAGCTACCTTCCCCTTGCTCCCCTTCCGGGGGGGGGCTGGGATGTGTTACCCAAAGCAGCTGGTGATTCATCCTGGAGCCGGGGAGGAGTGGGAAGATACTGGAAAACGCAGCTCCGGCTGTTTATAGTGCAGCGAGGAAGGGAACTGTTGGCAGCAATTCCCTGAAGATGCTGGAAAAAGAAAGGGTGGGCTCACGGCTGTGACTGGAGGTCAGTTTTCCCTGCCAAGGGTTTTGCCTTGTGCTCCTGGGTAAATAATTGCTTAGCCTCCCTGTCTGCCCTGCCTCGGGCTGTCCTCGCTTGTCCAAAGCTGCCTCTTAGAAATGGCTATTTGGCACAGCTCCCTTCCTCCAGCCCAGCGACCTGATCGTGGTGTAATGCAAATTGATAACCAAGCGCCTTCTGCCACACGTGGAGATGTGCTGGGAGCTTCCAACACCGCAGAGGACATCGGAGCTGTCAGGGCTGTCGTGGGTGAAATCCCATGCGAGGACACAGCGAGAGCGTCAGCCTCCCTGCCTGGGAGAGCGCTCCCATGCGTGCTCAGCCGTCCATTGAAGTCACAGAGATTTAAGGGCGTGATTTTAAATGCTTTCTTGAGTTGGGGCGTCTTAAAATGGTAAACTGGGGGGAGCCCTTGATGTGCAAACGGTGGCGGATTAACTGCGTGCTGGCTGAGAGCTGGCGTTGTCCCTTGGCGCGGTGACAGATGCCACCGTTTCCTGGGAACACAGCGCTCTTTCTTTGGCAGGGTACAAGACAAAAGTGTAAAACAAGCCTCGACTTTCATTGCAAAGCCAGTGAAGTCTTAGTCTCGCTGTCTGAGGAAGCAGTCAAAATGCCTCTCTGATTGTCCCGACGTATATTTTATCGGTGCCCCTTTGTAGTTCTGCCGACTGCCTCTTTCTTGTGCCATTTTTTAATCTACAGCCAGCTCTTCCTGAGGGTCTTTTCTGGGAGGAGCAGCAGTGGTTCAAGTCACGCTGTTGCAAAAACCCACTCGGCTCTGCAGCTCAGACGTGGCCGAGTTTATCCTGCATCCATCCCACAGCAACACTTCTTCCATCTTGACATTGAATTCCCTGGAAATGAGGACTTGAAGGGGCGTTTGCTGAGGCCTGTGCTGCCACCAACCCACAGCTCGCTGAATCAGAGCAAGTGCGTAGACACAGTTTCTCACCTATGAGATTGTTTCTCACCTCCCCTGGCACACAGCAGTTAAAATCTGTTATTGGCTAAAAAAAAAAATAAAAATAATAAAATAAAAATCCCGTACCCGCAAAGAGTTGGGGTTTTGTGTCATTTTAAATTTGGCTGCTCGGCAGGACGGAGGGGAACGAGCGCTGCTCCTTCCCCTCGGCTCTGCCAATGGCAGGTGACAGCCAGATCGAGAGGTAAGGAGGTTATTTGATCGTATCGAGTGAGTGTATCGCGCGGTGCTCCTGGAGCTACGAAGCAGATGACCCATCAGTCGATCCATCTGTGACTCGGGCAATGGTTAGGCTCTTTATTGATTTCCTACCGCGGCGCTGGGTTGTCAGATGGTGAAGGACACCCTGCAAGCAGCTCGGAGGAGGATCCTTCCTCCCTTTCTGGCTGGCACGTCTCTGCTGGGCACACCCTGCGGGTTTCTGGCTTGTGTTGCCATACCCCAGGTGTTTGCTTTCGGCAGATGTGGCCAATGGGCCTGACGTGTGATCCCTGGATGAGCTGTGAGCGGGAGGTAGGTGCCAGAGGAAGGCCGCCACGATGCTCTGCTGCTGGGATGTCTCATCGTTGCGTGAAGCCTGGAGGAATTCATCTGTTCCTAGGAAGAAAGATGAGAGGAGGGAGGGGAGGCAGAATCCCACCCTGTGGTCTCAGCTGCTTTCTCCTTCCCTGCCTTGCAGAGGGAGCGTAAGAAGCTCTAACTGATGGGACTGAAAACTCATTTGAAACCTCTTTGTGGTTGAACTAGAGCCATTTTATGATCTGAGTGAGTCAGCAGGCGCCAGAATGCTGTGAGCACCAATGCAGGTGGATTTTTGTTTAAAACAGCCATGTTTCCGCTAGGGCAAAAGATATTTTGTTCAGTTCTCGGTGCATAGGAACAGTGCAGCAGGGGGAAGAACGAGCAAGCCACCTCTTCTCAGTGGTATCCTGAGGCTTGCCCGAGTAGGTTATCACGCAGAAAAATGCCAAAGCTCGTGGAGCTATAAGTTTTAGCTGGCTTTTAGCTTGTGCCTCCCAGGTTTGAGTTCCAGGGTTTTGTAGCTGTCTGGGTGCTGGTAGCCGCATGGTCGGTCTTCACCTGAGAGCGGGCAACGTTGGGAAGCGAAACCTGGCTGCGCTCAGGATCTCAGAAAGCAGTGGAAGTGGCGAGGCCAGATTTATAAGCAGGTGCTCTTTACCCCAGGCTCCTGCCCCGTGTCTCAGCTGGAGTAAATCGACATTGATTGATCAACTTAAGTGTCTCCCTCCCTGAGCATGATCTTTTCCCTGTGTCTCCTGGAGAAACAAGGGGAATACAAAGCCCTCCTCAGATATGAGCGTGACCTGGGGGAATACCTCCTGCAATTAGGCGATGTTTCTTCCGAGTGGGGAAAGTGGGACACTTCTGTGGGGCTGTTTCGGTTCCTGGGGTTGTTCACAACTCGGCAGAGGCAATGTCAGGAGAACAGCACTGCGCAAGGTCATTTGTGGCCATTAGCACAGAGCGCCTTTCCACGGGAGCGCATGCACTCAGCATTTGGCATCTCGGTTCATCTCGTGATGCATCAAAAGGAAAGTTGGGGGAATAATTTATGCCATGACTGCAGCAGGCGGTGTATGGTAGGATAAAAGCCCTTCCTGCCATATGCCACTGATCTGGCTTCAATAAATTTGTAAATTGTTACACTTGTCATGTCAGGTCCAGGAGTCTCGGTTTTACAAATCAGCCTGTGGCCTCAGAGAGGTCTGGGAGGGAGGGACAGACTTTTTTTAGTAGGGCCTGTTGTGATAGGACAACGGTTCTTTTTAAATTAAAAGAGGGTAGACTTAGACTAGATCTAAGGCGGGAATTTTATTATGCTGAGAGTGGTGAGACACTGGCCCAGGTTGCCCAGAGAGGTGGGAGATGCCCCATCCCTGGAAACATTCCAGGCCAGGTTGGACGGAGCTCTGAGCAACCTGATCTCGTTGAAGATGTCCCTGCTCATGGCAGGGTGTTGGACTAGATGTCTTTTAAAAGTCCCTTCCTACCCAAACCGATCTGTGATTCCGCAACTCGATAGTCTTCATGTATGGCTAAGGCCTTGTGTAGATTGTGCTATCGAATGCCATTGACTGCAATCATTGACCACCTCCATTCCATGCGCGTGATGAGAGTTGACAGAAACCCAACAATTGACTTACTCTTGCAAAACTGGAGGGGTTTGCCTGCAACTGGGAGTTGCCCAGCTCCGATATGGCACCTGGCTGGTACTGGGTGCTTGATGTGAACTGCCCGCAGTGGTCCTCCCCAGCAGCCGATAGAGGCCGCGTGTCAGCGGAACACATCTGAGGGCTTCATCATCCCCCAGTCCTGCAAGGGCAGCTTGGGGGTTTATCCTGAATTGGTGATGATTCCCTACCGCAGAGAGCGATCACATTGTCAAGTGACAGCAACGCGCTAGCCAGAAAATAAACCAGTTGAGCTCATATTTAATCAGGAGGCTGGGATTGGAAGGGTGGGATACTGGAGTTATTCCTCACCCAGCGTGGGCACTGGTGGTGTCCAGCAGAGATCGCCAAGGCTGAGGGATGCTGGGCAGTGTGATTTATTCAGAGTTGTCCTCATGGAACAGTTCCCTTCCAGTGAATGGAACCAGAAGTGTTTCTGGTGAGTGGAACTAGTGAATGTGTTTCCTCACCTTGTATGTTATAAACAGCAACATGACTGTAATTTCAAACAAAAACGTACAAGTAGAGTTTGTATTTATGCAGTCGCCAAGTGTTAAGCCATTCCAGAAGAGTTTACATCGCAGCAGGGTTCCCGAACCCAAGAAAACATCCGCTTTACTTATACCTGCCTCAAACTACATTTGATTTAAATTAAATATAAGGAATCTTACAGGACCAACGTTACCACCTGGTGAGAGCGTGTGCTGCAGCGTCGAGTTCAGGGGAGCTGTGCTGGTTTAGACTGCCTGAGACTCCGCTGTAATATGTGACCTATTAATAAATGTGCTTACCAGGGATCTGGAGGAGAGTTATGTGCCTAATGGCCATCTCTGTGAAAAGCTTTTAACTCCGGTAAAATGTTTACAAAATCAATATTTATTATGTTGCCGTCGCTTTGTTTAAATAGACAGTTTACTCGGTTTGAGGTCTCCACGTTGATTTGCAGATACAGTTGCAAGGAGCCAAGCGACCTCTGAATACAAGTAATACCACAAATACGTGTCGAGTGTGTAATTTAAGGCCAGATTCTGCCTCCTTCGTTAGTGCAGAGTGGTCCCCGCCGTCAGGAATAACTGTCGTAGCTTGAAGTGATTTACTCCTTCCGCGTGAGGTTGGGGGAATTTGACTCTGAAAATGTGTATGCGATTGGCTGGTAATTTATGTAACAGTTTATGTAATGACTTATTGCATTCACCATTTCGCATGGGCATAAATACATTAATCTACCTTCTCGTTACGGAGAATATTTTAAAAGCAGGTAGCCTCAGCGGCTACACAGCTCTGCAATAAAGCGTCACTATTTATTCTGAGACAGAGCTGATAGCGTAGATGATTATTTTTAATGTCTGTGTTTGGAGTGGCAGATGATGTAGTCTGTAATTAAATACCAGTTAACATCCCTGGCCCTAGACAAGGGGTATGGAGTTGATAGGGTGCGAATGTGGCAGGCAGAGGAGGAATGGATGTGGGAGAAGGCTCTCTTGTTCTGCTGGGAAGTGGTTTGTCCCCAGGTCGGCACAGCCCACCGCGGGTGGCTGGTTCCCAGTGGCCTCGGTCATCCAGCTGGGCCCTCCCGTGTCCGGAGAGACGGGGTCCATGCAGGGAACGCCGTGGCCATGCTGATGTCCCCAAAGCGGGGAAGCAGCAGGACCTGCTCGTGTGCCCCTCGGAGCAGGGCTTTACACGTGCGCCCTTCAGCAAGCCCTCAAAGCGGCACTGATTTATCTGCCTTGCAAAACTGAGATTTTATTTCGGGGCTGTTACACCCAGCAGCATGAAATACATTCCTCCTTTTAAGGGCTCGTCCTTAAGGACGCCCCCACGGGTGCCTCCTTGGTGGCTTTCCACGGTGGCAGTGCCTACGGTGCTCTTTGCTCCTCGTGTGTTCGCAGCGAGCGCCTGTGGCTGCTGCTGCTTTGCCGGGAGCCTCCCGAGCCCCCTCCCTGTGCTAGGGAGAGGGAAGGGAATGACGGGCCTGGGCAAGCTTTGCGGAATGAGCTGGTTTTCCCTGCCGGATTCAAAGTTGGTCGTAAGTTTAAATAGAAATGTGTTTGAGTAAGGCAAAATCTTCAAGGATCAAAGCTGCAACCCGAAGGAACCAGGTCCTGGCACTTCTGTAACTTACCCCCCTACCTTGCAATTTGCCACTGAAAAAAGCCCAAACGTCACGTTTTAGAGTGGTATTAGAAACCCTGGGTTTATGTGACATTTGTGTTCAGAGTTGTTATGGTTTGAGGAACACACAACAATTTATTGCCGTTTAGGCCATTATTCCCTCACCCGATGACCCCTTCCTGGGAGGGAAGGGGAATTGGAGAAGAACAAGGAAACCTGAGGGTTGGGATATATGCAGATTTAATAGAATAAGACTAGATAATTAACATTAATAACACTAGACAGTCAACATTGATCCCAATACCAATATAAAATAGACAAGGATTATGCTCAGCCCGTTCTCTCAGCAGGAAGCTGCACACCCAGCAGGGACAGCCAATGTGGGACACTGCGAGCGCTGCGGCTTCGGGAGGAAGGGAAGGGCTCAGGGCTCCGGCACCAGGGCAAGGAGTTCTCTGGACCACCGCCATCAAGGGGGAGAGAGAGAGAGAACTCCTCACCAAACTTTATAATATCTGTTAAATGTGCCATTCATGGTCTGAAATAATCCCATTGGCAACTTGGGGCAAGTGCCCAGGTCTCGCTCCTCCTCATCCCTGCACCTGGTGAGTTGGAAAACACTGAGACCTTGAAACCCCCACATCAGAGCTGGCTGTAAAGTAAATATTTTCACCAATTCAGACACTAGAATCTTCTAAAGGTGCAGTTTTCCCAAGCATTAGAAGAGAAATTAGTCCTGTGTTGCTCAAACCAGGACAGGAGTCTTTGTCCTTCATTACTTCCAAGCTGTCATTGGAAGCAGCTGCAGCCTCTTCGCAGCCCTCGAGCCTTGAAGCCGGCGGTGCCAGAGGGGAGGGGGAGCTCAGGTGCTGCCCCGCAGCCCAAAGAGCTCGCGGCAGCCAGGAGACGAACCCAGGCTCATCCTCTGCATATGGGTTGTGAAACCAGGGGGTCACGGCAGGGACACCCAAGCTGATCGCATGGGAGCTAATTAAGAGTCTAATGAGCTCAGGCGGAGCACTGGGCTGATCCCACTAGAGTAGGTCTGTCGTTCATCCAGCTCTGCAGGGTGGACATCCCAGCTCAGGTGCCCATGGGAGTCCCTGCACCCTTCTCTTCTGCACCACTTTAACGTACCTAATTAAACCAATACCCATCAGAGCACCTTTGAACGCTGTCGGGCTGCATGAAGCCCCTCTGCTTTGAGTACGGACTGCTGCCCAGATACCTTTTCTCCTGAGCAGCTTGTCTTTGCTTACCGATGAGGTCCTTGCTGCACCAGACCAGAGTTGCGTAGCAGGAGGGTTGAAACTCAGCTGAGGTTCGCTTCTGCTGCTGCTCATCCACGTAAGCCCAGCAGCGGGGAGAATAAAGGGCATTTTAACAAGCTGCATCCAGCCCCTGCCAGCACATCGTGGTGTGTTTGCCTTCCGCACCTGGGAGATTTTCTCCCGTTCTCTTTCACATTGGGTGGTGTCGCGGCGGAGCTGGAGACTGGAATAGCAGAGCTCTGGAGGCGCTGGGGAGCGCTGCTGCGAGCTGGCCAGCTTTGTGCTGGGTTTGAAGCTGAGCTTATAAATATTGCTAAAGTACCCATCTCCCCAAGAGCTTCAAACCCCCAGCGATCACGTTGCAAGAGACTTCTTTTCCCCCCTAAGTTAAACCAGTGACTTAAAACAAACCCTTTACCGAAGTGGAAAGAGTGGGGCTTTTGCTGACTTTGCAGAACGAGAGGGATCTCCTACTCCCTGTCGGATACAGATTGCATAAGGTCTGTGGAGGCTCTTTGAAAAAAGGGAAAAAAAAGTTTTGCTGTGGAAGAGATCACGTTTATCACTTCCAGCCGTGTTTGCACTTTTGTGGTATAAAAGGCCTTTTGCGTGTAAAGATAAAGAACTGCGAAGCTTCATCTGAGATTGGAGATACCACCTGCTAATCCCGGACGCCGCTCTTTACAAGGCAGCTTACAATTTAAGACAACCATTTGATGTGCCTTCTGTGAACTAAACCCATCTCTCTATTTCCCCCCCTTCCCTGCTCGCATATTTAGATTAGGAGAGTTTCTCCAGTGTTTTCCTTCACCTTGATAGTCCTCCAGGTCCTCCAAGGCCAGGTTGGCGAGGTTTGGGCTCCCTGCGGAGTGAGCCCTGGCCTTGCTGGTGATGCCTTTGCTGCGGGGGGTTGCAGGAGTCCAACATCCAGGTGTATCCTCCCCATGCTGAGACGGGGTATTATTCTCTAGAGACTTTTAGAGGTATTTGTAACTCCTTTTCTCCTTAAGCTGGTTTTTCTTTAAGGTCTTGGGAGCACTTCTTTCTTTCCTCTAAAAAAAAAAAAACCCACAACTATTACTGAAGTAAATGTGAATTATTCCCCCCTCCCATCCCTTGGTACTTCCTGGATTCTTCACTTCTTCATAAATAATCATGAATGATTCAGTGAGTCCATTAACTGCTTTCCTTGTGACACTAAGATGTATGGCTCAGCTCCGGTGATTCCGATATCCTTCGGTTCTGGGTACGGAGCCCCTTCACCTCCTCGCTCTCTGTAGATACACTGGCAAGTTCTTCATTACTTCCTAATTAGCCGTACGTCCTTTCTTATTACAGAATAATTTTTTGAAAGGCGCGCATTATCTCAGCTCTTCCAGAATTATTGATTTATTCTCCCTCCTTTTTTATTAATGGGTCTACGATCTTCTCATAATCCATCCCGTTCATTTGGTTAGCCTTCCCGGTAACGACTCTCATCTTCCCCTGCCTACACCCTTCCGAGCCTCGTACTGCCTTCAAGTGCTTTTGTCACTCTCTGCCTCTCTCTGCCGTTGATTTTCCTTGAAAAATCTTAGCGTGGGCTCTCAAGAGACCACTTCAAACGTGTCTTCTGAGCTTGAGGGAGTGGGGTTTCCAAAGAGCTCGTTCCTGGATTGCATTAGGAGAGATGGAAGTTGAAATCCTCAGAGGTTTTAAATCTTTGCGCTTGCTGAATTCACACCTGCCTGCGCTCTGGCCACGTCGCTGGCTTTGGTGGGCTCCTTCCCGGAGGACCTGGCGTTAAACCTCTTCCACTGGCTGCTTGCTCCTTCCTCCCTCATGCTGTGCCACATTGCCCTGCTTCCAAAAAGGATTTCAGGCTGGAAAGCGAGGATACCAGAGGTCTGGGTCTTCTGCCTCTCAGTCCCCTTTCAGTGCTCCTGAGCACACGGGACCCCCGCAGAGCCGCTCCGTTGGTTTCACTGTGGTGTCCTCTGCGCAGCCGGGGAGGCCTTGAGGACCTCGGGGTGATGCTTGTGCCTGGGTAAAAAAGCATCGTGTGTCCCAAGGGATTGATTTAATGGAGCAAAGTGCTGCAGCCACTGGTGTGTGTCCTGAGCTTACTGGAGAAATGCCGACCAGTCTGGCCTTGCCGCTGGGAGCAAATGGCTACTAGGGAGCCTGGGGATTGCAGTACTGCCCAGGTTGTCTGCCTGAGGCCGTCTCCAGAGGGGCTGCGAAGTGCCCCCTGCGCACATCCCGTATGGGGATGGAGCATCCAGCACACACACAGCCTGTTCCTTGTATGAAGTAGGACTTTTGGGTTTTCTTAGTCTGGGAATGAGATGCTTTCCCATCTCTGTCCTTCCCCGTAAGTCCTTTTCCCTCCATGTTTTGAAGTCTCTGGAATCCAGACTGGCTCTTCGGGTATCTGCCGCACTAAATGCAATCTGGTTGCTATCGCATTTTGGGAGGAATCCCAAATCCAACCCTTTCCAACTTGGGGGGCTTCCAGATGCGGGGGCTCAGACTCCAGTGCCTGGAGGAAGGAGTTAACAGAGGAGAAAAGCTGCATTTACTGTGTTTTTCCTGCACTTGAGGTGAGATCTGAGCTTTCTTGCTCGGCTCTAAGTGCTTTCCTGGCAGCAGCCACCCGAGCATCTCTGATGCTGCTGCTGTGGTGAGCGTTGTGTTCCCAGTGCTCCAGTATCCATGGTGATGGGAAGTATTTCTAAAGTGGTGCTTCAAAGGAAATACAAAATCCTGATCCTTGGACCTGCCCTTTGATCTCTGCTGCACCTGCAACCTGGGGTTTTCTCCTTGGAGAGGAGAAAGAGCCCTCCCCTACGCACAGCAGTGGCAACAGTCTTTGGTTTAAGTGAGCAGGAGCTCAGGGCATGCCTGCAGAGCCTCCCCTCTGCCCAGAGGGGAAAGAAGAACTGCTCGCGCAGAAATCACATGCGTAGAGGTAGGACTACATGAAGCCCAAGTGGCCTTGCTCTGCTGAAGAGCCTGGAGCTGCTCTGCCCCCACGCTGAAACCCCAGTGAGTGACCAGGTGGAAGCTTCTCTGTCCAGGCAGGGACGTTCATGGCAACCAAAAGCTCTTTTTTTTTTGGAGTAATACAGCTTTGGTCATAGAAAACTTCAAGTGAGAAGGGACCTCAGAGAGCTCAAGTCCAGCCTTCTGCCCCGAGGCAGCAGCGATAACTGAAGGAGGCAGTTTCTCTTGTAAGCTTAACATGGATTGAGTCCCTCTGGCCTCTGCTTCTTCCAAGAGACAGGAGAAGCGATGCCAAAGCTACAATCCCTGCAGCTTCCCAGGCACAAGAAACGCTTCGGTGCTGCTGAGAGCTCCTCATCTGTCACCTGGGCTGGCGGGAGTCTGGAAGAGGCTCATGGCTGATCCAAAGAGATGTCTGCAGAGAGCAGTTCCCCGTCCTGTTGGAGAGGGAAGGGATGGAGCAGGAAGGCCAGTCGATCCATACGCATCTTGATTTCGTTTCCCCCCCCCCCCCCTTCTGCTGCCATGTGATAGCAGCAATCTTATTAAAAGCAGAAAGCATAAAATTAGTAATAATTGGCTGCTGTTCTGTTGGTAGTGGAGTCTTGCCTGCCAGTGGCTGCTAGCAAAGCAGAGGTCTCCCAGCGTTGATCCTGTCGCTGCTGGCGCAGACGGGCTGGGTAAGTCAGATGTGTGGCCGTCCCCTCTCCATGTCCCCGGGAGAGCGGTCCTGCTGCACAGGGGCTCGGCTGGGACAGCAAAGCGGCTCCTGAGCAGTCGTACCTTGCAGCCCAGTTGTCAGGAATGGAAATGCTCAGGTCCCCGAAGTGTGTTTCGCTGATGGCTCTGGGCATCCTGGATACACAGAACATCCTGGGAGATTTAATGTTTCGCTTTTGTGCTCATCAGGCGCTCACCGTTAAACACGAGCTTTAAAGCAGTAGCCAAGGGCAACATTTAGAAAAAAAAAACAGGAACAAAAACCCCACGTTCTTTTAAAAATATGCCAGAGAAGCAGAGAGAAAGGGGTTTGTTGTGTACTCCGAGGTTAGGTAGGTAGCGGTGTATTTGCCCGCAGAGATGATAGTCCGCAGTGATTTATTTGGTCAAGTCCTGTACACAGCACAGTCAATCAAAGACCTTGGAGAAGAGCACAAGAAACACTCCCAAAGGGGGCTGTGAGCTGTCCTGTGTGTAGGGGAAAGTCCTGCCGGCACAGCCTCGGCTGGAGGACGGTGACAGCGTGGGGCACCCAGGCATTGAGGCAGTTGCGAGCCATGGGGAGAGCAGCTGGGGTGACCGCCGGGGAAAGAACGAATGAGCCGGGCGTGCGCGGAGAGGGGAAGAGGAGGTTGGAGAGGGGGACTGTCGTGGTCTTCAAGCCTATAGTGGGGCTGTTGCAGGCTTTGTGTTTTCATGAATGCAGCAAGAAGTTTGGCGCTTAAATTGTAGTAGTGGAAATGTGGTTAAATTTACCCTTGTCCCAGAGTAGGCTTTGTGTTTGGGAGTTTTGGCAAATGGGCGATGGCCAGAATAACTGCTAATGACCACAAATACCGTCTCCTTCAACTGGTATTAGCCAGTATCCCATCAGGCAGTATCAGATTGGGAAAGATGGCCTAGGGCTGAGAGCGTTTAGATTTGAGACAGTGATGGAAAAGACTGACTGCGGGCTGTAGTCGTAGAACCGTAGAATGGTTTGGGTTTGAAGGGACCTTTAAAGGTCATCTAGTGCTGATGCTGTTTCACTTCAGCACATGCCAGACTGCCTTCCATAGGGGCAGATGGTTAAGAGCAAATAGCCAGAAGACCATAAACAGAAAAGCAACAGTCTTGTAGTTGTGTTGGACTTTGGATGTGCCCAAGGTAAGATGTGAGTGGGAGAGGAGATAGCTTTTGCTACGTTAATTCAGTTGGGAAAGGCAGACAAGCTTTTGGGTACGCCGGCCCATCCTCAGAGGGTGCAGCATCAAGGATTCATTAGGAAATGCCAGCAGATGGGTTATCTGCAAGGCCATGATGCAGCCCTGCTTTGTGGAGATGCTGGGGGGATGTATGTGCTTCCTCCCATCGAAGGGAAGGCCTGGGTGTTGATAGCCAAAGGGAATGAGATGCCATCTCCCATCTGTGCCTTTGAAAACCTCCCTTCAGCTAAGTCCACAAGTGCTTGCTGATGTTCTGTAAAATCCCAGTTTTGGTCAGCAGCCAAAGAGGCAAAGGGCTGTGAAATGAGAAGCTGCTGCTAAGGCACCGGGACGGGATCTCTGAAGGCCACGGCGGGTTGCCAGCTGGGTTCAGATGGACAGTGAGATACTGCACAGGACTGACGGCACACAGAGCCACGAGGACGCTAAGGCTGTGTGACCTGTTTGGTGTCAGCCTGCATACTGGTTTTGTTTGAAAGTCGTGCTTTTACCTTTGTATGAAGCACATGAGGCTCCTTAGACCAAGTGCCCACCACCCACTCAACTGCCCCAGGGCTTTCTGGTCTACACTGGCAGGAGATGGGAGAAGTGGACTTGCCCAGTGTCCCGCTGGTCACCTAACGGTGGAGCAGGGCTTGGACTCCAGGCCTCCTGGATGCCGTACCAGGACCAGGTTCAGTAGGAGGGTGTTTTCATTGGGCTGCCCTCTGTGGTGGGACTGTGTGGTCATCAGTGGTGGTGCTGATGAGCTGCTGCTCTTCTTCTGCCACCCCAGTGAGTGCACTGAATGCCGGCCCGTGGCCACGGTGGGGTGTATTCCTTTACCTTCGTGCCTCAGTGAATATGGCTCAGAGCTGAAGAGCGCAGTACAATTTGCATTTCTAGGCAATTAAATGTCAAAGCAAAGTCAAGATGTTGGCTAGCTGTCAAGCCTGTTTATGATTGTGCCAGACTACAGCACACAGATGGTTATTAAAGGCTACAGGACAGGACAAAAGGATGGTCAATACGCTCACTGCGGAAGGAGGAATTGCCCCATGGGGCTTTCAGCCTCTTTTCTCCTGTGTTTGAGCTAGGACTGGTAAAAATCATTGTTTATGCAGTTAATCAGGTTTAAATTTAACTCCAAACAAAGTAATCAGATTTAAAGACTTAATGCAATAATGGGATGGAAGAGCTAAAGTGTGAGTAACCGCGGAGGCAGGCTGAGTGGGAAGGCGTAATTGGATTGAAGGCAGACAGAGCATAATTTTAAGGCAGAAAGCGTTAAGATCTGCAGTGTGCATCTTCCCGGATGCTGGGCAATGCCAGGACCACGTGCACTGCCTGGATGACTGCAGGGGAAGATGCTTGGTGCTCGAAGATGCTGTGTACTCTTGTGGTGACTGTCCCCCCAAAAGTGGGTGCCCTGATCTTCTGGCAGCTTCTCTTGGGGTTGCTCAGCCTGGAGAAGAGAAGGCTCCAGGGAGAACTTATCATGGCCTTTCAGTACATAAAGAGGGCCTACAGGAAAGATGGGGATGAACTTTTTAGCAGGGCCTGTAGTGATAGGACAAGGGGTAATGGCTTTAAACTGAAAGAGGGAAGATTTAGACTAGAGAGAGGAAGACATTTTTTACACTGAGGGTGGTGAGACACTGGCCCAGGTTGCCCAGAGAGGTGGGAGATGCCCCATCCCACCACCTACCCAACATTCCAGGTCTGCCTGGACGGGGCTCTGAGAAACCTGATCTAGTCGAAGATGTCCCTGCTCATGGCAGGGGGTTGGACTAGATGGCCTTTAAAGGTCCCTTCCCACCCAAACTGTTCTATGATTCTACGATTCCTCAGCATTTACAGGAATGCCCCCCAGACTTTTTGAATAAAAAGATGCAGCAGTGGTTTGTGCCGTTCCAACCTAGCCAGACCCAAACCTTTCCCCATTACTCACCTGATTTGAAGTGTTTTAAAGCTCCTTGACCTTTTCTGGCAGTCCTTCCCCTGCTGCTCATTTGTTCTGCATAAGTAACAGCATTTCATAGCAATCCCTGGGGAGCTCATTTTCTTCTGGATGGACTCAAGCCCTCTGGCACTCCTTGAGCCTGAAGGAGAAGGGAGGTCAAGTGGAGCATTGGCCTGGGGGGTGTTTGTTAGGTAGATGGCAGCAGCTTGCTGCTGCGTTGCTTTTCCTTTGTTGTGAGAGATACTGAACCTCTGTCCTGATCGTTCCACCAACAAACCTGAGTCCGACCTGTGGGAAATAGGCCGTTTGCTGGGTATTTGCACAATGCACGTCTGGGTTTAAGGAATTCTGCAGGAAAAACAGTGAGAGGAGCTTCACAGGAAAATGTAGACCAAAGCTTGGGAGGTTTTTCTCAGTAGGCATGCAGCCCTGGTGATCGACCTGTCCTCAACGCATCACACCTTGAGCCTTTCACAGCAGTGAGCTGGAGCAGGGAGAGGGGTTTGCTTTCTGTATGTAATTAATGCTGGCCATAACATCATCACTGTTTCACATCGTGCTTTTCAAGTCATGGGCACATGGGAGTCCTTGGGAAGGGCTGACAAGCTTGACCATAGCTAGGTGTTCCCTGAGCATCATGTGGAGGCCTGCTTTGATGTTTGCCATTGACCAGGGCGGCTGCTTCTCTCTCTCTAGAACTTTGGTGGGAATTCATAGCCACGCTCATAGGACAGCAACAGTGGCATCTTGGTCATACGGTGACTGTACCTCCGGTGCTATGATGGATGTACGGCCTTCCACCTCCGTAAGAGGCTCTGTTGTCTCTTCTGAGGTCTTCCACTAGCTTGTGAGAGGGATGGTGCAGAGGAACCTTCTCTTGGAGGATGTTCTTGGTGCAGTCTTTTACATCCCAAAGTATCATTCCTAGAGAACGGGGGCTGTTCTTGGTCACAGCAGCGTTGTGGGTCAGAAGGTGGCCTGATGGCCAGGCTTCTACCTTGCGGCAACTTTTGCTCATGTAAATACGTTTTTAGGCACGTTAAAGAACACATCTCAGGTTCTGTCTGTGCTGAACAATGGGGATTTTCTTTGGTGGAACAAGTTGAGTGCTGTTCCCTTACGTCTTCTGCACTGTGGGAAGGGGAATCCAGGATTTATTCAGGGCTCGGAGGCTTATTCAGAGTGAAGGGAAAATGCCACAAGGAGCAGCGATCTAAGGAGGGATCGGCTGCCCTAAAGAATAGCTGCTGAGCAGTCTTCTCAGGAAATGCAATGTCTGGTTTTATTAACTGCCTTTCTCTCTAATTAAGGCTGTGCGATGAATTTATTAGCTTTTAAAACAATAATAATGGCGATTTCGGTGTCTGCCTGCGATGCAGAAGACCTTGCTTGATGAGCCAGTTCCTTCTGACCTGCGGAGTACTCCTCCAGAAGCTCAACTCGGTGCTTGCCGAGGCTCATTATAACTAGATCAGTTGCCTTGATTACCTTACGCTGCCAAACGTTATTACTCTCAATATTTGCCGTGCACTGACTTCTTCAACAGCTGTGCAGCAGACCGGTGGGTAACTCTGTGTCAATAAGCCATCTCTCTTGGTTTCCTTCCTGGATGTTTATTCGGGGCTGGTTCTACGTTGGTAAGGGTAGCAAAGGAGAGCAGCTTTAAGAGCAGCTCTGTGTAACACGGATCTTGCTTTCCAGGGTACTTGGAAGCCAAATTCCTGCGGTTTCCCTTCAGCATGGACTTATTTTCTTGCTATTTTTTTCCTAGTAGTCCGTCTGCAATGTGTTCTGCTCTTTGTCCTCCCTAGGGAAGGGACATCTGTTGATCAGGCCAGAACGTGCCTGATTTCAGCAGGCAGCCCCAGTGACGTTAGGATGTCGACAGCTATACTCTTACACTCTCGCCTGACTGATTCCTGTCCAAGGAAGACCTTTGCCAACCCAGGAGGAGCAGGGTATGGCCCAGGGGTTGGGGCCCATGGAACAGCCCTGCTGGCTGCAGTGACAGTCATAGAATCATAGGATCTTCGTGGTCGGAAAGGACCCTTGAGATCATCGAGTCCAACCATACACACACCAAAAAAAAAAAAAAAAAACCAAAAACAAAAAAAAAAAAACCCAGCACAAACAAACAACCTACAGTCCCTGCAAGGCTGCCCTTCGCCATGTAGGGTTTTGCTCCAGCACTCAGCCCTCTGAGGGCTGGGGCACAGCAAAGGGTGCTTTAACCTCCTTTTTCCACAAACATAGGAAGAGTGTTTGCAAGATGGTGTGTTCCCAGCTTCTCCAGAGAGGAGCATAGGTGTAGTTGGGTGCTTATTCTGCCTGGAAGTTGCACCTCTAGCAAAGAACCAGCCCATTTGCTGAGGGATGGGGCTGTAAGTGCTAACCCAGGAGATCTACGAGCAGTTCCACCCGCTTGGGACGCTGTAGTTGGTGGACCATAGCCTGCAGGGAGGGGAGGGAGCCTGGAGAAGTCATTGCTCAGCTTCGAGCTGTCCTCTGCCTCTCGCCAGCCTCATTCATCTCTCAAAACACAACAACACTGACACACAGCAAACGAGCCCCGTGCTTCCGCGGTGGTTTGGAAATGCCACCGGCTGCGTGACAGCAACTATAGATCAGTGCGCTCCCAGCTGGGTCACAAGTGACAGTCATCAGCCGTCATTCCTGTTGCACTCTTCAAGACAGGGCTCGGTACAGTCATCAAAGGGAGCTACGTGCTGCCGTTGCACTGGGCAGACTGGCTTGCACCAGGATCTTCACCTTCCCTTTTCTGGCCAAAGCATCTCTTGGCTTCCTCCCGGCAGCCTTACGGAGCTGCCCGTACTTTTGTTGCTGGCACATGTCGTAGACTCACAGAATCACAGAATGGTTTGGGTGGGAAGGGACCTTAAAGATCACCTCGTTCCAACCCCCTACCCTGGGCAGCTGCCTGTAGAATCACAGAATCATAGAGTCTGTAGGCATAGAGCAGCCTGTTTCTTGCTGCCTGCCGTGCCCTGGGCTGCCTCCCGAGGGACAAGAGGGAGGAATTTATTCTAGTCTTGCTTGTGTGAACCAGCCACTAGCAAAGTTCCTGGCCTTCTTGCCGGGATTCGGATCCCAGAAGAAGCCAAACTCAATCAGTATCATCTTGGTAAGAAGACTCCAAGGGAGACCGCCACCCAGGCCAGGAAAAAGAAAAGGCAGAAAAATAAAAAGAAGAAAAAGCGCAGAAAAGCAGCCTGCAGTGAACGGCTGCGACATGTATTTGCAGTGCTCTCGACCTGCGTTTCCACCCTGATGTCTGTGCAGAGCTGCGGCAGGAGCTGGCCTCCTCTGAAGGACACTACCTGGGAGGTGTTCTCCAGGAGCACACCTAACACGGCGCCGCTGAAGCAGGACCAGGCAAGGGCAAGTCCAAAGTGTTTCTCCTCCTGAAATGCGCAACATGGACCTCAGCATCAACTCACTCTACAGATCTGAGCTTTTAAAATAGCTTTTCGCCCTCGCCTTGTTTGCCCCTCTGCGTACCCCGTGAGCAGGCAGCAGATCCTCGTTTAGCTTGTGTTTTTCTCAGCATCCCTGTAGCAGAGCTGGTATTTATCTGTGTGATTTCAGAGACGTGCATTAGGTTTTGCCAGTAAAAGGCTAAGATGATTTGTTGTTGAGTACTAATGAAGCAAAACAGGAATTAATTGGACAATATCAAAGGGGCTATTACTCTCATCTTAGTGCTCCCATTTCTTCTCCCTAAAAATCAAAGCAAGGACTACATCCTAAATCAAAGCAAGAACTACATCCTATATCAAAGCAAGGGCAGAGCATCTTCAACGCATCCTCACAGCAAGGAACTGTCAGCAAGGAGCAGACCAGGACATTTCATACCTCTTGCATTTGTTTAATCCAAGGACTAGGGACGGCCAAGCAAGTTGCCACGCGTGAAATGATCCACACTGAGTGTCCCTGTGCGCAGAGCTGGCCCTTGTCAGGCTGCGAGGAATCGTCCCAGGTCTACCCTCTTCAGGGGGCTAAGCTAAACCAAGGGTGATCCTACAGCACTGGGGCATAGAAGGTCACCGTGGCTCCGGTGGCATCTAACAACTTCATCTGGTGTCCCCACGTTTTTGGAAGCGAGCCACTGGCATATTATCTCAGGTCACTTGGCAGCCGTATCTTCTGCTGGAGAGTTTTGCATGCCTGGTTGCTTGTCCCTTGCAGGAGTGGGGTTAAATTGCAAGGATGCTGGAAGTTGGGGGTTCAAGTCTTCCTCTTTGTAGAAGCTTCTCCCAAAGGCCGCTGAGAAGTCATTGCAGGCTGTGCAACACCAGCTGTCCTGGCCACAGAAGGCCTGTGAACAGGGAAGCAGCAGGTTCAAGCGAGCACGTGGATTATTCGCAGCAGGAGCAAAGTGCTCTGCTGTTTCGGAGCGGAAGAAGCAGAGTGTGACCTGTCCCCCCAGGCACCCACAGCCCCGGCGTCCCAGCTAGGCTGTTCATGCACGCTGCTCCCAGCAGGGTGTCTGGAGGCCGGAATTATTCTTCAGCAATTTTGGCGTAACAATTGCATGCATTAAAATCCACGCAACAAGAATAGTCGATGGTTTTACCCTAGGTCTCTTGCTTCCGGCAGCGTCCCCAGTGCCGGCTAATGCGCAGCTCCAGGGCTTGGAGACCAAGTCGCAGCAGGTTGTTTTCAAAACATTAGAATTCTCCTTTTGGAGAGGACTCCTGAAGGCTGGGGCTGGTCAGGGCAGAGAACCCCATCCCTTTCTGCCACACCTGCAGGGCGAGGGGTGACGTTGCCGCTGCTGCTGCAGGTTATACTGGGACCAGGCTAAATAAAACGTGCGAGAAACTCAGCATGAATTCAGTTGCCCGCAGCAAGGCTGGGAGGAGGCAGAGCAGCGTTCCTGCAGGGCGCCAGGAAATCCCAGGGCCACACGGGAGGCAATGAAAGGGTTTTAGCAAGATCACGCTTGAAAAGAATATATCCTTGTTTTATTTCCAGGCTGGAGCCTTTGAATCAGTTCTGCCTGCTGAGGAAAATACACTGCCCTAGTGTCTGCGTGAACAAAGCCAGCGGCCGGGGCCATCTGTGCGCCCAAGTGACAGCACGTCGCTACTGGGGGCTTCGGCTCCTGGCTGGTTATTGCAGTCATCATCTCATGGGGGGAGAGGATGCTGTAGGATGGGGATTCTGAAGAAGCAAGCGATCCCCCGACCCCGGGGTTTGGACCCAGAAATGGCACAGACACAGGCTTAGCTGTGTGCCGAAGGGGTCGGTCAGGCCAGCACGGTGTCACAGCAGGCAGGCAGCACGGTGACATCCAGGCTCGCAGGGGTGGGCGTCTGTCCGCAGCATCTGACCTGAGCTCTCAGGGCTTGCCCTTCGAGGGGATATCCCTGGGGATCCTGCCGTGCCCGGCCTTCCCCAGACCCAGCGAACACCCGTAACCCTGCGGCAGCTCCGTGTTGCAGGGGAGGACAGATGCGCGTCCGTCTGCAAAATTTTACCTTGATACGCAGTGACTCGGGGCGAACAGGAATAAATGAGAACAACCTGGGCTGAGCTGATAAGGCCTCCAACTCTGACACTGCCAGGATTGGCAGTGATTTCTGCTCTGCGCTGCAGCAACCAGAACGGCTTTGCTGCTCTGTTATCAACGCTATTAAAAAAATAAGTGGCTATTACAAAAATCCTACCGGCTGGCTGGCAGCAGCCCCACTTCGGGGCTTGGCATGGGGAAAAACCCACTGCATCAGCACCCCCAGCTCGCAAGAGGGCTGCAGGCAGCCTGTCTGCCTGGCAGAGGGGACAGGAGAAGGTTGTCCTGGATGAATTCTCCACTGCCTCCATCCTGGGCTGGTCCACAGTCCCTTCTGGAAGTGGGGCTTCCCCCTGCCAGCTTTGGGTGGCACACATGAATCTGCTGTGCTGCTGCACGGAGACAGGGGAAAACAATAGAAGATGAGAGAAAGGAGAAGGCTTGCAAGAGGACAACACGGTCTGTGTCCCTGGGGATGCTGAGCACCCTCAGCACCTACTGGTGTCCATGGGCATTGGGTGCTCTCAGCACTGTGGAGGGATCAAGGGCTGGGTGCTCTCCTGCTCCGCGCAGATGGATACAGCCATGCTGGGTTGTATCTTTGGGCATCCCAAACCCCTCGCATCCCTCTCAGTTTGCACTGAAAAGGCTGTAACTCACCCGTGCTCCAGCCAGGGCTGGGGAATCCTTGTGGGGCTGCGCGTGGGTGCCACCACCATGGAGGCGAGACACCCCAAAGTGTCCCCATCTCGGGGGTCTTCCCTTCTCAGGTTCCGCCTGGGGTTTTCGCAGGGTTGCAGTGGCAAAGGTCTGCGTGCTTTGCCTCCGCGTGAGGAGGACTCACCAGGGCCTTGGATTCATAGTAGCGGGCGTAATGGCATCTTCTGCCTCTTCCAGTGACACAGGGCCCCTGCCGCAAGCCCTGGAATTAACTCTGATACAAATTGCCCCAGAGATAATCCGCTCGGCGGATGCCTTTCCATCCCCAAGAGCCAGCCTGTCTTGCACGTGCGGAGGATCATCTGCTTTGCAGACCCCAGCTGCCCCCCCCGGGTTGCTGCAGGGGCAGCAGGAGAAGCCCCCCCTCAGACACGCTCCCCACGGGGAGCTCCTCTAGCAGGGGCTGCTGTGTTTTAGTCGTTTACATTTCATCTCCCTCCTCCATACCCCGGTTTCCCTGACATAACTGCAATGAAGGAGGAGAACCAAGGCCCCCGATACAGAGCAGTTTGCCTTCCCATCCCTTGCTGCCCCGTTGTCTGCAGCAGGGGAGCAGGAGGGTTCCTAGGGTTCCATTTCTCAGGTTCGTTTCCAGCCTGCAGTTTGCACCCGGAGCTCTGCTCGCAAACCTGGCTCTGTGTTTGTGTGCGTGTCCTGCTGGCAAGCGTAGACTCTTCCGTCTGTTACTTTATTTGCAGCTTGATGCCAGGCTGAGAGCACCTCCTTCTCATGGGAAGCCAGCAAAACCTGAGCTGGACCCATGTCAAACGCGCAGCAGAAGAACGGTGCTGTGTTTGGAGAAGGGTAATTCAGACCCACGCTCTATTCCTGTCTTCTGCCTTGGCTCAAAGTTAGTTATTAGCAACTAAGATGATCTGGCTTCGCTCACCCTGCAGACACGGAGCACCAGTCACCTGTATCTACTCTGCATCCCTGCCAGAGGCATGCCAAGGTGGGCCTGGGAGTGGGTGCCGTCTCCAGCTTTCAAGCCTGCTTGGTGCCTGATTGCTCTCCGAAGATGCCGAGGAGCTCAGCAGGCAGAGATCAAATGGGCTGCAAGGAAATCGCTGCCCTCCACCCACCTTTTGGGCACACAGGCTCCGGATGAGGTTGCCTTGGGATGAGGTTGTCTCAGGATGTAACCTACCGTCTACCGTACATCTGCGTTTCCAGTGCCCTTTCAGGGGAATATTCCAGAGCCGTTTCAGCCCACCCTCCAGGCTTAGCAGAGCAGAAGGGAGAGGAAGAGAAGAGGACCTTTGAGGAGGTTCAGGTTTGTGAGGTTCAGCTGTAGCTGCAGAGGTCTAAGGCGTTTTTGGTAAGAGGCCTCCTCCAGGTTGTAAGTGCCTAGCCCTGCGTGGTGTCACATCACACTATGTGCGTTAGGAGCTGGGGGGCTGCTGGAGCTCCAGATGCTGCTGTCTGTGAGGTGCGATCAAATAGAGCCGGTTCGGACCCTGGGACATGGTTCTGCCCTGTCTGGTCTCCCTTCGCCCCACGGTGTCTCGAGGGGCAGGTTCAGCTTGGGCTGCAGCTCCAGGCAGAGCCCCTGGTTTCTCTTCTTAGGCAGCGTTGAATCCAAAAGTCAGGCTCTCGTGACTGGAGCCGAAAGCCAATTAGCAGCGGTTTAGCTTCATCAACTTCCTGACTGAATGCAACTTTTAATTAAACATCCCGTTTTAATTAGTCAGGCATCACATGCAGTAAGCTTGCCTCAAGATTCAAAGGCTGTAGGTCCTGTCCTTTAATTAAAAGAAAGAAGCACATGACTTCCACTCCAACATCTGTGACAGCTCCTCATCCTTTCGAGGGCACAAGCGGAACAGCTGGGAACAGCATCTTTTCTTGCCGTGGCTTGTTCCTTGTCTCTTTTACATCCGTATGGATGCTCCAGTGTAGGAACTGGGTGCAGGATGACTTGATTGGAAGGAGAGGAGAAACAGGAGCTGGTTGCAACACTTGGGATGTCAGAGCAGGTACTGGGCTCTCAGTGTAATGCCAAGAGCTCTTTTGGGGTGAGTTTTCTTCTGTCCTGGGGTGACAGGGAGCACCTAGCCTGTCTGTGGCTGGTAAGGAGGTGCAGTCACCTGAAGTCTCAGGTTCAAATGGCCTTTGAAGCAGGCATGGACTGCAGCAGCCCAGAGGAGGTGGCTTTCACAGGACACGCGCTCGGAATAGTAGAATCATAGAATAATTTGGGTTGGAAAAGACCTTTAAGATCATTGAGTCCGACCATAAACCTAACCTTAAGCTGTGAGCTCCTTGCTAAAGGACCTCGTGAGGGATAAAAGCTTATGTTGGTCCACAAGGAGACAGGATGGTTCTGTAGAAGAGAAATCCAAGGGGGGTTACACAGGCTACGTGAAAGCCATGCCCACCTCATGAGGTTCCTGAGTGGTGAACTGTTGGAGGCTGGAAGAGCTGGAAGATGCTGTGCTGGGGTGTACATTTGGCCTGACCATGAACAGAAATGTCTTTTCTTGATCTCGTTTGAATTTGTCACCTTTCACTGTCACACACAAGCTTGCGTTCCTGCACGTGGGCTAGGGATGGGCAGCACAGAGCTGCACAGCTCCTGGGCGGGCAGGGACGTGGGGAAGGGGCTTCCAGCTGGCCAAGGGACCTGGACTAGCAATTGGGTTTTGGCTTGCCCTGCTCTCCATGGAGCAGAGAAGGAGAATGGCTTCTTTCCTGAGCACTCCAGCCACTTTCTGTGGTGTCAGAGCCTGCAAGTGAATTGGGGTTTGAGACGAGAGCCAACTGTTCTTGCTCTTGTTGGTGGCCAACGCTAGCTAACGTCAGACTTTTCCCAGTATGCCAGATGGAGCTGTCACACGGAGCCGGCTCTGCTAATCCAGCATCCAACGCCAAGCCGGACCCTAAAATAACAGTCCCAGCTCCCTCCTCGCCTCAAGGTAAACCTGGAGGAGCTCCATTGCTGGCAACTGGGTTATACGGGAGGAGAACCAGAGCAGCTCCATCGGAGAGACGACGCGGAGTTTGAAATGATGCTTTTCTGCATTTCTTGAAGCCTGCTCAGCCCTCCCGAGCCACCAGCCTTCTGCACCGACTGCGCTCGGCCCTGCGCTGGGACGAGGGAGAATCAGAGTGACAGAAATCCCTTTGTCAGCCCTGCCTGGGAAGGAGGGTTACAGAGCTATTAGCGAGCACAAAGAGGGGACGGATTCTCTCCTAAGTGCTCCGGGGACAGAGATTTAAATGCTTAGCTCCCATTAATGCTAATGTGAATTACAGAGGCCTCTTCTTACTGCCTTGAAACAAGAGCATTGAAAAAGAGGCCAGCTTTCTGCAAAGAACAAATTCGCTCGATTTTAAGACGGCGCTAAATGGGATTTTTCTTCATTTCACACTCATTAATTCCCCTGCCTGTGCTAGCTGGGGGTGGGACTCTGCTCCGGTCCAGCGCGTGCGAGCTGGCCGGCCCACTCCATCCACCGGCCCCTGCTCTGCGGGGGGACAGTGGTCCCCAGAGCGGGGTTCCCAGCCCCGAAAAGCCCCAAATATTTTATTTCCATATGGAGATGCCAAGTGCAACGTCCCGGCTTTTTGCAGGGAGGGGAAATGGCTCCAGCGTGTGTCAGAAATATTAATGGCATCTTGTTTCCTGTGATCTGGTACAGCACCTGCGGGAGACGAGGCCTCAGGTCCTTCTGCCCCCCTGCTCCCACGCAGAGAACTGCTCCTGAGTCTCCATCTCCTACTCCCTGCGTGTAGATCACACGCTTGTGGGCAACCTGTGACTCTGCCTTCCGTGTCCGGTGATTAAATCCTTCTCCGAAGTGACAGACTGCATTAAAGCTTGGGTTTCCTCCAAGGGTCATGGAAGGTACCTGTAGAATTTACAGACCCGATCAGTCATTTAATTTCTCTCCGCGGCCTCTGACTTATTAACGTAATAACAGAAACCAGAAGGACTTTGTTTTTCTGTGGCGGACGGTTATGAATCACGTTGTCACTGCGCCTGCGGCGCTGCCCTTAATGAGTACACTCAGGCATGCCCGCGAGTCCCTGCGCACATTCCCATAAGCGCACCGTTGTCGTATAGCATTAATTAACCTTGTTTAATGGGCTAACTGCGATGGTTCGCAGTTCTGAGTCCCCAGCGGGGTGACTCTTGCCATAAGTAGCAGGGATCCGGCGGGGGAGCTGGGCAGATGTTTGTTTCAACGGCGACGCATCCAGGAACGTGTTCCCGCTCTGGAAAAGGCTTATTGTGGTGGGGACCCTTCCTGGAGATCGGCACGAAGCTCATGCCGATGAAAAACCAAATCTTTGAGCTCCCATGTCCAGCGAGGAGCCTGTGGCCACCCATACATAGGAGCTGGCATCACCAGCTTTGCACAGGCGATGCTCTTACCGCACGTCGCTGTGAGCTGGGCATGCTGGTGTTGGCACCCCATTCTCCATGCCAGGGGCGAGGGACAGGGCAGAGTGTCCACTGCGCATTTCACAGTTATGGAAAAACCTTAACAATTATGGCAAAAATACGGTCACTTGACTAGTTCATGCCCCTGGCCTGCCGGCATTGGTGGCATTGAGAACATCTCGAAAAGGCTGAGCTGAGAACGGGGATGCAGCGTTAAGACAGCGGGGAGGGATGCTCTGAAGGCGATGGACCGTCTTTTTTCTTTTTGTGGATAGGCTCAAAGATCTCTGCGCCGTGGGAGCCCTTGTGCCGCGGGGCTGGGGGTGTGCGGGGTGAAGGAGCTGCACGTGGACAGTGCAGACTGGCGTCACAGAGCTCTTATTAAATTTTAAGAGCGCATTTAAAATGCTTTCCCATTGGGAAAGCCTCAAAGAGTTATGTTGATACAAAGATCCCCTTTCTGAAATGTACGTTGACAGAAAAAAAAAAAAAGGACTTTATTAAAGGAAAAAACCCACCATGCTGCAGTTTTAATGAGGAGCTTGTAAACATAACAGTCTCCCGCTGATTTTCTCTATTAATTGCCTGCATTATGGAAGACCAGGGCCTTGCAGCGCTCGGTTGCCGGGCTTAAGACATCTCCCTAAATCTTGGGGGGGCTGGAGCCGTGCGTGGGCTGCGGAGGGTGAGCGTGGGGCAGGGGGATGGAGGCTTTTGCAGGGGCGCGGGGCGGAGGACGAGGCAGGGCTGGGTTGTCCCTGCGGTGCCTGGGGCTGCCAGCGCCACGGGGAGCATCTCGGGCTCCGACCTTGGCTCTCCGCCAGCCTTTGCTCGGGGAAGGGGAGGGAGGAGGGATGGGGAGACCTGCTGAGCTGATTTAGCAATCCCATTTTTAGTAGAGATGCATTCGCTGATTAGCTCCACATCCTAATGAGTCCGGCACGATCAATTACAAAGGAAATGCAGAAATCGCTAGGGTTATATTAACATCTCCAGGGGAAGCTGCAGTAAGGTCATTTTATGGGCCATTAAAATGGTCGCCGTTTGTTTGCTACCTTGTCTCTTCAATAGCAATTCTTTTTTTTTCTCGATGTCAGCCCAGCGCCGTTCTCAGCAGGTGCTCCCTCTCCCCGCACCGGTGTCCGGGGAGGGGGGTGGGGTGGGCACGGCATGACAGGGCCGGTGCCAGCCCGGTGCCAGCGTCCTGATCACAGGAGGGACAGTCACAGTAGGTTTTTGGAGATTTGGGGGCATCAGCCGTCTTCTGGGCCCCCTTCTGTGTCTGCCACAAAGAAAGATCGCACCTCAAATCCTGTGTGGTGTTTGCAGGCGTTTTGCAGCCCACGAGAGAGGCAAAATCTCTCCCAGAGGTAAATTATCGCGGGTGATTTGCCCAGCTCTGGAGATAATAACTCCTACTGAAATCCCGGCAAAAGGGGAAGATTCCAGAGTTAATGTTTGGAAAGCGGCATGAAAATGAAAAAGCACAAGGCCTGATCGTTATTATTACTCTGTTATGCAGCTCAGCTCAGCTTCGGCCGGAGCAGGCTGTGGGTGTGCGCTCCACCTCCTTAGCACCGCAGGAGGAAGGAGCAGTCGGTATTTTGGATGGTGGGGGAGGACCCTGCTTTACCTTGGCTTTCCTGGGGAGATTGGGGAATTTTCAGCCCAATTCGAGTGGCCTGACCTGCGCCCTTTTGCTGATCATCCTCAGAAGACACGGGGCAGATCCTACAGGATTTGGGGTGTCTGGCTCCCTGGAGAGCACAGATTCAGGGGAGGTAGCCACTGGCTCGCTTTGAGACCCAGGGTAGATGTGGCTTGTCTCTGATCACCCAGAGAAGCCTGTGGCGGAGGTGGATACCCAGGTTGCCCAGAGAAGCTGTGGCTGCCCCATCCCTGGAGGTGTTCAAGGCCAGGCTGGACGGGGCTTGGAGCAACCTGGGCTGGTGGGAGGTGTCCCTGCCCAGGGCAGGGGGCAGTGCGTGATCTTTAAAGGTCCCTTCCAACCCAAACCATTCTATGATTCTGTGATACTCGCTATCTGCTTCCCAAGGCTAGGGCATCCATGGTGATGGCTAACCCTCCTTTTCCTCTCCTTACACTCAGGGCAGCAGGGGCAGAAGGACACCTCGGTGGGTTGCTGCAGTCCATCCCCAGCCCAAATTGCACATGCATCAGCTCCCCCAGCACAAGGTTGAGTCCAAGACATGGAAATGACCACTCTCTTTCTTCCCCCTGCAGAGCCAGCTTTCCCAGGCCCTCAACGGGTTGTCAGACAGAGCCAAGGAAGCAAAAGAGTTCCTGGTCCAACTCCGCAATATGGTGCAGCAAATCCAGGTACTGTGTCTCCTGGCCGAGGAACAGCCCCTTCCCACCAGGATGTGCTGTTCTGACACCCTCTGTCCCATCTCCCCAGCTTGGTTTGGTGGGTGCTCTCCAAAAGGGGTCCACACCTGACTTTTTCATATTATCCGCCTGCAGCCCTGCTAAAAACTGCTCCTCCCAAAGCTGCCCGTGTCACGGAGCGAGCAGCAGAGACCCAGCCCTTGTCCTCTCTGCCATAGGCAGATCCAAGGATGTGGCAGGATGGATCAAACCTGTTCCTCACCTGCCACCACCACATTTGCCATGAGGCAAAGGTGTAAGCACCCCACGTGCTAATGATACGGATTTGTGTGCTGCATATAGAAAAATGGCCCATGTGGTATCGTAAAAAAAATTAGTTTTCCCAAGGGCTGTGATGCTCTGCTCTGACCCGCAGGAGAACAGCGTGGAGTTCGAGGCCTGCCTCGTGGCCCAGTGTGACGCCCTCATCGATGCCCTCAACAGAAGGAAAGCCCAGCTGCTGTCCCGGGTCAACAAGGAGCACGAACACAAGCTGAAGGTGAGCCCCTACGCACCGGCCTGGGCGGTCAGAGAGCTTTCTGCAGGGTTGGCACTAGATGAGGACGAGGACTGTGATGGTTTAGTGATGTTTTTTGTCAGAGTTAGGTGGATGATTGGACTAGGTGATCTGAAAGGTCCCTTCCAGCCTAGGCAATTCTATGATTCTGTGCTGTTTGTTGGGGTGAAGCGCTGCGGGAGGAACGGGGAGGTCACTGGGAAGCCGCTCTTCTTGCTTTTCACATTAGCTGAATTTGGTTTCGCTGCAGATGCCCAGCTGGCTTCCAGCGTGGCAGGCACTGAGCAAAGTGCTGCTTCCGCCAGGGAGTGGTTCCCACTGAATTACTCCGTTACTGGGCCAACTACTAGTCATTAGGTCAGCAGAGCCATGTGCGCAGCATTCACAGGCTGGAAAAGGACCTTGTTCACGCCCCATGTTGCTTCTGAGCTACTAGCATGGCCCTGCAGGGTGCTGAGTGCCTGTAATTTGTACTGGCTTCATCTGAAGTTGTGGGGCGCTTGGTATCACGAGTTGCCACTTTTGTCATGAGGCAGGAGCAGGAATTGCTCCGTTCTCTGTTCTGTGCTTGTCGAGCACCTCGTGGCTTCAGCTTTCACTGAGAGATGAATTGTTGGCCCTGAGGGAACTGAGGTGCAGCTCTCAACGTGAGCATTGAGGTCAGCTGTGAAAACTGGCCTTGTGTCATTCCTGAAGTCACTACACTGTGCCTTTTCAGCTGGTGTGGGGCTGAGAAGGGAAGCAAAGGGCCAGATCTCACCTGGGAGCAGTGGAGCAGGTGAAGCAGTGCCCAGTATCTGTTGGACAAGGTCATTGCACCCTGGCCGTCACTGATATGGGCCAGCATTTCACACCAACATCACTTTGTGCATCCACGGTCCCTCTTCCAAGGGCATTTCAGTTTTTGGGCTACAAACATCTGCATCTCTTCTCTTCTTCACTTGCATCCTCCCTGGTCTTGCTTTGGGCCACCCAAGGAGGCTCCCAAAGGGATTCCGGAACCTGCCTAAAGTGAGGGAGGAGGCCACAGGTCTGTGGTCTGCCTGCAGGCGATGGGCGCCGCAACACGAGGGCTCGTCACCATTCCCGTCGGGAGATGGACAATAGCAGCTTTGTGGGACTGAGCATCAGTGCTCGGTGTAAAGCACGTCCCCAAACAGTGATGCCACCCCGCCAGCCTGTCTTCTAGGCGCAGAGGGGACCCCCGCTGCCTGGTGGACTCTCTTTCCCTCTTCCCCTTCAGCATGGTTGATTAAACCCTCACAAAGCCGGGCAGCATAAAGCAATTTCCCTCCTCAGCACAACCCGCGGAGGGCCTTTCGCTTATTGGCCGGAGGAAGGGAACTGCTTCCCACCGCTTGTTCTTACCTCCTGTCCCCCCAGCGTGTACATCCCACCCCCATCCACCCTTGCTATCAGCCGGGCTTTGTCGTGAGGCAGGCCTGGCCCTTAAAAGAAGAAACAGCCCCTGGGTTTCAGACTGATCTCTGTTAAAATCAGCCCTCGAGCCTCCCTCCCCGAAGGAGGGAGCTCTGGCAGCTCCCCACGTGCCGTGCAGGAAGGGCTCCATGTCCCTGCCTGCCCCGGCACACGCGGCGCACGAGCCTTTGTCCGGTTACCGATAGCTTCACGGCAGCTGGTGTTTAAAATCCAGAAGGTGCTCCCCTCCGCCCTGCAGCCTGCTCAGTGGTGGTCAGATTTTTAGCCTGAAATCGTTTGATTTTCCCTTTCTGTTCTTGCAGGGGCGGGGAGCGGGGAGGTAGGTAGTAAATGCAACTGTGCTGCTTTGGCCTTAGCCTCTTATGGGGAGAGTTGTGCAGCCTTGACCCCCCCCGCCAAGCGCCAGCAAGAGTCCTGCGCGCTGAGATTTGCTTCCCAAGGCTTCAGCATCACCAGGCGGGGACACGCAGCCTTGGCGCGCAGCCCTGGTGATCACACGTCCTTCCCCTCTGGCTTGGGGACGGGGACGGAGAGGGCCTCGCCTGCTTTCACAAGCTGCAGACGGGACAGGGGGTGCGAGAGAGTCTCAGCCCTCAGAGTTCAGAGTCCTTTCTGTCCCCGTTCTTCATGCGCAGGGTCCCCTGGCCACACCAGGCCACTGAGGCAAGCGTTTGCCACCCACCCTGCAGCCTGTCCCCCTGCGCCCCCTTCCCCAGCGCTGCCACTGTCCCCGCGTGCGCTCCCACCCCAGGGAAGGGGCTGCCCGGATCATCGCCGCACGGGGCAGCTTCCCCTTTGCCTCCTCCAAGGAAACCCCTGGACAAAGGCAGCACCTGCAGCTCCAGCTGGGCACGGGCTGGGCTGGCCTCGCTCAAAGGGTCAGGGGAACAGAATGAGACATGAAAGCAGCATTGTGCCTGGAGCAGCTGCCTCACGATGGGACATTCCCCCCACTGCCCGAGGCTGGGGCTGGTTGGGGGGGGATAACAAAGCCCCCAACTCTTTCTCCGAGGCTCTGGAGCACTTCCAGGGTGTCAGGAAGGACAGTATGGAGGGGGTGAAACTGTGCAGCAGAGGGGCCACCTCCCTGCCTCCACCGGCCCCATCCACAGCGGCATGCTGCATGCTCGGCACCGTCCTACACGTGCCCTGGCATGTGCTTTGTGCGGAATTTGGACCCGTGGTGGGTCCTTCTGCAGGACTGTGGGGCTTGTCCTGGTTGATGTTCACGTTAGGACAGCTGGCTGCTGACTTGGCGGTGATAGCTTCACCCCTTCCCATGGGAGACCAGTCCAGAGCATCCTGGCCTGCCCTGCGTGTCCACTTGCCACTGCCATGTCCCCAGAACATCTCTGCTGAGGAGGAGATGAGCAGATAGATTGACCAGTGGGACTTACCTGTGCCACCCAGGAGCCCTTTCAGATCCTAACTAGTTGCTCCAGCAGCCGGCATGGAGCCTCAGCGCCCTGGCTGCAGCCCATCTCTCCATGGGCTGCCCCTCCTGCCTGCTGGGAGGTTGGCCAGCATGGCACAATGTGGCACCGTGTGAGCGAGGAGGAGGAGCACGGAGGGACAGAGCCTGCCGGCTGGCACAGTACCACAGGCACCTTTCACCGGAGAGCCCAAGTTCCCATTCCCGTGCAGTGCCCAGAGTCGGGGTCAGCTCGGTTTCAGGACTGACCTACTTTGGCTTGACACATATTTCATGGAGGCAGGCACAAATCCAGGTTTGCCTGTGGGCCAACACTAATTACTCCAGAACGGGGAGAGGTTTGGGAGGAAATGAACTTGGAAGGGACATTTCCCTGCCTTTCCCCACCCTCCCCCTACATTTGCATTCAGATTAAGAACCCAGGCTTTAAAAAAATAACATCTGGAGGAGCAGTGGGGCCACGTGCCTGCTGCACCTCCTGGATAGACCTTCTTGTCTGTCCGGCTCCTCATTGCCGACCCTGGTTTTCAGAGGACCGGTATGGTCTTCCCCAAGGGAAGATGCCCTACAGCACGAGCTGGTTTGTGCAGGGGACACAGAGGCTTCCCTGCAGTGTTGTCCTAGGAAGAAATCTCTCAGTCCACAGCACACATGAACTGAGCTCCTCCTTTTAAGCCCTCAGCAGTGTGGTGGACCATTCTGGCCTTCTGGCCTTCAGGTCATAGGATGTCTTTGCCAACAGCGGTTGTCACATTTCCCAGGGGAGCTAATTATATAGGAAACACTCACCAAGGGCTCCTGTCCGTAGCGCTGGATCTCCAGAGATGAAATGCTGGTCCATGACCCTTCTTTAGGGGTTACGGTCAGAATTTTCCAGGAATCACGGAATCACGGAATCACGGAATCTTCAGAGTTGGAAGGGACCTCTAGAGATCATCTAGTCCAACTCCCCTGCTAGAGCAGGATTGCCTAAAGCACATCCCTCAGGGCTGCATCCAGGCGGGTCTTGAAAATCTCCAGAGAAGGGGACTCCACCACCTGCCTGGGCAGCCTGTTCCAGTGCTCTGTCACCCTCACTGTAAAGAAGTTTTTCCGTGTATTTGAACGGAACTTCCTATGTTCTAGCTTGTGCCCATTGCCCCTTGTCCTGTCGCTGGGAACCATTGAAAAGAGCCTGGCTCCGTCCTCCTTAAACCCACCCTTTAGGTACTTGTAAACATTAATCAGGTCCCCCCTCAACCTTCTCTTCTCCAGGCTAAAGAGTCCCAGCTCTTTCAGCCTTTCCTCATAAGGGAGGTGCTCCAGTCCCACAATCATCTTGGTTGCCCTTCGCTGGACTCGCTCCAGTAGTTCCCTGTCCCTCTTGAACTGGGGAGCCCAGAACTGGACACAGTACTCCAGTTGTGGCCTCACCAGTGCAGAGTAGAGGGGGAGAATGACCTCCCTCGACCTACTGGCCACAGTCTTCCCTATGCAGCCCAGGATGCCATTGGCCTTCTTGGCGACAAGGGCACACTGCTGGCTCATGGATAATTTGCTGTCTACCAGGACCCCCAGGTCCTTCTCCTCAGAGCTGCTTCCCAGCATGTCCGCCCCTAACCTATACTGGTGTTTGGCATTCTTCCTTCCCAGGTGCAGGACCCTACACTTGCTTTTGTTGAACCTCATTAGGTTCTTCTCTGCCCAGCTCTCCAGCCTGTCCAGGTCACGCTGGATGGCAGCACGGCCCTCTGGAGTGTCGGCCACCCCTCCCAGCTTGGTATCATCAGCAAACTTGCTGAGGATACACTCTGTCCCCTCATCTAGGTCATTAATGAATATATTGAACAAAATTGGTCCAAGTATTGACCCCTGAGGGACACCACTCGTTACAGGCCTCCAACTGGACTCTGTGCCGCTGATCACAACCCTCTGGGTTCTGTCACTCAGCCAGCTCTCGATCCACCTCACTGTCACCTCGTCTAGCCCATACTTCCTCAGCTTCCTAATGAGGATGTTATGGGAGACAGTGTCAAAAGCCTTGCTAAGGTCAAGGTAGATGACATCTACGGCTCTCCCCTCATCCAGCCAACCCGTTATAACATCATAGAAAGCTATCAGATTGGTCAGGCATGATTTGCCCTTGGTAAATCCATGCTGACCACTTCCAATAACTTCCTGTTCCTCTATGTGTTTGGAGACGACATCCAGAATGAGTCGCTCCATTACCTTCCCAGGGACAGAGGTGAGACTAACCGGCCTGTAGTTCCCTGGGTCCTCCTTCTTGCCTTTTTTGAAGATTGGAGTGACGTTAGCCTTCCTCCAGTCCTCAGGCACCTCTCCTGTTCCCCATGACCTTGCAAAGACAATGGAGAGTGGTCTAGCGATAACATCTGCCAGCTCTCTCAGCACTCGCGGGTGCATCCCGTCAGGGCCCATGGACTTATGAATGTCCAGCTTGGCCAAGTGGTCTCTGACCCAGTCCTCCTCAACTAAGGGAAAATCTTCCTCTCTCCGGACCTTCCCCCTTGCCTCCAGGGTATGGGATGTGTGAGGGACGGCTTTATCAGTGAAGACCGAAGAAAAGAAGGCATTCAGTAACTCTGCCTTCTCTGTGTCTTCCACCACTAGGGCACCCGTCTCATTCATCAGTGGACCTATATTTTCCCTAGTCTTCCTTTTTCTGTTGATATACTGGAAAAATCTCTTCTTGTTGTCTTTAACTGCAGTGGCCAAGCTGAGTTCTGATTGAGCTTTGGCCCTTCTAATCTTCCCCCTGCATAGCTTTGTTATATCTTGATAATCCTCATAAGTTGCTAAGCCCCTTTTCCAGAGAATGTAAGCCTTCCTTTTTTTCCTGAGGTCCAGCCAAAGCTCTCTATTTAGCCAGGCTGGCCTTCTTCCCCGTCGGCTCGTCTTTTGGGACATGGGGATGGCCTTCACCTGTGCTTCTAAGAGCACCTGCTTGAAGTATGACCAGCTTTCCTGGGCACCTTTGCTCTTCAAAACTGCCTCCCAAGGGACACTCTCAACCATGCTCCTAAACAGGTTAAAGTCTGCCCTTCGGAAATCCAAGGTGGCAGTTTTGCTGGCTCCCCGCCTCCCTTCACCAAGAATTGAAAACTCTATCATTTCATGGTCACAAGGAAGCCCAAGGGATCTTGGTGTACTCCATTGGATTAGGTCACTGGTGATCAGGAACTGGTCTGGTGGGAGGTGTCCCTCCCCATGACAGGGTGTGGAACTGGATGATCTTTAAGGTTCCTTCCAACCCAAACCATTCTATGATTCTATGAATCTATGCTCCATGTTCTCCAGCGGCTCTGCACTGGAGACCAGGTCTCCCTATTGCAGCTTCCCACACTTGTTGGTGTCGTGCAGAAGCCTTTGATCAGAACAGGCTGTGCAAGCCTCCAGGTCGTGCTGCCGCCAGCATCGCACAGGGCCGTTAACGCAGCAGCTCTGCTTTTCCCAGCTCCAGCCGGAGCCTCCTCTCCCAACAGCAAGAGGCAAGTCACCATGGAAACATCCACCTGGAAATGTTCTGCTCGGAGGACGCATAGTTATGGCATTCAGCAGAGTGAAGCCCTCGGGATCTGTCCCGGGGATTTTTCTGTCGGGTATTTTTCTGTCTGGGTTTGCAGCCCTGCGGTGAAGCGCTGCCGCGCTGCTCCCCGTAACATTGTCCCCACGGCCACGCAGGTGACCGTACCCCAGTCCCCATGGTGTGCCCGGGATGAGGAGGCTCCCTGTCCTCCATGTGACATCCGCGGCAGGACTCGTCCCGGGCGTGAGGAGCCAAGGTTCAAGTGAGGTTGAGTGCCTTGAAAACCGATTATCTAGCCGAGTACTAAAACGAGGAGGAAGGTGAGGAAGACATTTAAGTAGAGATGAGTGCAGATGTTACTGCCTTCTAGGAGCTGTATTAAAATGTAAATTATAGCTAATGTCATCTTACAGGGAAGTAAAGCTCTTGAAATAAATTTGCTATTTTAAGGTAGTAGTGAACTGCTGCGAGTGCGCAGCAAAAGTCCTTTTTATAGGCTGTAATTAGCAGCCGGGTGCTGGCTGTTGCCTCCTTTGGCACCTAAAGGGAAAAAAAAGGCATTTGATAAAAAACGACCACAAAGAAAAGTGTTTGGAGCTGCCCAAATCCCCTCAGCAGCTGAGCCATTAGCCCTTTCCCAGAAGATGCCGCCACTCGGTGAGGTGTGCTACCCGCGTGGTTTCAAGGAGAGGTTTGTAAGCTGGCTCCCTCCATGCAGAATTCCTGGCAGCCTGGTTTTCCTGGCCCTTTGAGGCCTCCTGAGGCTGCCCCTCAGCCCAACACAGCCTCCTTTAATTATGTGAGTCAAAGGAACTTCCAGATTTCACTTCCAGCTCTCTTCATCAAAATACTCTTCATTACTGGGGTAACAGGGAGCTGAGGAACCCCAGGGACTGGAAATCCCAGATGCACAAGGAGAACCATGGGATGCTTAAGGCCATATGGAAAACTTTTCGGCTTCACTGGCCCCACTGAGTTTAGACCGTGCCTTCAATGGTGTGGGGGATGCTTATTTTTAAAACCTTTGATTGTGGGGGATGCTTATTTTTAAAACCTTTGATTTCCCTAATCAAAGCGATTCGTGGAGTCCCACTGTTCCTGTCTACATCCCATTTCTCTTGGATGGAGCGCAGAAGCTGTAAAGGCACGAAGCCCCACTAGCTCCCAACCAAAGATCCCTCTTCTTGCCTCAAAAACAGTTTGTCGGTGGTGATGGGAACGTGGATTTCCGCTGTCGGCTTGCCTGCTGTGTCGATGCTGCAATTAAACTGCTGTTTCATGCTCTAGTTCTCCAGATGAATAGATGCTGGGTCCCCGAAGGGCATGGCAGAGCTAGAGAAGGGCAGGAGCGCTGGGGCTGAAGGTGTGGGCTGGGACAGAGCCGCAGCCACTGCTTTGGGTGCAGCGTCTGAGCACGTAGAGCCCTGGGCCGCCTCCAGGAAGGGCTTGGATGTCTCCAAGGCTGGAGACTCCACAGCCTCTCTATTTTGGTCTCTGTCCACCTTTAAGGAAAAGAAAAGCTTTCACTTAGGTCTAAATGGAATTTCTTGTATCTCAGTTTGCACCCACGTGCGTAAAGATTTACGTAGCCTCGGTGGCAGCCCGCAGCAAACACTTCCACTCCCGCCCAGACCTTTATTAGCAGGGATAATCTGCCAGGAAGCTCGGTAATTAATTAGCCCAGAGCTGCCTGGCGCTGCCCTCACCTCACCCTGCCGCCGGGGAACGCGCAGGGTAGAGGGGCAAAGCCGGGACTGGCATCTCCGCGTCCCAGCTCCCTCCTGGCAGCCAGTGCCACGAAGCCCCGCAGGTCTCACGCTGCCACCGGCGCAGTGGTGGCGTGTCCCCTCACCTCGCTGGTAGCCCCATCTCTTGGCCAAGCGGGTGCTGGGGAGCCAGCGGCGTGTCCAGGGACACTGTCCCTGTCCTCACTCAGCAAATGCTGTTTCTTGGGGGGCTCGTGTCTGGCTGGCGCTAGCAGATGGCAATTCTGATGGTAATACTTCGAAAGCGTCTACTGGGGCAGGGAGAGGCTCACAGATTCATTATCCTGGGCAAACCAGACAGAGATTTGAGCTGCAAAGAAGATAAGAAGATTGTTTTACCGATCCCATCTTCGCTGTCTTCCTGATGGCGTGTGCATTTCCCCGCAGAGGAACGAAAGGAGGAGGCTGCTTTCTTGGGTGACCAAGGCGGGGGATCCCCACTTGCCCATCTGCAGCCCAGCAGGCCGGGAATGCAAAACCTTTGCTCTGGCTCGGTCGGTGCGGTCGGGATACGCTCTAACAGCAAGGTTGGAGCCCACAGGCTGGGCTCATCTCACACTCAGTGGTAGCACCATGGTCTGCGGCTGAGAGACCCAACATCCGCACGGCCGACAAACCCTTGCAAGAGCAGAACAACCCCTCAGCATCGCTCTCTGGGCAAAACAGCTTTAATTAGCGCAAGGGGCTGCTTTATGTTGCGGCTAAACAAGGGGCTGCAGGTTGCTGCAATGCTTTGCACGCCCGCTGCACCTTCTGGATCCCACCCCAAAGGACTGACCATCCCTGCAGAGAAAGGAAGTCCAGGGGCTTATCCAGAAAAGGTCCATCCCAGCAGAGTCATTCCAGTGCACTCAAGTGTTAGAAACTGGCACTGAGCGAAGTCTTCCCTCTAATGACAGTGTTTGAGGCCAAAACTGGTGTGTGCTGATCGTGCTGCTCGCTAGCCCAGTCTCAGAGCCATCCGGGATGCAGGCTGGAGACATTGGGCTGGGCTTGCTAAAAACAGCAAGGAATGGCTACTGCCGGAAAATCAGGAGCCGGCTCGGAGGGTGTTTCCTGGCATTTCACAGAAGCAGATATATTGTCCCAAGTTGGAAGACTGGTGATTCTTTTCTTCCTGTTAGGTGATTAAGTAGAGGTGATTAAATTATAAGTAAGCAACACATGATGTGATTGATTGCCCTACAGGAGCCATCATCCCCCTGGAAACCCAGGTTCGTTTGCCGCAGGGGGCTGACATGTGCTTCGTTTCTCCTCCCCATCCCTCGGACCGTCGGGATGCTCACAAGGCGGAGATGCTCCTCAGCCCAGGGGGGGTCGACCAGTGGGCCCACAGGCGCTGGGATTCACCGAGTGCAGTGCTGAGGACACAACCGTGCCTTCAGAAATGTTAATCGCTGCTCATTGCAGCCTTTTCCATCGCACTGCAGGTGCAGATGCTGATGGGAAGCTTGTCTTTACAGTCTAACATCCTGAATAGCTGCGGTCTCCGGAGCTGCAATAGCTCTGTTCGGTCCTGGTGGAGAACTTTACACAGCTTTAAAGCTCTTCCGGAAAAAAAAAAAAAGAAAATTATCTGCTGTGGGCATGTTCCTCTAACGCATAAATCTCTCTTCCTGAGCCGCTCTGCCAATCTCCCGTGACAGAAATCTCGCTTACACCGGGCGCAGACCTGCGCTGTCTCCGGCAGGGATTCAGCATGAGGGACCAGCCAGCCTTCAAATACACCCTCACGGTATCACATCCCGAATCCCATCCTCTCCGCTGTGTTTTAGGGAAGGTCAGCAGAGCCCGCAGGCACTGGCTAAACCACAGGCTTGCTTGTGCTCCAGTGCCGGGATGCTGAAACACAAGCATCTCAAACAGATTGCGAAGCTGGGGGAGGCGGTGTGTTCCTTCCTCTTGGAAATACCAAAATATCAGGCTCGCTCCTCAGCCAGGGCCGTTGGATGCAGCTGCCCCAGAGCCAGCCCCGCATCCCGGCTCCGTGCTGAGGATGGATAGGGGCAGCCCCACGAAGGCTGTGGCAGCAGCTGTGTATCTATGGAGGTAGGCATTTGCTTTCCATGGAGTTCATAAGCTGCCATTTGGAAGCTGTCTTAATTAAAGGCAGGGCAAGGAACTGCCCTACTGCTTGGAATAATTACGTGGGTTAATAATTTTGCGCTAAACAAGGCTTGTTGTTCGCCAGGTTCTCAAGGATCTGGAATTCGGCGTATGAATCTTGACAAGTTCTGCCTTTTTCTCCTCCCTTGAGTCTCTGTCTCCCTTCGCGTTGCCCTGTCCCTCTCCCTGTGCCCACGCAGCACCAAAGCCCGTTTGCTCCCTGTCTGCCCAAACCCCGCCGCTCCAAGCAAAGGCACTCTCCTTGTCCCACTGCAGGTGGTGCGAGACCAGATTTCTCACTGCACGGTCAAGCTACGCCAGACCACGGGCCTGATGGAGTACTGCCTGGAGGTCATCAAGGAGAACGACCCCAGCGGCTTCCTGCAGGTTGGTGGGGATCTGGCCACGTCGACGCTGCGAGGGGAGCGGGAAAGGCATTGCACAGCTGAGGGCCCTGGGGTAACGCCACAGAGCTGGGGGAGTTCCACCAAGGATGATGTCCTCAGCTTTTCCAGCCACAAAATCAAGGGCCAACCTCTCATCACCTCCAGGTTCATGGCAGGAGAGAAGCAGAACCGGGCCGGGGGCATTTCTTATTCTGACCAGAAGGTTGCAGCAGGCGGTGGTGTATCTCTGGAGCAGTCATCATAACGTGCTGTCTCGTGGCTCTCCAGTGAGAGACGGACATAACAGCGCTTGAGAACGGTGTCCCACCGTTCGTTCCTGGGTTGGTCCCTTTGGTACTAGACCCTACCTCTAAAATAGTCCCTAAAGCTCCCGGGGTCCCTCTGCCAATCCAAGACTGCAGCAAAGGGTGATGCTAGAAACCACGTGTGATGTCCCAGCCTGTGGCAGTCACGGACAGAAGTGGCAGCCTGGGAGGCGCAGGGAAGGAGGAGAGCAGAGTAGGGACAAGGCCCAGCGCACGGCCCCGCTGGCTCTCGGTAGCTGAGGCTGCTCTTTGCCCCCAGATCTCCGACGCTCTCATCAGGAGAGTGCACTTAACCGAGGACCAGTGGGGAAAGGGGACGCTCACACCCCGGATGACCACGGACTTCGACCTGAACCTTGACAACGCCCCTCTGCTGCAGTCCATCCATCAGCTCGACTTCGTGCAGATGAAAGGTAGGAATATTTCCAGTGCTTTTCAAAAACCCATCTCTGCTCATGCTGAGTGCTTCCATGCAACTCATCACAGGGAAGGGGCAGCAGAGGGAGAGTTTCTCATCATCTCCCAGCAAGATTGGGCACCCCAGACCCAGAGTTATGCCCGTTCCTGTGTATTTTGCACCCTCGCGCCAGCCAACTGCCTCCCTGTCTCGGATCCCTGGGCACCTGTGTGCCAGATCATAGAATCACAGAATGGTTTGGGTTGGAAGGGACCGTTAAAGCCCATCTCATTCCACCCCGCTGCCCTGGGCAGGGACACCTCCCAGAAGACCACGTTGCTCCAAGTCCCGTCCAACCTGGCCTTGAACACCTCCAGGGATGGGGCATCCTCAGTCAAGGTGCCGGGAGCTTGCTTTTGCCTGGCAGTGCATTAGAAAGCGCTCTGCAGATTGGGAGCAGGGTCTCGGGAGCAGCACAAGGCACTTGCCAGACCTCTGCTCACACACGCTTCCTTGCTCAGTGCCGAGCAGCATCTGGCAGGGGCCAGCGAGCGCGCTGCCTGCTGCGGGCAGCCACGCTGTCCCTCCAAACACAAAGGCACAAAGAGCCACGCCACTTAGCTTGGGGGGGGGTGTCTTCCCTCCCTCCCTTCTCCCTCCCTGTTGTTTTAGAGCTTCAGTTTTAATTTCCTCCTCGTTCTCCGGTCCCTCTGCGCTCACTCTCCCGTACCACGGAGGGCCACAGCATTTGCATCGCTTTGCAGGAAGCAGAGAGCCGCTGCGACCTGTGAGCAATTTGGCAAGCCCTGGGAAGCTGACGGAAGATGGGGCTGTGACGCAGGGAAGCTCAGGAGAACATTGAACGTAGGCCCGTACTTTCAGCTGGTGCAAATGAGCTGCCTGGAGGAAAAGGCCACCAGCTATGGGTCTGGCACGGCTCTTCATTGCCGGCACGGCTGGGTTTCCTGACTCGGGAACCGTTTGCACATACCAGCATTTCTCAGCAGTCAGACGCAGGAAGGCTGTTGACCAGACGCTTCCTCTGTAATGATAACGAGCATCTTCGGTTAATGGGCCCGCCGGTATTTGCTGTGGTGAGAAGGCTGCATTGGGCATGGCTGCCGGGAGCGCTCGTAGCTGCTCATCGTTAGCCAGGCAGTTAATTTGAAGTGTCAATAACACTTCTTGATCGCGAGAGGAGCCAAACCCAGGGAGGCTTACACACCAGTCATGGAGACGTGAGTGTGGTCCTGCCCTCCCTTCTTTCAATTTAGCCCAGAGGGTTATTTTTAATTAATAAGAGCAAATCTGCTGCTAGTTTAGCTGCCCGCCCTCCCCTGTGGAGGCGGGGCAGAGCTGGTGGAGGCTCTTCTCTCCTCTCACCCTCGCTGGGGAAATAAGTTGTTGCATTTTGTAGACGTTGCAGAAGGTTTAAGGTTGGATCCCAAACTCGTGTCGCAGCACCAGGGGAGACAGGTCAACACCAGAGGTCTCGATAAAGAGCAGAGGTGAGCAATAGGTACAGGGCGTCCCGCATCCATTGCCAGCACGTGCTGGGCACAAGCAGCATCCCTTCTGCCGTATTAGCTGTAACGCGAGGCCTTTTCTCCGCTCAGTTTCTCCAGGCCCTCAGCCTGGTCGTTGCTGAGGATCCAACCCAGGAGGTGAAGGAGTCGCAGAGGGAGGTGGTGAATGGTGAACCTTTGCCAGTGAGTCCCGTCTTTTCTCTCCCGGGAATCTGTGGCTCCTCCACATCTTGTCTGGATTCTCCACGTCTTTTTTTCACTGGCTCTTGTCAGGCTTTGGGCAGGGAGGATGAGCTGCTCTGCTGAGAGGAGGTTTGGGAGGGCTGTTCCCGTGTCCTGGTTTGAGCAACACAGGATTGATTTCTCTTTCAGTAATTTTACTTTTCAGTAAGGTCTCTTCTAATGCGTGGGAAGACTGCACTTTTAGAAGACTCTAGAGTCTGAATTTATGAAAATATTTACTTCATAGACAGCTCTGGGATGCAGGTTTCAAGGTCTCAGTGTTTTCCAGCTCACCAGGTGCAGGGATGAGGAGGAGCGAGACCCGGGCACTTGACCCAAACTGCCGATGGGGTTACTTCAGACCATTATTTCAGGCACATTCAGTAGAAATTACAAAATTTGCTGAGTTCTCTCTTTCTCACTCTTCCCTGATGTCTGTGATCCTGAGCACTCCTTGCCCTGGTGCCGGAGCCCTGAGCCCTTCCCTTCCTCCGGAAGCCGCAGCGCTCGCAGTGTCCCACATTGGCCGTCCCCTGCTGGGAGCGCGGCCTCCTATGATAGAACGGGCTGAGCATAATCCTTGTCTATTTTATATTGGCATCAGGATCAATATTGGTTCTTTAGTATTATTAATGCCAATTTTCTAGTCTTATTCAGCAGTCTGAGCAGAAAAAGCCCTGACGGTCCTTTTAGAACAGACTCTACCACGGCACAAAGATCAGGTACTCCCTGTTCTGCAGGTCCCGAGGCTTGTCTCTGCTGCTCTCGTATCCCTTGTTTTGTTGCAGTGAATTTGTTTTTGGAAAAGCCGCGCAGCGCTTGCTGCTGGGTTGTAGATAAGGCCAGCTCTGCAGAGCCTGTGGGAGCGCATCCCAGGTTTGGGACCGGCTTCTGCCAAGAGTCCAGGCAGTTTTATACCAGGTACCTTATTGCGCTGCCATATTTCACCAAAATGCTTTAGAAAACGGGAAGAAAGCAGAGACGCGCTGGGGAAATCTCAGCTTCACCGGGCTGCGGGGTGAAGGAATTTGGTGGAGCTTGTTTGGAGAATGGTCCTTTCTGCTCCCCCCACCTCACGCCCCCGAGATCGCAGTTAACATCCCTCATGCCGTGCCGCCTTCCAAGGCAATAAATGCATCCTCCACGCTCCAGCTGAAACGCACGGGCTGCCGCTATCCCCCTGCTCCTCCTCTGTGGTGCTAGCAGCCAGGGTTACCCTAATTTGTGTTTAGTTTCCTCCCCAGTGCCGGCCCCCCCCATCCTGCAGCTAGAGGAGTGTTGCACCCACAACAACAGTGCCACCTTGTCCTGGAAGCAGCCCCCCTTGTCCACGGTGCAGGTGGAAGGCTACATCCTGGAGCTCGATGACGGCAACGGCGGCCAGTTCAGGGTAAGTGCTCGGAGCACGAAGCCGCTCCTGGTAGCAAGATGTTGCTCCCGGCTCCGATATTACCCTACCAAAAAGTTCCCCGGGCTTTATTGCAAGTCCCCTTATTCCCTGGATACACAAGACTCACTGCTGAGATACCCGGGGAAGCTGAGGGTGCAGACAAGCTGCAGGCTCTTTTGGGGGCCAAGGTTATTTGAGGGGCTGGAAATACCTTTCCAGTGACCAATATGACTTGCAAATGCAAAGAACGTATTGGAAGCTCCATCTTTTTAGGTTGCTGAATATTCCATGCAAGGTATGCTAATTGCCATGAAAGACTCATGGTTTGCCAGCTGCCAGCAAGCAGAGGTGTTTAAGGCCTGAGGGCTTTTAAATTGCTGTAATTACACAATTAAAATATGATTTTTCTCTGATCCGACACACTGATAATTACCCTGGCGTGTTCGCATCCACTGAGAGCAGGCGCAGGGACCAGCCCATCGCATTTTCTGAGTTCATCCACAAGAAAGTCAGGCAGGCAGGAGCCAGAGCAGAGTCGAGGCAGAAGAGAGGTGACGTGGGTGGCATCTGGAGAGAGGAGGGAGCAGGAGGCTGGGTCTGGGGTGACCAAGGCTCAGCACAGCCACCCCGGCAAGGTGAGGGCGATTCCCCGGTACACCAGTCTTCTCTCATCCCACCAGCAGTGGGAAGGGGCTTGGATGTGCGTGGTATTCCTGCTGCTGGGGTTATAGAGGGCTGCTCCAGCCGATGGGACACGGCTGGTGCCATGAAGGGGAAGTCACTGAGCCGTTCTCCTGCCTGAAAGCAGCAAGCTGACCGCGTCAGGCAGCGATTTGCCCAGTGAGCTGGGGATGCCGAATGTCACACAGGTGACAGTCCCTGCCGAGAACAGGTCAGTGTGTCGCCCAGCCTGTTAGTTACCTCCCACACAAACAGGCAGGAGAGACTGGGACGGTGTCCTGAGGCAAGAGGACTCTGCTTTTGGGCATCAGGCCACAAAGGGGCTCGTTGCAGTGAGCCTGGGGTGGTGAACTGGGAGCCGGGCCGGCCACAGGAGAGCTCTGTGGGTGCTGGAGCCCAGGTAGATCAGGGCCACCTTAGCGTCCCATCACCAATCTTCCTCAATCCGTCACTATTCCCAGATCCACTGTGGCTTGGGCTGCTCCCAGCCCCGGTCAGGGTCTCAGGAGGGGTGGAAACCATCATCTCTGCTCTGCAGTGCAGCACCCCTATACGCTCTGGGGACATAGAATGGTTTTGGTTAGAGGAGACCTTTTAACATCATCACCCACCTGCAAGGAAAGGGGCCGGATTCAAGCGTTGGCTCTGGAAGCAGCAGCCCCGAGTCGCCCGGCAGCTCGGGCAGCGAAGGGCGGAGGGCTCTGGAGTGGGAGCCCGCACGGAGCCTCCATCTGCGCTGCCAAGGGCAGCAGACAGGGGTTTGTCGTGGGATCTGCTAATTGCAAGTCAATGTTTTTATGAGCCGTGTGTTTGGGTCGCCCGTAGGCCTGTTCACCGCTGTCCCTGCTGGCACAGCTCCGTTCCTTTGAGCAGGGCTATGTCAGCAGAAGGGTGACACACCGGTGAGTCAGTGCCCATTCGGTGTGACCACCTTGTTTGCTTTCAAGGAATGCTTTGATTCTGCCACCCGAGAGCATGGAAAATTGTTTTCTGCCAGGATGTTTCTGTGTCCTGGGCTCAGTCTGTGTAAATTCCTCTCTCTGGCAGAGCTCCTCCGGGATTCGGTGGGAGTTTGGCTGGGATTGATGCCTTATGAGTTGGTCGTATATGAGTAGCATCTCCTTCCCCTACAGAAGCTGGTTTTATGGCTCAGTATTCTCAAGGAGCAAATCATAGGGCCGTTTTGCTCTGCTTTGTCCATATCCAGTGCTCGTAAGCGTGCCCTAGGTAGCAGAGCGTGGCTGAGCCCTGGGTGTCACGACCACCGGGAGCTGTTTCTCCCCCGCCAGGACTCTGTGCTCTGGGCACTAACTGTGCTTGTTTTGCAGGAGGTGTACGTGGGCAAGGAGACCATGTGCACGGTGGATGGGCTTCACTTCAACAGCACGTACAGCGCGCGTGTCAAAGCCTTCAACAAAACAGGAGTCAGCCCATACAGCAAGACCCTGGTCCTCCAGACGTCTGAGGGTAAGGCATCGCACCGGCTCCAGCCCGCCGCGCTCGGACACCGCTCACACGCACGCCTGGGGCCCAGCCAGCACACCCCAGCTTAGCATTGCGATGGGGGGAACCGCTCCTCTGGTCCTTCAGTCCCTCGGCGATCATTGGAGGAAAGCCGGCGCTGACGGGGAGAGGAAAGGTCGTGTCAGGAGCCTTGAACAGGGCCAGAATTTCTCTCTCACCCCTCCCCTTTGTAGACGGTGTTCTTTGGGGAGGAGCAGTGTGGGTACAGCGAGAGGCATCCCGCAGGGAGGTATTTAAAATTGGGTTGCAGCAGGGTTTGTATGACACAAAGGGAAGCTCAGGTGTTTACGTTAATTCCATTTAAAACAAAACAACGCTGTCAACATTGCTCCTGAGACACTAAGGGCTGTGCATGGCTGCACAGTGCCGTAACCGCACAATGGCAGCCCCTGGCAGTGCACGACAGAGGGACCGTGGAGCCACACGGATGTCCTTGCCGACCCGGGGGTGTACAGCCACGCTGGCATCGTCTCCATCACCCCTGCACGGCCAGGCGCTCAGTCAGAATGTTAAACACCCATCTTGCAGGTTGTGGAGGAGTCTCCCCGCCTGACTTTAAGTACATTTGTCACACCAGGCACTTAATCCGTCATGGAAAATTGACTTGCTTCTGCCGTGCAGGTGGAGAGTCGTAAGGCTGGCTCCGAGAAACGAGGTGGGAGTCAGAAGCAGCGGGTGACGCAGCCGTGAAGGAAGGAATCAGCCCCCACCAGCACGTCTGCCGCCCCGTAGCCTTGCTGCCAGGCGAGAAACCCCTCCTGGGGAGTTTTCCACACTTGGTGGAATCCCTTTTCCTTACTCCCAGACTAAAATCTCTCTTTTCCAAGCCGTGTGAAGGTTTTGTTTCCTGGCAGCGTTGCCAGACCTGGCTGGCAGCTGGCTCGAGAGCAGCAGTGCATCCCTGCAGCCCCAGCAGCTGCCGGCAGATGCAGGCTGGGGTTGGGGGGGAACACACACAGCTCCTGGGGCTGCTGGTGGGGTGGAAGGAGGGTGAGAGCCTTCTTGCCACAGAGCATCTCTGGTGGCTTTGAGCAAGGAGGAAAAAAGGGATTTCTGCTGAAAGAAGAGAAGACAAAAGCAGAGCAAGGCTACGCAGAGCAATTTCACTTGCTTGCCTGCACTCCTCCGCAGGAGATAATGGTTCCAGTTCGGAAAGGGCATGTACCAGGTCTGGATGCGTGAGCAGGACAGGTCGGCAAGGGACGGGACTCACATGTGACAGAGGTAGAGTGGAGAGCAAACCTGGGACAAACCCTTCTCGTACAAGAGACAGAAAACCCAAATCACAGGCCACAAAGGCCTTGGCACACCCGTCTGAGAGCTGTGAGCCTGTTTGCAAAGCTGGGCACCAGCGACAAGGAAGCTGCAGGGTGTCTCTGGACATCCAGGGATGGGACAACCCGGATCCAGCCCCATGCTGGGCGGGGGGCGGCCAGGACCTCTCCCAAAGCCTGAAGGACAGCAGTTCTCACCCACTTCACTACCCGGCTTCAGCAGCTTGTGCAGGAGACAGCAGAGCTTTGGCTTCTCATGACATTTGTGTCCCGTAAGACCCATCTGAGACACAGCTCCCTAACCAAAACCAGTTGGGCTTTTGAGTTGTCCCAGCCAGGAGCTTGCAGCGTCCCCGCTATAATCTTTCCAGCTCTGCTTTCCTCTCCTAGGTGCTTTCACTGTTGAGCCAAGCTTGCCTATTCCACAGCTCCGAAATATGAAGGCACCTGGGAGAAAATAGCTGTTGCTGGTCCCAGGCTGTGCTTGGGGCTGATGCCTTGCTCTGTGCCAGCAAACAGACATTGCATCTCCTGAGCATCGGGTGAAAGTTTGCCTTTTCGCTGAACGGGCTTTTGCATTTTGTTTACTCCAGCCCGAAAGAAAGAAGGAGAAAAAGTCAGATGGGCCTGGAGCATCTTCCGCTTTTAGAGGCCGTCTGAGCTTTTTGGACTCAAAGTGAAATAAATTACATCTCTGTGCAGCTTCTGGATATCCGAGTGACTTGTTGAATAGAGCCGCCTCGCACATCACAGCTCCTGCTTAGGCTTTTATTTCTGGCCTTTACAGCAGCATCAGGCCTTTAAGTGCTATTTTGTCTGAAAGAGGCTTAGCTTTCCCCTTCAGCCATGCTCCGCAGCTCGCCGCAAAGCGTTCATGCGGGAAGAGGGGACAAAAGAAGAGACGGGCTCAATATGAAGAGAACATCTCTCCGAACACAGCTGTCCTGCTGGAAGCGGTTATGAGAAATTCTGCTTAGAGGCTGTTATTTAAAAGCTGGCTTCTAGTCCTAGCATACAAGATCCTCATCCACGGCCCGTGGAAGTGAACTGGAGTCTTTCTTCTGCCTTCGGTGAGCGGTGATATGGGCTGTAGAGGCTAACGGGGAGTGAAACATTTTGCAGGGTCTCAGCATCTGACGAGAATAAGCATGAGAAGTGGGTAAAATTGTGTCTGGGCCTCTGCAGGCATGCATTTCTGCTCCTGCCCAGCCAAGACGAGCCAGCCAGCACCAACAGGAATGTCCAGCGTGAAGTCAGCACACACACACAAGCCTACAGCAAGCTGCTGAGCACCTTCCCAGCCTGTGGTGTGGCACATCTTCTCCTGCTCATCCCAAAGGAAACGACGTTTTCAGCTGAGGAAATTGTAGTTCACTCTTTAAAGCTGGTGCTTGGTGCCACCAGCAGGTCAAGGTGGCTCCTGGCTGGGAGAAGGTCTGTGCCCCAGAGCCCTTCCCACCTGCTGGGGCCTCTGGTGCTTCCCAGGGACGAAGATCCTCATCATCAGCACAGCCAAGTGGCAGCAAGGGCTGAAGGAAGTGGTCCTTGCCTTGAACTGTGTCCTCTCCCTAGCTGGTGTCGGGCTGTTTCACCTAGGAGGATCTCTTGGCCTGTCACATCTTAGCCAGTGCCTCCCAGGACCTCTGCGGGCTCGATGTGGGGCCTGGCCTAACCTCTCTGTTTCTTCAGCATCTGAATGAAGTTCAGCTGTAGGCTTGGAAATCAGCCTGGGAGAAAGTTTGCAAGGTGACCCTGGCCCAAGGCCCACGCAGCTCCCAAAGCTTGGCCGCTAGCGGCACTGCTCAGCTGTAGTCTCCTCTGGGAGACCTCGGGTCTCCCCCCAGCCTCCTCCTCCCTGGCTGGGCAGCCCCAGCTCTCTTGGTCTTTCCTCATCCAGCAGATTTTCCAGCCTCTGGCCGGTCTCCTCCTGACTTCAGGACCCGATCTGTTTTCATCCTGGCACGTTCCCATTTTCACCCTACCCACAGCCAGCGGGTTGGGTTGCTTGGTGCATTCATGGCTGCAGCAAGAGCAGCCTCTGAGGGGCTTTGCAGAAACCCCCGGCTCAGGTCTGCTGGTCATGGTGGGATGCAGATGGCCACCCCCAGGAACAGGCACTTAAAGCACGGTGACAAGGAACAGAGGAGGAGACCTCCCAGTTGCAGTGGGATTAGAGTCTGCGGGTGAGCTAGCCGCTGGGCTGCTTTTCTCTACAAGGATTTCTGAGATGGCTTCTGAGTCCCTCCAATGTTGTTTCTTTCCATGGACTGTCCAGCGAGCTGGATGGTGGGATGAAGGACCAGCTCGCCCCAGGTGGAGATGCAGAAGAGGAGCTGGGCAATGCTGGAGGGGACCGTCCTTGCCGGCTCCCCAAGCCCAGATCTGCACTCCTGGCTGGGGCAGATGTTCGACCTCCCTCCTGCCAAAACCTGCTGCTCCATTCTCTCCCTTTCTGAGGTGTCTCTGACTGCCCACACCTTGGCCCTTCCATTGGGCTGCTTTGTGCCTTCAGCCATGTTCTCCTGGCCGTGTGCTGCCCATGCTGCCTGCAGCCATGCATGGGGAAGAGCCACATCTCCGCTTCCCCTTGATTTCTTGTTTCTTTGATGAGGCACAAGCCTAGGAGCAGAGGATCAGGGAGGAAAACCCGGGTTGTCACACTCTGTGCCCTGCTGTCCCCTCTCCTGGGTTCCTAAACTTGGCCGGCTCTACCAACACCAGGAGCAGCAACTCTCGGCCACCTCTGCCCCCCTGGGATGGGGCAAAGGGGCTTGGGCACCGCAGCCTGAGAGCCCTTCCCCAGCCTAGTTGAGCACCAGAAGCTTTTCTCCTCTTTCAAGGCCAGTTTCTCATCTGGGGCCCAGCTAGAAGTTCCTCGCCAGCCATGGAGTGACCCTCAGCAGCAACCAGGGCTTTTTAACCAGCGGTTTTTGGAAGGGGGTGAGCGAGGGGAGACAGGCTGCAAGGAGCTACAGGGACATGAGATGCCAGTTAGGGAGAGCCATGAGCCCGGCTACCCTTGGTCGTAGTTCCTCTCACTCTTGGTAGGTGTTGGAGGGCATGTCCTTCCCTAACCTGGAGCTCCGTTTACTGACCTGTTGTGCAATAATTTCTCTAACCCCTGTGTGAACCCACTGACGCTCTTTGCTTCCACAGCCTCGCGCAGCAGCAAGTTGCAGAAGTTACAGTCAGCTGCGCAGAGAAATGCTTCCTTTTATCTGTTTTAACGGGATTTCCAGCTCAGTCCGTATTCCCAGCTGAGACAGGAAGGCTGGGGATACAGTGTTCGGGTGTTTATCTGATCGGAACGTGTGGAGGATGGTGGATTCTACATTTTCCTGTTAACATTCCCCTTGACGAGGCTAGGGAAGAAATTGCAGGAGGTGACCATTTGCGGTAGCGGGGAACGGAACCCGATGACCCGGGACGTTTTGCTGTGAATCGCATGAGTTAAATTCTTACTGTAAGGCTCAGATGTGTTTTGACAGGTACAAAGGGATACCAAGAACACAACATCCCGACCAACCTTTGAGTAAGGTGGGTGCTTGGTGGTACGTAGGGTGAAATAGGTTAGTACAGCCCTGCCAAAGGCCTTTCAGCGTTACCAGCCGACTAGCTTTTACACCACTGATTATTGTGCACAAAAAGGTACGAGATTAATCATAAAGAGCGATGGGAAGTGTGCATGGTAACTTGTGCATTTTTTTAGGTGCGTTACTGTGAAGGGGTGCGGGACTCCCTGTAATTAAAAGCGTATTGCATTTGTCACGGTGACGTGGGAACGTTTCGGAAGATGAAAAATGTGTTTGTTGCCGATACTGGCAGAGGCGAGGCTTTCCTGAAGGGTCTGGCTGGGTTGCACAGCACCAGGTGTTTCCGCTCCACGCACCGTCCGCGCACGCTCGCTGTGGCGAAGCAGGGTCCGTGCGTGCCGGAGCGTCTGTGCTCTGCTCCGAGGTCTGGTCTCGGGCGATGGAGTGACAGCCTCCAGCAGACCCGATTCCTGATCTCGAGTTTGCATTGATCTTACGTTTAGACACGCAGTCAGAAGAACAGACCCTCCCTTTTCCAGTGCCTTTGGAAAGATCGCAGCTTCGTAGAATGAGTCCTTTCTCCTCCACCCTTAATCTACAACCCAGCTTTCCGGGGAGATCCTACTTTGAGCTAAGATCTTCGGCCCACCAGCTGAGCTTGCATTCTTCTTTACAGTCCCTGAATTCAGCTGGTGAGCCGAGTGCCTCTGGCATTTCCTCTTCGTCTGTGCTTCTGGGCATCTTCAAAGTATTTGTTTGTTTTGTTCCGTTGTGTTTGTTTTTCCCATGACATGCGGATGGCAGGGGGAACTCCTTCTGTTTGTCAGTGGCCTGCTCCTGCCGCGGAAGGGACTTTTCGGTGGCGTAGTTCTCGTGGTGTGTGTTCATCTCTACGTCCCAGCACGGGCAGTTCCAGGCGTGGGGTGACGGAGCAGCACAGTAACTCCTTACGTGGGTGCTGTTCTCATTGGGGCTGAACCATTTTGCCCAGCCAGCCGGCAGAGCGGATCCCTCGTCTCCAGTTTGCATCGATCTTGTGTCTAGGGTCAGGCAGAAGAACAGAGCCTCCCTGGGAGAAACCTGTGGGGACGTCTCGATGGTTTCCTTTCCCTATACAGCCAGAAAACGCAGCCTCTGCTGTGAGATTTGTTCTGTGAAATTAGTTTGCTCGATTCAATCTAGACCTCTCTTAAGAAAGAAGCAAGTCTAGATGCAAGCAAGGTCTACTAAGGCCGGCTCACCCACCCCTTGCCATCTGGCTTCCCAAGACCCAGAAGTTGTGGGCTCTCGTCCACTCGGCTTCGAGCGCTGGGCTCAGCTTTTGCAAAACCAGACCTGATCCTATCGGAGTCTTGTTTTCTGCAGAGCGGAGGAAACCACTCCCGTGGTACCTCGCTCCCCTGGCAGCACCCACAGGCGCTTTGAGCCCGGTCCTCGGGGGCTGTGGTGGGACGTAGGCAGTAGAGGCAGAATGAGTGACGGTGTCGGGCAGCCGGCGAAGGAGCCGCGGGCACAGTGCCTCTCTCAGAGCTGTTTTCTAACCAGTCTTTGCGCATCTTCCGTTGCTAAAGATCCTGGGCCCTGATTCTTCCGCCACTCGGGATTTACACCACTCCATGGGCTCCAATGGAGTAATTCACGGCTTCCTCTGGTGTAAGCCCAGGAAGAATGGGGGCCCCCGATTGTTTGATTTCCATCCCATAACCCGGAATGAGGAATGCTGCAGCATGACCCTTGCCAGAATAACCGGGGGCCCTGCAACTTTCTTTTCTTTGTGCTTTTTATGTTTGTTTTTTTTTCCTCATCGTACTGCTGTGCGCTAATGGCTTGAACTCTGTTCTGTTACGGACGTTTCTTACTTTGTGTCCAGTGTCAGATCCGCTGCGATGGCCGTGAGCAATACTTGTGTGTGCGGTACGGACCTCTGCAGCCGCGGTCCGGGGTGGTGGGGCAACGCAAAACGGGGTCCGGAATGTGCCCATGTGTCACTCGGGTGAACTTGTGTCGTAGCGATGCACAGAGACCTGGAAAACCACTTTTTGAATAGGGGCCCGGGGCGCGATTCATTAAAACAGCCTCAGGAAGTGCTGCTTGGCCCTGGCCGTGGAGCACGACTGCAGACGGACACTTTCCCACCAACACCCACCTCAGCGGGGTGAAAAACCTGCTTCCTTGCCAGAGGAGAGGTGAAAAAACCAGTCACAGAGCTAGACAGGGGTTTCCTTAAAATCCAGCGCCTTTCATGAATGCCCTCCCCTGCAGTGCCAACACGGGACTTCATGTTGCCCTCTCCTCCTGGTGGGGACAAGCTCCTGGATCGGTCCCCAGCTGCAGTGCGGCTCCCAGGAGGTGTTTGCGGCCAGCGGCCAGGCACAACCCGGTGGCAGGAGGATGAAGGGCGCCCCGAGGCATCCTGCCAGTGCATCCACCATCAGACCGACAGCCCAGTGCCCTTTGGGTGCTCGGTGGTCCCTATTCCCTGGACACACCAGTGGCTGCTCGTCTTTCATCAGTCCCTGTCCTCTAAGGAGTGGTGGGGGGTTTTTTTAAGTGATCCAACGGAGGGTCAATCTAGAGAATACTTATCAAGCGGCCAAGATATTCTGCCAAGGCTAAAATTTCCTGCCTTGGGCTAAAAGTCCAATGATTTGGCATCCCGAGCAGGTAGCGATCAGACTTGATGCTCTTGAAGGCTGTGACGGGATCTGGCTGTGAAAGAGCAGATAATCCACGAGTCCCAGAGGCTGAGACTCGCCAAAACGGCCGACAGTCAATCTCACGGGTCATTTTTGCAGCCCCTCTCCGTTTCTCTCTGGCTTTTAATGAATCAGGCCTCCCGCGGCTGGCTGGATGCTTAGTTAAAGGTTCAGTGCTCACGAGTGTTTTTCAGGTGGTTGTTGTTTCTTAGCTGTGATGTGTGAAATGTAGTATCTCTTTATAGGATGCAATTTTGAGACGCAAGGATCGCCTTACTCTCAATTAGGCAAGTATATTTATTACCATTAACTGGCACCTACTCCGTGTTGCTCATCCTTTTATCTTCCTTTTTCCCCCCCCCCCCCCCCTCTTTTAAATCTTTAACTTTTCTTTGGCGAGCGAGGAGCGTTTCTTGTGCGTACCCTGCTTGCGGGGCGCTCTCGGAAGTCACGGCAGTTGGCAAATTTGGAGGAGGAATGGTGATTGCCATGTGATGTAAAGGCATTTTAAGTTTCCCCCCGATATGGTTTTAAAGAGAAGCCTGAAGTCAGTGCTCTGGAAGTGGCCCCGTAATTAAGAACTGATCCTCCTGCTCAAAGCAATACGTATTCCAGTTCATTAACGTGGGCCAAATGCCGAGGAGGTGATTAGCCCCTCTGCAGCTAATTGGAGTGAGCGCTGGTGGTACCTGCTCACCTGTCCTCATGCAGATGCCTGCAGGGTCAGGTCCGTTTATCCCCCTGGGAGATGGGAATCCCCCATCCAGCGGGATTCCCTCCTCGGGCAGCCCGAGCCCATCCTCGCTCCATCTCTCCCCACCTTTATGCAAAAGGCCGAGAGGTCCGCGCGCTCGCTGGAGAAGCAGGCAAGCAGAAATGGTTTCTCGTTCCTTTGTCGACCCAACTTGACGTGCTGTTTTCTCTCCTGCATGCCTTTCCTTGGGAATCACCGCAGTTGACATTAAAAAAATGGTGGCAGGTACGGAATCACCTCCATCAAGTTGCAAAACCGGGGCGCCCGCGTGCATGTGAGCTGTCTTGTCAAACGATCCAATAAACCGATGATTAAATCTCACCCGAGTCTTTTATTTTTCAAGCCGTTATTTACTCCTGCAGGCGTGAGAGTGTTTTGTGGATGTGTCAGTTCACGTTTCAGTGACGGCTGGAGAAAACCACCTGGGGAACCGGGCTGGTGCCTTGTGACACCCTGTGCCTCTGTCTTGTCGAGGACGTGACACTGTATCTGTCAGATTTTCAGTGACCGAGTCCCGTGCATTTAAACCGGCAGCCGTACCGAGTCGTGGAGGTTTTGGGGCATTTTCCAGCCTTCCCATTAGCCTAACTCTTGTCTTCCCTGTGGCCGGTTGCTCCGCAGGGAGGTTTCTCAGTGTGACGTAGCGTTTCTGTCAATGCAGGCCTTTGTGTGTGCTTTTGGTTCCCAGGACCGCCGGCCCTCAAATACACACGCACGGTTTATCCGCTGACCCTCAGTCCCCGTCCCACGCTGGGCCTGACCCTGCAAACCGTTGCTTGCATGAGTAACCCTTGGTCGTAAGAGTAAACGATGTCAGGTAGAGCCTGGAGACCTGGCCGGGATCACACGTCTCCTTCTGCTAGAGCCAAATTTTAGGAGATGGCGAGGATCCCGCGGGCTCAGGAGCTGAGACAGACAGACAGCGGGAGGGGACGGAGACAGACAGGCTACCAGGGAGCGGCAAGAACAAATCTTCAGGTCTGAGCCCCGTCCGTAAAACCTCAGCCACGCTGGCAGGCTGCAGCTGCACGAGCTCCAAGCATCCCTCCATGATGGAAGGTGCTCTCCATCAGTCCCCTCCGCTCGGCAGCTCCCTGCCCGCTTCTGCCGGCCGCCGCTGCGGGCAGCAGCCCGAGCCCCCGCCGTGCCTTTGCCCTGCGTGTCAGCCCTGCATGCAGCATGTGCTGTTCCGTGTCCGCTCCGCGTGGCTCCCTGCCCCACCGCCGGGTCCCGCCAGACTAACCTGATGTTGTTTGTGTGTTCCAGTTGCTTGGTTTTCTTTCGATCCTGCCTCTGCCCACGCCGACATCATCTTTTCTAACGACAACCTGACTGTCACCTGCAACAGCTATGATGACAGGGTTGTGCTGGGGAAAACGGGCTTTTCCAAAGGGCTCCATTACTGGGAGCTGTCAATTGATCGTTACGATAACCACCCTGACCCGGCCTTTGGCGTGGCACGCATTGATGTCCTGAAGGATGCCATGCTGGGCAAGGACGACAAGGCCTGGGCCATGTACGTGGACAATAACCGGAGCTGGTTCATGCACAACAATTCACACACCAACAGGTACGTGGTCTGCAACGGGGTCTTCCTCCCAGAGACCACAGCCCAAGGAGGAGCCTGGGGCTTTTCCAGTGGCACCTACAGGCATCCACGGGAAGGGTGACATCGCTCCTGATCACCTCCATTAGAGGTGAAGGGAAGGACAGTCCCTGCCTCCCTGGTTCTGCCTCGCTCCGGTCTTCCTTCCCTGCCTACCGCAACTCTTTCCACACCGACTCTTCCCCCCGAGCACGCACGGCACCGCGCCTGTGTACACCCCCTTCCCGTGAACGCCCAAGGCCTTGCAACTCGTCCAATGAGAAAATAGCGTTTGCCTTTATCCCCCTGCCACAGCTAACGCACGCCTTCCCCATGGGAACGGTGGGGCTGGGGGCTCTGAAGCTTGGGGTAGCTTGGGGAGAGCCTGGTGTCACCTTCCCACAGCCTCAAGGGCCGTTCCCTGGTGGGTCAGCAGGTTTTGAAATGCTTTGCTCCCCAGGTCCACTTGCTTTTCCCCCGTGGTTGTGTAGCCGGGGCTGCTCTGGTCGGTGGTAGCTTTGCCCTCAGGGACATGATGGCATGTGGAGAGCACCTCTGGGGGAGGCTTGAGGAGGTGCCCGGGGATTTGTGAGCGTGGCTGGGGTGGATGCAGGTCATGGCCTGGCTCCTGGCTGAGCTGTGAAGTTCAGCATCATCAGCCTTTGAGGTTTATGGCCTGAACATAAGCCGGGAGCAAGAGGGACGTTGAGCCACAGAGACGTTCTGATCTTCTTCTCACCCCCTGCAGAACCGAGGGTGGGATAACGAAAGGCGCCACGGTGGGAGTGCTGCTGGATTTGACCAGGAGAACCTTGACGTTCTCCATCAACGAGGACCAGCAAGGGCCTGTCGCCTTCGAGAACCTGGAAGGCCTTTTCTTCCCCGCGGTCAGCCTCAACAGGAACGTGCAGGTACATGCTTTGGCCATGCTCTGGAGCAGCACAACAGCAGAGCCTGTGGCTGAGCGTGCTGGCAGACTGCCTCTCGTGCTACTGTCACTGCACTGGGCGTTGATGCGCAGCAGCGTGGGGACTTTGTGGAGCGGGGAGGGTTCTTCTGCAACAGGGGTGACTTGGAAAGAGCTAAACTCACACCTTAAACCACCTGCGGGTCTCTAAAACAGGGACAGGCCTTCCCTTCCTCCAGCTCTGTGCTCTGGCTTTCTCCGTCAGGGCTGATGAAGCACCAGGGCTCTCCAGCCCTCCCTGGCTGATGGGGTTTGACAACTCCACTTCATTATGCTACCCCACGAAAGCCTCACCAGTTGTTCCAGCATTCCCAGAACCCAGACAGGAGCATTACCAAGGAGAAGGACACCTTTTAAAGCCTATTTTCCTCTGGGGAATTTCAAACTCCTCTTCTCTCCCTCTCTCCCAAGCTCTCAGCTCTCCTGAACATCACCAAGTGGTGGCTCCCTGGGCCTATCCGGTATTTCCAGCTTTCATTTTTCTTCTCACTGACCTCATCCCTGCTATCCTCTCCCCCCAACAAGTGCCCGCTGTTCACCGAACCTGGCTTGGGCACATCCACCCTACCCACCGCTTCCACCTCCAGCACTGCGCAAGCGCCCAGGCACATCCTAGGACACGTGGCACGGAACGGATGACTTCAGGGTGTTGAGCACTTTGGCACCGTCTTCTACAGTGGGTGTCAAAGGCATCGCCTCTGTGCGAGGGCAGAGGCACCAAGTGGCCTCCCTAAATTCGAGATCCATGAATTAGGATGGTGTCCGTTGGGATACAGGGTGCGCTGGGCTCTGGTACCAAGGCAGTGACAGTTTTCCAGCAGCTCTGGAGCGGAGGTTGGTCGGTACCATCCCAAACCCTGGGAGCATCCCTGCCGGAGTGTCCCAGTGTTTAATGAGGAGACATTAAAGAAGCACATCTTGTTTTTAGGGGTCGCTGTATCAATTCGGTGGGGTAAAAACATCCTGCTCTGTGATGGGTTGAATTCCTACCACGATCTTCTACGCAGCCCTAAAAGACGAGCGCGTTTCCAGAGCCCCTCTGCTTTCTGACGGTTCACTGGGCAAGGCAGAGCTTAAACCCCCTAACAGAGAAATCCCATGGGATGGCGATAAAAGGCTGCTTATAAACCCAAGCCGTTCCTTATCCTTCTTCAGAGGTGTGCGAGTAATTAAAAGTGACTCTAATTAGGAGGGGAATAGTTGTATTTTAGACAAAGTTTTCTATAAATCTGTATCTGAAGGGGAAAATGCGGCTGTTCCCAATAAAAGAAGGAATTGTGCTTTCCTCCCTCCCCAACTGAAGTATTTGTGGAAGGAACTGAATTCCCCACGCGCAGCTCCTTGGCGCGCATGTGGGTATTTGCAGGACCCGGTCCCTTGCCCGGTCGGTCGGTCGGTATAAGCAGAACCTGCCCGTATCCTTTCCCACGCACCGGGGTTTTCCCAGGCACAGCGAGCATCAGGTCTCCGGTATTGCTTCACTTTCCCTTTGTCCCTGGGTTGGAGTCTCCACCACGTCACTCCCCATCCTGGGCCGAGTGCCTGGCGCCCATTCGCACAGAGTGGTTTGGGTTGGAAGGGGGCACTGAAGGTTGCACTTGAGCATCCCCCCCACGCCGTAGCATGGTCCTGCCTCCACACCGCTGCCAAGGTCCTTCCTCCCACCGGTTCTCAGCCGCGTCCCCTCTGCTGTACGGCCCGTTGGCTTCTCGGAGGTCTCCTTCTGGACTGAGCAGCTTTGCTGTCCTTCAGCCCCCTCCGGACCCTTTTGTCCATCCCATCTGCGGAAAGACCCAACTGCTGCCGTGTCCCATCTTTCCGCAGCCAGCTGGGAAGAATATGTGGGGCTTGACACCGCTGGTACCAGCGATCCCACCACTTCACGCTGGAGCTGTGTGGGGGCTCCTGCGGTACCAACGAGTCGTGAAGCAGCGAGATGAAGCCACTGCCGTGGTCCAGGGTACAGCCTTTCCCACCCCTCCCCAGCCCCACCGCAGCGGGGGGGATGCGTGGCAGGGCAGGAGGTGCTGTGGGCTCCCAGCAGTGCCTTGGGCTGCATCCTACCTCTTCCCGGCTGCTGCCGTGCCGAAGGCTGTCCCGCCAGGCTCAGAGGGATGCAGCTGAGCCCTTTGTCTCTCGTTGCAGGTGACTCTGCACACCGGCCTGCCGGTCCCCGAATTCTACACTTCACGCTCGGCCATGCCATGAGGATGCTCCCGGAGCCAGCTGCCTCTTCTCGGGATGAGAGGAGCCAGCTCGTTCCTTCCCGCGGGACAAGGCCGGCCACCAAGCCACCGGGTCCCTGCTCGGCCACCGGCGGAGACGGGGAGGCAAAATGGGAAGGAAGACCCTGGCTTTTGGCCGTCTCTGATCTCCACCCTCCTGCGCTGTCCTGTGTGTGTGCGCGCTTTGCTGTTTAGCTCTTTTTGGCTGATGAAGTACCTAGGTAGCCTGAGATGTTCCTCTGTGTCCGCTTTTAGTTTTTGGTTTTGTCGATTTGAGTTGGGGTGTGGGGTTGGGGGGGGGGGGATGGCAGTTTCATCTCATTCAGCAGAGCGCTTTCCCCTCCCGTGGGGCTGGCCGGAGGGACCCCCCCCGCCACGGGAAAGCTTTCGCCCACGCCAGCCCCGTTATTTTGCAGGATATTTCTTTCCCCTGTGGCCTTTCTTGCAGAGCGCCCTCGGTCACGTGTAGAGGTGGGTCCTGGATTACCAGTCAGTCTCCGTGTCCTTACCAAAATGCCCGACCCTCTCCCTTGTTTCCCCCCGAAGCATTTCTGTGGGGCGCAGCGGTGGGGCAGGGCAGGGGACCACCCTGTCCCCGGGTGCTCTGGGTGCTGGCGGGCCCTCGGTCTGGCACCGAGCTCTCCCCGGCGCCGGCACGCGCGCCACAGCCATACGCTGGAGAGCCCTTGCCCGGCTCTTCGGAGATTAGCATTTATTTTTTTATAGTTGCCGTGTAAAGCCTAGCCTTAAATACTACCTGATAGTGTCCTTCCGTTCACAGGAGAATTCGTTCTGCAGCGAGGGTCTGACGGGGAACCCGGGCTTGGGGATGGGGATGAGGATGGGAATGAGGATGGGGAGGAAGAAGAGCTGGCCACAGCCCTGCCACGCACTCAGGAATCCGTGCCCGCTGCCCTGCTGCTGGCAGCGGTCCCCCCTCAGCCTCCGCTCCCTACCCCGACTTTCTGGTAATCCGGAGGCAGGAGAGGAGTGGGAGGTGGTGGGCGCCGTGCCCGGTGCCAGCCCCCGTTCCCGTGCCGAGGGCGCCTGCATGCGCATGTCCCCAAAGCTTGGCTTTTCGGTCCCCTTGCAGTCCCCTGGGCTCGGGGAGACAGCGGTGTCATTGCCGGCTGGGCGCCAGCCCGACCGGAGAGCTGCGGCTCATCCAACCGGGGCCGGGGGGAGCGACGGGAATACCGGTCCGGCAGAAAGACCAGTGTAAATAGACCATTCCCTTCCAGCGTGCCCTCCTCTAGGACGGTCCACTCGTTCCCTTGTTGCTCTAGTATTAATTTTACCTAATTTATTGGATGGGTGCTATCTCGTTGACTCACACCGAGGAGTTTCTCTCCGCTGCAGGAGAGCCGTGTTGCGGGACAACGCCGAGCAGCTCCTCGGTGAATTCCTGACGAGCCCCTGTGGCCGGCTCACCCGGGGCTCCTCTCTCAGCCGTTACCCCCCGGTTCTTTAGGATGTTCATGGTGCTTATTAGACCCCCAGTGATTGTAAGACGTCGCCCCCCTGTACCGCGATGATAGCTGCATACAGCCGCTGTACTGAAGAGAAGTGTCATGTTTGCTGTTCTAATAAAGGACTTTTATGAGAGAAAGGCAGAGCTTCCCGGAGCATCTCTGCGCCGACACAGCCCCTGGCTTTGGTTCCCATCTCGTCCCCCCGGCTGTGGGTCACTGCACCACGCTGCGTGTCCCTCACTGTCATCATCGGGAGACGGCAGCAGAGAACGGACAGAACTCAGTTCATGGGAGGAGGGGGGAGCACGGGAGCCAGATGAAACCCAGGGCTGTGGCAGCACCATGAGATGACTGGGGCGGGTAGGGGGGAGAAGCCCATGGCACCGTGTCCCCTTCCCCGGCAGCACCCCAGCAGTCCCTCATCCTACCCAGCCTTTTCCTGACCTTTTCCCTTCCTGAGCAAATCCCGCTGCCCTTCTTTATGTGCAGGAGGAGCGGCAGCAATTCTCGGCTCCCAGGGTGGGCCCTGAGCTGGGACAGCGGGAGAGGGGGCAGCTCCCTGCTTCAGTGCCCCACAGCCACATGGGGGTCCCCGCTCCACCTGCAGCCGTCAGCAGGGTAGTTTTGGGGGGCCGAAGGAAGTTCCTGGGTGCCGAGGAGCCAGGATGGAAGGAAGGAAGGAGGAATTTCCTAGGCTGGATACAGAGCAGCGTCTCCCCGGGGAGGGGGAGCGGAAAGCTGCTGCATCCAGCCCAGCGCAGCCACCCCAACACCCCCCGGGGCCCGGGGCCCCAGGATGGTGGCGAGAACCAGGTGGGGAAGGGATAAAAGGATAAAAATCAGGAGATGTCCAGAAGTGAAAGAGCCCGGCGTGGTTGTGATGCGGTGCTGGCAACATTCAAAATCCCTTGGGGCCGGGAGGGGGGGGGTGTCTTTCTTCCAGAAATAAGGGCAGACCTTAAGGGATGAGCGGTGTTGGGACCATTTCCAAAGGAAAGGCAGGGACGGTTCTCCCAGGGGCCTGGGAAAGGGCTCGCTGTTGGGGCGTTAGTGCCCGCTCTGCCTTTTCTCGGGAGAGGTTTTGCAATGTGAGGCCTCTGAGCTCCAGCCCAGGGATAGAGAAAAGCCGCTAATGCATTGTGTTAAGTGCGTTCACGTCTCGGGACGATGCTCGTCCCTTCCAGAGAGGGAAATGGCATCCTCCCTGCAGCATGTAAACCCCGGCCTGTAAGTCACGCATGCGGCGGCGGAGGGGGGGGAACAACCCAGGGCCAGAGGACACCCCCACACACCAACCCAGCGCCCGGGGGCGAGGGCAGAGCCGCTCGCCAGCTGCATCCCTGCTCCCGCTTCCAAGGGATCGGTGCCGGAGGTGGCTCCCGGCTGCCCAAACCCCCCCCCCCCGCCCCCCGTCTCTGGGGCTCTGCCCCGCGCTTGGCAGCTCTTTGCGTGGCACCATTTGCACGGCGGCAATTTCCGCCCGCGGTGGATGGAGGGCAGGTCCGGGACATGAAATACCTGCTCTCGGCACCCACTCTGCTCTCTCTGGCATCTACCGGCATGAAACCATGCCCAGGCTGCCACCCAGACGACAATCCTTCAATGTGCCCTGGGAAAAATCGGGAAAATGGGTCGAATTCCTTTCTTTTCTCCCCCTCCCCACATTGCTCATGTGCAGTTTGGGATGGTTCCTCAGCCTCTGGGGAGCGGCTGCAGCCCTTCGCCGGGACCCGGCTCAGCCCGCAGCCTCCTGCCCCTGGGTCCCAGCTGCGGGGACACTCGGGGTGGCCGGGTCAAGCCGGTGGCCCAGCCAGCCCGCAAGGCCAGCAGTCGGGTCAAGTTGGCTTGCTCTTGGGCTGCGTGTGGTTCAGGTTTACGGAACGGGGCAGGAAAAACGCGGGAGGCTGGGAAGCCTGCGCAGGCATGGCTGGAGGAAGAGGAAGAGGTGTTGCGTTGTGTGCTTCGGCTGTTCTTGCCCTCCGGAGGAACCGGGAGCCAGGCAGGACTCCGCAGGGCAGGCAGCCACCGAGCCCTGCCCGCCGTGGGCGGAAGGGATCCCACGCCATTTCCAGAGGGATCGCGGAGCGGGCAGAGAAAGGTGAGGAGGCGACGGGAGAGGGGAGATGGCTGCAGGGGAGGGGCTACAGAGGAAGGAGTGCAGGGGAAGGGGTGCAAGGGAAAGGGGGGGTGCAAGGAAAAGGGGGTAAGGGGGTGCAAGGGAAAGGAGGGCACAGAGGGTGTGCAAGGGAAGGGGGTGCAAAAGAAAGGGGGGTGCAGAAGGGGTGTGAGGGAAAGAGGGGGTACATAGGGGGTGCGAGGGAAGGGGGTGCAAGGGAAAGGGGGGTGCAAAGGGGTGCAAGGGAAAAGGGGGTGCAAGGGAAAGGAGGGTACAGAGGGGGTGCAAAGGAAAGAGGGGTGCAAGGGAAGGGGGGTGCAAAAGAAAGGGGGGTGCAGAAGGGGTGCGAGGGAAGAGGGTGCAAAGGAAAGGGGGGTGCAGAGGGGGTGCGAGGGAAGGGGGTGCAAAGGAAAGGGGGGTGCAAGGGAAGGGGGGTGCAGAGGGGGTGCAAGGGAAGGTGTGCAAAGGAAAGGGGGGTGTAAGGGAAAGGAGGGTAAGGAAAGGGGGGGTGCAAAGGGGTGCAAGGGAAGGGGGTGCAAAGGAAAGGGGGGTGCAAGGGAAGGGGGGAGGGGGGGTGCAGGGCAGCAGCCGGGCGGGGGTGAGATCCTGACACTTTCCGCCTGGGCCGTGGGAGCGGCATTTCCCTCCGTGCCCGGCGGGGGGGGTCCTTGCGCGGCGCCCGGCACGGCCCGGGGCGGGGCCCTGCGGGGGCGGCTCCGCGCTCCCCCCGCCGCCACCGCCCCAGAAATGCCGGGTGGGGGGGGTGGCCCCTCCCGAGACCGCTCCGCCCCGTCCGGTGCAGGTGCTCCCGGTGGGGGGGAAAGACCCGTGCTCGCCCCCCGGCTTCCTGTGCAAACTCAGGGTAGGCCCCCCCCCCCCCAACCTTTGCCCCGGGGTGGGGGTCCCCAGGGCACCCCCCCCTTGTACCTTCCTGGGACCTCCCCGCTTTGTCCCTCCCCTTTGCGCACCCCCGGGTGGCTTTTCCCAGGGTGCCCCCCTCTTTGTACCCTCCCCTCTGTGCACCCCCCGGGGTGGCGGTCCCCAGGATACCCCCTCTTTCTCCCCCCCCACCTCTTTTGTGCATCGCCGGGTAGCGGACCCCGGGGTAGCCCCCCTTGGTACCCCCCCCTTTGTGCATGCCCGGGGTGGAAGTCCCCAGGGTACCCCCTTTGCACCTTCCTGGGGTCTCCCCACTTTGTACCCCCCCCCGCCTTTTGCATGCCCCTCTGTGCATCCCTGGGGGTGGGGGGTCCTCAGGGTACTCCCCTCTTTGTACCCTCCCCGAGGCGTGTGCATCCCCAAGGCGGTTGTCCCCAGGACACCCTCCCCCTTGTCGCACCCACGGCTGACGGCCCCCGGGGTACCCCCTTTGCACCTTCCTGGGGTCTCTCCGCTCTGTAGCCCCCCCTTGTCGCGCCCCCGGGTGGCGGTCCCCGGGACACCCCCCCCTTTCTACCCCACCTTGTCGCAGCCCCGGGTGGCGGTCCCCGGCACACCCCCCCCCCGCCCCCCCTTGTCGCGCCCCCGGGTGGCAGTCCCCGGGGCACACACCCCCCCTCCCCTTGTCGCGCCCCCGGGTGGCGGTCCCCGGGGCACCCCGCCTTGTCGTAGCCCCGGGTGGCAGTCCCTGGGACGCCGCCTCGGGCACCCCCCCGCTCCCCCCCGCCGGGTGACGGGGCTCCGCTCCCGCCCCACGCGTGGGCGGCCCCTCCGCGTCCCCTCCCCGTCCCGCCGGTAGCTCGGCCCCGGGGCGGAGGCGGAACCCGGTGCCCATCCCCGCCGCGGCGGTCTCTGTGCGTGTGTGTGTGTGTGTGTGTGTGTGTGTCCCCCACCCCGTCCCCGTGTGCCCTGCAGCCCCGCCGCGATGTCGCGGCCGCTGTCGGACCAGGAGCGGCGAAAGCAGATCAGCATCCGCGGGATCGTGGGCGCCGAGAGCGTGGCCGAGCTGAAGCGGGGCTTCAACCGCCACCTCCACTTCACCCTGGTCAAGGACCGCAATGTGGCCACCCCCCGCGACTACTACTTCGCCCTGGCCCACACCGTGCGGGACCACCTGGTGGGCCGCTGGATCCGCACCCAGCAGTACTACTACGAGAAGGACCCCAAGGTGGGAGCCGGGGGATGCTGGGGGGGGGACACAACACACGGGACACCCCTCCTTGCAGGGGAGGGGGTGGAGGGTGGCGGGAGCCCCCCTTTGGCTTCCCCAAAGTGGGTCTTTGCGTTATGGCCGGGGTGGGAATTTGCACAACCACCGTAAGCCCTTCGGGTGCAAACCCTCCCTCTGTGAACGCACAGAAAATGGGGGTGGGGGGTGGGGGGGGGCTCAGTTTTTCTTGGGATTGGGGATATTTCCCCCACTAAGTTTGCCAAGCGCAGGGCGGGGGACTGGACTTTCACAAGCGAGGCCACTGTCCTTTGCTTTGCAAAACAAACAGAGCAGCGGGGCGCAGGGCATGGGGACAGTGTGTGTTGTCCCACGGCGCTGGCGTGGGTGCGGTCTGCCCAAAGCAGCCGCAAAGCCTTCTAAGGGCAATTAGTCAAAGGGCTTAAACGAAGCCGGAGCCAGCCACAAGCAGGTCTTGTTCCAGACCACCATCCCGAGCCGGGGGGCGGGGGGAAAAGTCCGGTTTGTGCAGGAGCTTCTGTCCTGCGCCGGGGCTCTGGCTGCCGCAGGATTAAGGAATAATCCCCTCCTGACACCTGGACAGCCCCGTCGCCTCCAATTTTCTCCCTGGGAGGGTGGCCCTGCCAACACCTTCTGGGACCATGCCAGGCCCTGGTAGCTCAACCCTCCCGCTCTGTCATGTAGGGGGAAGGAAAAAAAAGAGATGAGGCTCTTCCAGGGCTTGAATTTGAAGGCTCTTTGGTATAGCTGAGCCACGCTGGGTCCCGTCTGCCCGGTGCTGCTGCCTCCAGCTCTGCTGGGACCAAACCAGTAAGCCCAACAGATCCCTCCCAGCGCACCCCGTCGCTGTGGGTTGCCATCGCCCTGCTCCCGCGCAGGTCCTGGGGGAACCTGTCAAGTCAGCGATGTCCTCCAGCCTAAATCCTTCCTTAAAACCTGCCGGTGCTGACGCCGGGCAGCGGCTTACACAAGCCTCAGTGTTACTGGCCGCATCCTGCACCCATCCTGTCAGCTATGTGCTCCCAAGCCCCCCGGGGACAGCGGAGGAAGCCTGTGTCCCCAAGGCTGTCGCCGCCTGCGCCTGGCCGTGGTGGCTTGCTGGGTTTTCCGGTTGCTTTGCAGATCGGGGTGACGTTAGGAAACGGCTCCTCTTTAAAGTTTAACTTTGTACTGCCGCCAGCATGCTCGGGGTCACCCTCCCAGGGCTCGCCCTGCTCTCGGACGGGGCTTCTCCAAACAAAACGGCCTCGGCGTTCCCCTCTTCCCGGCTTGGGAAATAGCAACGGTGGGAGAGCGGGGCGGGGGCTGCGGGGCACGGCCACCTCCAAGGAGCCCCAGCCCTCGAATTCCGGGTGCAAACCACCCTGCGGTGTTGAGCGTCAGGGTTTTTCCCATCTTGTTTTGAGGTAACGCCCGATACCAGCTTCTGGGGTCCAGGGGAGCCTCCTCCAGCCCTGGAGAAGGTGACGAGGGCATGGTTTTCTCTTTCAGAGAATTTACTACCTCTCCCTGGAGTTTTACATGGGGCGGACGCTGCAGAACACCATGATTAACCTGGGGCTGCAGAATGCCTGCGACGAAGCCGTCTACCAGGTGAGCATCCCAGGGGTTGGCGGGGACCCAGACCGGGAGGCTCCGTGCTCTCTGGCTCCTGGAGATGTTCGTGTTTTACCACGTTGGCTGCAAAACGCTCCCCAAGCCGCAGGCGATGCCTTAGCAGGAAAATGCTGCTCCAGAACCAGCTCTGGAAAGGCCTGGGGCTGCAGCCAGTGCTTGCAGCCTGTCGGGGCTGCCCAGCCCGGCGGCTGTGTACCGAGGGATGCGGCACGGTGCTGCCGAGTACCGGTGAGATGGAAGGTCGTAGCATCAGAGAATGGTTGGGGTTGGAAGGAACCTTAAAGACCATCCAGTGCCACCCCCTGCCCTGGGCAGGGACACCTCCCACCAGCCCAGGTTGCTCCAAGCCCCGTCCAACCTGGCTTGGAATGTTCCCAGGGACAGGGCATCTCCCACCTCTCTGGGCAACCTGGGCCAGGGGCCCACCACCCTCACAGCCAAGAATTTCTTCCTCACATCTCATCTAAATCTCCCCTCTTTCAGTTTAAAACCACTCCCCCTCGTCCCATGGCTCCCCTCCCTGATCCAGAGTCCCTCCCCAGCTTTCCTGGAGCCCCTTTAGGGACTGGAAGGGGCTCCAAGGTCTCCCGGGAGCCTTCTCTTCTCCAGGCTGAACCCCCCCAGCTCTCTCAGCCTGTCCTCACAGCAGAGGGGCTCCAGCCCTCCCAGCATCTCCGGGGCCTCCTATGGCCCTGCTCCAACAGCTCCGTGTCCTTCAGCTGTTGGTGCCCCAGCGCTGGAGGCAGCACTGCTGGGGGGTCTCCCCAGAGCAGAGCAGAGGGGCAGAATCCCCCCCCTCGCCCTGCTGCCCACGCTGCTGGGGATGCAGGGGACTTTCTGGGCTGCCAGCGCACATTGCCGGCTCGTGTTGAGCTTCTCATCAACCGAGGTCAAGCCTGTAACCTGCAGGGAAGCTCCTGGTTGTATAGACGAGGCCGTTAATAGCTATCATCAGTGGCAGAGGGGATTAAAACCTTGTCCTAACTCAACCCCAGCGTGACGCTGGCACCGTGTGGCACTTGGGTTATCAAAGGTTTTGGGGTGGCTGCTTCCCCCGGGCCCTGCGCTTCCATCCCTCGTGACCAACGCCGCGGTGCGTGGCTGGGGTCGCACAACAGCTGGAGCAGCTTTTGAGCAAACGCATTCAAAGGAGAGGAAGTTATATTTTTATCCGTCCACCTGGCAGCGAGGGCAGCGGGGCCAGGGCGGAGGGGGAGGGCCGGGGATGCTTCCCGGTGGCAGCCCCGGGGACGCGGAAGGTGCGAGGTCATTTGGAAATCTTGTTTTGCAGCCATGGCAGGTAAAGCTCTGGAGGGGAAATCCTCCTTACTGCCTACGCTGGGGCCCCCCCGGGACGTAAATGCCAAATCTTTCTAAAATAAGAGGTTTGGCATAATATAAGTCATTTAAGATGTTTCTGTAGACATGCGGGGCTGTTGGTGAAATTCGGAGCTGTGCAGCCCGGTGCCATGGAACACCGGCGAGGCTGCCACCGGTGCTGGTGTTTGTGTCCGGCCAGTTCGGGAGAAGCTGCTGCCCGCTTATACAGGAGCGGTGCAGGGTCCTGCCCTCCCGCGAGGGTGGCACTGGGACTGGAGCCGTCCCCGCTTGCTGTGACCGTGGGACATTGGGGTGGGGATGTCAGACTGAGGGGTTTCCACGGGAAAAGGTGGCTCAGCCCTAACAAGGCACCGTGTTGTTTCCCACTGAGCTGCCCCGGGGAGCTTTGCATAGGCAAAACCTCTTCCTCCCACAGCATCCCAGGCTGGAAACTTTTAAATTTCCTCCTAAAAGTGGTGTAGCCGCTTCTCTGGGCGTCTCTGCTAAAGGGCGATGCCTGGAGCCAGGGGGATGGGCATGGGGGTGCCTGCCCCAGGGACGGGGGGGTGCTAGGGGAGCAGGAACAGGGCGCTGGGGTGTGGAGGGAGGGAATGATCCCTGGGAGACCTGCAGGAAATGTCTGGGTCCACGAGAGCAGCTCCCTGGTTATGGCTGGGTGGGGGCACCCCCAAGAGCTTGTCCACGGCAAGGTGGAAAGCCACCCACATGCTGGATCATGGAGATGCTGGGAGGGCTGGAGCCCCTCTGCTGGGAGGACAGGCTGAGAGAGCTGGGGGGGTTCAGCCTAGAGAAGAGAAGGCTCCGCGGAGACCTTGGAGCCCCTTCCAGTCCCTAAAGGGGCTCCAGGAAAGCTGGGGAGGGACTCTGGATCAGGGAGGGGAGCCATGGGACGAGGGGGAATAGTATTAAACTGGAAGAGGGAAGATTTAGGTGAGATCTGAGGAAGAAATTCTTGGCTGTGAGGGTGGTGAGCCCCTGGCCCAGGTTGCCCAGAGAAGCTGTGGCTGCCCCATCCCTGGAGGTGTTCAAGGCCAGGCTGGACGGGGCTTGGAGCAACCTGGGCTGGTGGGAGGTGTCCCTGCCCAGGGCAGGGGGGTGGCACTGGATGGTCTTTAAGATCCCTTCCCACCCAAACCATGTCACATGTGTCCCTTGTAAAGGCTGGTGGAGTGACTTAAACACCACAGCTGGTCCCTGTCACAATGTGGAGCGGCAGTGGAAGGGGAGAGGGGCTGCTTTGGGTGCAAATCACAGCGTCCCACCTGCAGGGATGAGTCTTGCAGGCTTGGATGCCTTTCCACCCCTCCTGGAGCCCACCTGCACGGGGGGACGGCGGTGGCGGGCATTGAGCAGCACTCAGGGGTGTGTGCCAGCAGTGCCTCCCCCCACAGGGCTGGGCAGCCTGAGAGCCCCCAGCCCATCACCTTCTCCTTCTCGTCTGTAGCTTGGGCTGGACATGGAAGAGCTGGAGGAAATCGAGGAGGATGCCGGTCTTGGCAACGGCGGTCTCGGCAGGCTTGCCGGTGAGTGAGCCTCCCCAAAAAAGGGTCTCGCCTGGGTGGTGGCACCCTAGAGCCTTTGCATCCGCTGCAGGGGATACCTAACCCTGGCGGGGGGGTTATTTTTCCAGCCTTTCCTTGCACAGCGGGAGAGGTGCTGGGGGGCTGGCAAGTGAGCAGTGGCGGCCGGTGGCCCTGGCTCGTGGCCCTGTGGGGTAGCTGCTTGCAGCCACGGGCTCTCCATGGGGGAGGAGGACTCGTGGTGGAAGTGCAGCTCGCCCACTCTTCTCGCTCCCTCCAGCCTGCTTCCTCGACTCCATGGCCACGCTGGGGCTGGCAGCCTACGGCTACGGCATCCGCTACGAGTACGGCATCTTCAACCAGAAGATCCGGGACGGGTGGCAGGTATGGACGGAGGCGTGCAGCCCTTTTCTTCCCCCGGCCCAGCCGAAGCCCCCAGTCCAGCCTCCCCCTTAGGTCTGGCCGAGATCGGGGCGTACGGATGCGCTCCCGTAGCTCAGAGACTGCTGGAGCCGGAGTTGGTGCTGCGATATTTAAAACTTGTCAGATGTTTTCTCCAACGAGTTTAAACCTCTTAAACCGGTGCGAGCACACAGCATCGCTCCCTGTGGTGGGGATGCTCATCCTTCATCCCGGCTGGCTCCGGCGTGCGGAGCTGGGGATCCGTCACAGTTCCCACTCCAGCCCGTTAGTGGCCCGGTGCAGCAGTGTGGAGGGGGGAGCGGATCCTCCCCGTTAATTAGCAAAAAGCCATGAATCATCAGCGTGACAGCCTCTCCTCCTGAGCGGGGCTTGTGCAGAAGCCTGCCCATGTCACATCCCTGCTCCTGGCCAGGTGGGGATGGTGGGGGGAAGTCCAGGGGAGACCAGATCCAGCCCCTCTCCCCCAGCCTGGCTTCTGCTGCTGGATGCCGGGGTTAAAGCATCAGAGGGTGGAAGGGGCTGTTTCGTAAATGCCATGGGAAATGTGGCGTGGGTCGGCAAAACCCTTGGTGGGAGATAACCCCAAACACCCGGCGGGCCCCTGCGAGCATCTCCCAAAAGCTGTACCTACAGCCGGCACTGTGAAATCGCATTCCCCAGCTGCTGCGTCTCAATGGGGCTGGTCTCCCCCCAGCCCTCGTGCAATGTCCCTGCCACCCAGCGCTGTGACCTGGCCGTGCCAAAGGCGGTGTCTCACCCAGGGTCTCCCCTGTTGCAGCCCTGTCGGGGTAGGGAATGAGCTTGCTTCGTTAGCCAGCCTGTAGGCTGAGATTGAAACTCTAATTAAGGGGGCATCCCCACCTCCTTGTCCCCATCCATCGCCCCTCCAGCAGGGGCGCCCCCTGGGATTCAGGGTGGTCAGGGCCCTGCCTCCAGTCTTGGAGCGCTGAAATCCAGGTTTAGGGCAGGCTCCGAAGCATCATGCCCTTTACCACGAGCAGCCAGAGCCTTTCCCGGCCATCCTCCACGTGGCACTACCCAGGGAGGTCCCCGGGGCTGGGTCACCCTGTCACCGCTCTCCCTCCCTCTGGCAGGTGGAAGAAGCGGATGACTGGCTCCGGCACGGCAACCCCTGGGAGAAAGCCCGTCCCGAGTACATGCTGCCCGTGCACTTCTACGGCCGGGTGGAGCACGGTGCCACTGGTGCCAAGTGGGTTGACACCCAGGTATGGGCTGGGGCCGGCGTGTGGGGAACTCCCCATGCGTGTGGCTTGTCCCATCGCCTGGGGGGCTCTCGCTGGTGCAGAGACCCAGGCGTGGGTCCTGCTGGGGAGGGTTGCACTGGTGCGGCTCCTTTGCTGGTGTGGAAGAGGCAGCAGTGGAGGAAACTGGGGAGGAGATGGACATAGGGATGGGGGCAGCCAACCTCTGAAATTCTTGGCTGTGAGGGTGGTGAGCCCCTGGCCCAGGTTGCCCAGAGAAGCTGTGGCTGCCCCATCCCTGGAGGTGTTCAAGGCCAGGCTGGACGGGGCTTGGAGCAACCTGGGCTGGTGGGAGGTGTTCCTGCCCATGGGATCGTGGGATGATCTTTAAGGTCCCTTCCAACCCAAACCATTCTATGCCCTCAAGTACCCCCAGCAGGTCTGCGTTGCAATGCACAGCCCGGCACGACAGCTTAAATTAAGGTTCTCCTGACCCTCACAAGCCTCTCTCCATCCCCTGAGAGCTTCTGGTGAGCACCAGCCACCAGACAGACCCGGGGGAGCTGGGGTGTCCCCGGGGCAGGGGCTGGGGGGTACCAAGCACGTCCCCATGCGTGTCACCCTGTGAAGGTGGATGCAACCCCGAGTTCACTCCTGCGGGAGGGTGTGTGGGATGGCAGGGGGGTGGCGGGACGCCAGCCGGGGGCACAGCCCGGCTCCAGCTGCCCTGCCGATGTCCTAGGTGGTGCTGGCGCTGCCCTACGATACCCCCGTGCCCGGGTACATGAACAACACCGTCAACACCATGCGCCTGTGGTCGGCTCGGGCACCCAACGACTTCAACCTGCGGGACTGTAAGTGGGTGCTGGTGGGGTGCCACCCGGGACGGGGCAGAGGCGGGGGGGGGGGTCCCACACCCACCTTACCCCTCTGCTCTTTCCCAGTCAATGTCGGAGACTACATCCAGGCCGTGCTGGACAGAAACCTGGCGGAGAACATATCCCGCGTCCTCTACCCCAACGACAACGTGAGTCATGACGCAAAGCTGGGGGGGGTGTCCCCGCTTTTGGGGGTGGCTAAAGGTTGCGCAGGCGGGGCGTGAAGTGGAGCGGCCCGGCCCCTCACCCCGGGACGTTACAGAGATGCTTTAGGTTGTGTTTGAAGCCGCCTGTAGCGCTTGGGTGGGGATTGCTGCCTCTCGCCAGCGCTGCCCGGGGCTGCAGCGGAGACGGGCTCGCTCCCAGGCAAATCCGGTGCTCAGCACGGCGAGGGGAAGGAGTGAGGGGAAGGGGGTGAGCACGTCCTGCTGCGGAAATGTTCCTTGAGTCTCAGACTAGAACATGAAGGCCAACTGGTGAACGCTGCTGACATTTCCCTTGCAGCCCTGGCACCGGCGTTTGCGCCTCAAATTGCCCTTTAACACCCCAAAGCTCTTGCTGCGGGTGTCCCTGCCGTGCTGCACGCTGGCAGGCACGGAGGTGCAGTGGGAGGTACAGCCCTTCCCCGGCTACAAAACAAGCTGCGGAGCCGGGGAAGAAGGCAGAGAGCGGCTCTCCTTGCTCTGCAGCCTGTTTTGGGCTGGCCCCGGTGGGTTGGGTTTTTTTTTCCCTATATAAAATCCTACTCCAGCCTTCCCAGCTGGTGAGGAGAGCTGGGGGCTCCGCAGCTCCCGCGGTGAGGTCGCTTCCTGCAGATCCTCCTGGCAGACCAGTGGGTTGGTGTTTTGTGCTGCTTGAATGGGGGTTTTAATTCTTGTCTTTGAAATAGCTCCTAGGTGTTACAGTCCTTTCCCGTTGCCCCAGTACCTTTCCTTGCGGCTGAAACGTTCAAACCAGGGAGAACAGGTTTTGAAGATGCTTTGCAGGGGAATGGATTTAAACCTCTGTTTGTACCAGCACATCTCAAACCCTGGTAGTGGAATCTGGAAAGTGAGAAGATGTTGGAGTTAGAGCTGCTGCTGGCACCGGGGCTGGGGGAAGCACTGGGGAGGTCACACTGTGGTGGATGGGTCCCCGGCGGTGCCACCCTGCAGTGTCCCACTCCTCTGCTCACAGTTCTTCGAGGGGAAGGAGCTGCGGCTGAAGCAGGAGTACTTCGTCGTGGCTGCCACCCTCCAGGACATCATACGCCGCTTCAAAGCATCCAAATTCGGGAGCACAGACAGTGTCCGAACCGTGTTTGATTCCTTCCCTGACCAGGTACAAGCCAGGGTTGCTCTGACATGTGCCTTGGAGCTCGTTTCGATGCCTCCCAGATGCGCACCCAGGGGCTGGAGGGGTTCTGTGGACCCTCCGTGGGTGCCCATGCCCGGCTGGCTTGTGCGGTGGAATGCCTGCGTGCCCCCTACACGTCCCCCATGTGCCACCCCTGCTGTCCCCACAGGTTGCCATCCAGCTGAATGACACGCACCCTGCCATGGCCATCCCTGAGCTGATGAGGATTTTTGTGGATATCGAGAAGCTGCCGTGGAGCACGGTAAGGAGAACCCGATCTGGCCCCTGGGCCCCCTCCACCTGCACCCGCAGCGGAGGAGGTGGGGAACCAGTTTTGTAGCTGCTGGTGGCCTGGGGAGCGATGGGGAGCAGTTGGGTTGGGTTTAACCGGTATGGACTTGGAGGAGCCGGCTCGGCCATGCTGCAGGTCATGGTGGGAGGACCACACGTGGGTGCTGGCACCCACCTGGGGCTGCCTCCACCCTGGCCACTCAGCACCAGCTCCGCCCCCCCCCGCCACCTCCCCGGCAGGCCTGGGACATCACCAAGAGGACCTTCGCCTACACCAACCACACAGTGCTCCCCGAAGCCCTGGAGCGCTGGCCGGTGGACCTGGTAGAGAAGCTGCTCCCCAGACACCTGCAGATCATCTACGAGATCAATCAGAGACACCTGGATGTAAGTGCCTTGGTGTGGCTCTGGAGAGGGAGACGTTGTGCTGTCGGGACACACATTGTGCTGTCGGGATCAGGGGGATGCACAAAGGGATGATGTCGGGTGCGTGACTGGGTAGTTCTGGCTGCTATTTTGGGAGGCTGGTGTGTAGGAACGCCCTTCCCACCAGTGTATCGCCATCCCACAGTTAGTGGCTGTTCTAAAGGCTTCACTGGTTGCTCCAGGGACTTACCTGTTGGCATTTCTTTGCTCTCCAAGTGCTAAATTTATCCTGGAGAAGGATGAGGTTGAGGGTACAAAGGAGATGGTGGTTTGGCCTCCGGGTTTGGCAGCACAAGGCTTTTGCCAAAACGGCCTCGCTGGCCAAGCGTGTGTCCACAAGCCCCTCTCTCTGGGGGCTTGGGGCGTCCTGTCCAGAGATGTCCATGCTGGGGAAGGGCACCCTTTGGAGGGGATTTGCACCCTCACTCTGAAGTAAAAGCCACCCCTCTGGCTGGTGTTGAATGCACTGGGGACATCGCTGTGGCACCCTCTTTGGGAGCCATGGTGTGGGACATAGCTAAATGCCAGCACCGCTCACCACCTCTCCGGCCTCCACTGGCAGCACATCGCGTCCCTCTTCCCTAACGACATGGACCGGCTGCGGAGGATGTCCCTGATAGAGGAGGGAGGCACCAAGAGGATCAACATGGCCCACCTCTGCATCGTCGGCTCCCACGCTGTCAACGGCGTGGCGAAAATCCACTCCGAAATAGTCAAGACGCAAGTGTAAGCATGGGAGAGGGAGGTGGTGGTGGGGTCACCCTTGGCTTGGAAGTGGTGGTGGTGCCCCCAGGTGGGCGAGCCTGAAGCCGTCCCCTCCTCATCCTCGCAGCTTCGAGGACTTTGCAGCACTGGAGCCGGAGAAGTTTCAGAACAAGACCAACGGCATCACCCCGCGGCGCTGGCTCCTGCTCTGCAACCCGGGGCTGGCAGAGCTCATCGCAGAGGTAACGCTGGCCCCCAACCTTTCCCAAGTCACCTGAGTCCCCCCACTCCTCCTTGCCGGGCGGGAGCAGCATTGCCTGATGAAGGTGGCCATCCCCATCCCCCATGGTCAGCAAGTGCCTGTGCTTCTGTTGCAGAAAATCGGGGAGGACTACGTGCGGGACCTGAGCCAGCTGACAAAGCTGCACGAGTTTGTGGACGACGACCTCTTCATCCGGGAGGTGGCCAAAGTGAAGCAGGTGAGGGGTGTAGGCAGGGGAAGGTGGGGGGGGGACACAGGCCGGGGGAGCACAGGCCAGGGGCTGACCACGGTCCCGGCCCTCACCCAGGAGAACAAGGTGAAGTTCGCGCTGTACCTGGAGAAGGAGTACAAGGTGAAGATCAACCCTTCCTCCATGTTCGACGTGCACGTGAAGAGGATCCACGAGTACAAGCGGCAGCTGATGAACTGCCTCCACATCATCACCATGTACAACCGTAAGCCACCGCATGCCCCGAGGGGACAGGCTGCCCTGGGAGTGCACGAGCATCCCTTTCCCCCGGGGCTGCAGCCAAAACAGAGGGTGACACCACGCTGCTGTCTTCTCCAGGCATCAGGAGGGATCCTGCAAAGCTGTTTGTGCCGAGGACAGTGATCATCGGGGGCAAGGCAAGTTGGGCCAGGAGTTTTGGGCGTTTTGGAGGAAGTCCTTGAAGATGGCCTAGGGGTTTGGGTGCAGATGTTCTCATGGGGTTGTGTCCCTGAAGGCCTCTGGGAAGCCCTGAGGCAGCACTTGTTGGCTTCAACCCAAGCAAGGTTCTCCTGCCAGAACCTTGGGCATGCAAGCCCACAAAAACTTGGAGGCACAACACGAGTTGGATGAGGGATGGGATCAGGGCTGAGCCAGTGCTTCCCTGGGCATGTGGAAGCTGGGTCATCTTCACCTGCCCCTGGCACCACCCCTCCGGGCTCACCTGTGGCTTTTCTCCTAGGCTGCCCCAGGGTATCACATGGCTAAAATGATCATCAAGCTCATTAACGCTGTGGCTCATGTGGTGAACAACGACCCTGTTGTGGGGAGCAAGCTGAAGGTCATCTTCCTGGAGAACTACAGGGTCTCGCTGGCAGAGAAAGGTAGCCCACGTGGGGCACACTGTGGGGAGGGGATGTCTGCCCCATGGCTGTCCACCAGCCCGTGGCTCCATCATTGTGAGGCAGCAGATCTAACATCCTTCGGCCTGATACAAGCCCAAATCTGGTCACCATGAGCCCTTTGTGTCGGTGTGTTTTGTTGGCAGTGATCCCTGCTACCGACCTGTCAGAGCAGATCTCCACGGCGGGCACCGAGGCATCGGGTACAGGGAACATGAAGTTCATGCTGAACGGGGCTCTGACCATCGGCACCATGGATGGAGCCAACGTGGAAATGGCTGAGGAGGCTGGAGAGGAAAACCTGTTCATCTTTGGCATGAGGGTGGAGGACGTTGCGGAGCTGGATAGGGAAGGGTGAGGGCTGGGTATGCCCTGGGGGTGCTGCCACGGGCAGCTTTAGCAGCACCATCTCATACCAACCCTTCCCCACCAGGTACAACGCCCAGAAATACTACAATGAGCTCCCTGAGTTGCAGCAAGCCATTGACCAGATTGAAAGTGGCTTCTTCTCCCCAAAGGAGCCCGACCTCTTCAAAGACGTGGTCAACATGCTCTTCCACCATGACCGGTGAGGCCTGGGATGTCATCCGCCCCCCTGGGTTGGGTCTCTCCACCAAACTCCTGGTGCCTGTGCACCAACTGTCCACCCGTGGGCTGATAAGGTCCCATCTTCTGGCCCTGATGTTGTGCATGTGGAAGAGCAATTGATGCTCCACGGGTACAAGAGGTTCTCCGTGTACAGCACTTCACGCTTGCCACATTAAAGCCTGGGGTACATTAAGGCCGAGACACGTTTGGGTGCACAGCCCTTGCCAGGTGATAGCTGCTTCTAGGGTATCTCAAGGGCTTTCTTGGCCAGAGCACTAAGCAGCCACGGGCATTTGCAGCGGGAGATGTTTTCCCGGTGAACTGATGCAGGATGTGCCCTCCTGAGGCACCTGTCCATCCCGTGACGCAGCTCCTGGGCTTGGGGAGGATGAATTCCTCCAAAGCGTTTGTGTTGGAGGAAGCCCCAGATCTGGCAGCTGGAGCCCCATGCCCCGCAGCCACTGGCCACCACCGCACTCCCACACACGTGTTTCTGCTGTCACTGACTCCCCCTTTCTCCACCGATGCAGGTTTAAAGTCTTTGCAGACTACGAGGCTTATGTGAAATGCCAGGAGAAGGTCAGCGAGCTGTACCTGGTGAGTACCAGCAGGGGGACAAGGCTGGGGAGCTGCGATGGGGGCACAACATCCCATCCAGAGAAAGGGATCTGGTGGGGCTGTGTATGTAGATGGCCTCCCGGCTGTGCTGCTGCAGGGGGTCCCTGGTTGAAAGCCGCTTTCGTGACCACTGTGGCACCCATGGGCGCAAGTCTGGCCGCAGCATCCCACCACTCTCCTTGCAGAACTCCAAGGCATGGACCAAGATGGTCATCAGGAACATCGCGGCGGCCGGCAAGTTCTCCAGCGACCGCACCATTAAGGAATACGCCCGGGACATCTGGCACGTGGAACCCTCCGACCTGAAGATCCCACCACCCAACGAGCCCCGGGATGCGGTCGAGGACAAGACCCCCAACGGCACGGCGGCGTAGGGACATGGAGCTGGGGGCCGTGGGCACGTGCGCTGTAAAATTGTCTCTGCTGTCTAGTCTCTGTGTTGCTGCCGCTGGCTTTCCTACGGATGGGGAAGGGGGGGGGATTTTTATAACGTAAGTGTCATTTGGAAAGCGAAAACACATCGCCCGGTTGCTTGCATAGGTGCTAAAAATAAAAGTGCCCTTGGGGGCCAAAGGGCCTAAAATTAGGGCATAAATTTCTCCGCTGACGGAGAAAGAGAGAGGGCGGGGGGGGAGCTGCTGGGGCTCAGTGCACGACGGTGGGGGGGGGAAGCACAGCTGGCCCCAGCTCTCTGAGCCCTGGTGGGCGACGCTGAAGCAGGACTTGGGGGGGGTGCAGCTCTCGCCAGCCCCAAGGCATCAGTGTTTTGGGGGGGGGGGGGTAGAGTTAAGGGGTGTTTGCAATCAGGCCCGTGTACCCCATCACTGCCCCCTACGCTGCTCCTGGCAGGAGCGGCACCCAGCTGGCAGCAGCATCTCTCCCCTGCCCCCTCCCACAGTAACCGGCAGCATCCTCAGCAGGAGGGGGGCGAATTAGAAAGTTTCTCAGTAGTTTTTATTACGTACAGCAGTAAATTCAGTGCAAGGAGGGGGTTCCCGGGGGGTGGGAGGAGGGAGCGCTCGTGCTTGCTACAGGCAGCAGCCGCCATCACTTCATCTTCAAGAAGTCTCTGCGACAAGATGCAATAAATCTCACGCTGTATCACTGACCACCCTGTGCTGCTCCAGAGCCTGATTTCCCACCCCTGGGCGCGGGTCGGAGCTGGGTACGGAGTGAAGCTGCCTCTCTGCACCCAGGGCAAGGAGGAAGCCGGGGCTGTCCCCGGGGCCACCTCCCCATGACCCCTGGGACGAGGGCAGGCGCAGGGCAGCGCGGAGTGACTGGAGCTCAAAAATTGATGCCAGCAACTGCTGCAGGGAAGGGAAGGGACCTGCATGGTTGCAGCAGGGGAGGATGCAGCCAGGGAAGAAGAGGCCAAGGCTCCTTTCGTGCCTCTCCTGTTTCTGCAGCACTTACTTGACCAGGACGGGCAGCTCCGGGTTAAACGAGATGTAGTCGTGGCCCAGGCCCAGCTTTTCGGGAAAGGTAATGAACTTCACCTTGGTTTTGTCCTTGTAGGCGTTGCGTGCGGTTTCAAAGAGCTGCCGTGGGGTGGGAGCACTGTTAGGGGCACGCGCAGGGGACCCCAAAACCCCTCCTGGCACCCTGGGGCCAGCCACCCCCTCTCCAGCCACTTCAGCCCCCCTGAAAACAGGCTAAACCAGCGCCCGCCCCCATTAAAGCCCCCACGGAGTGTGATGGTGGTCCCCACCTTGCGACCCAGGTGCGGAGGCAGCACGGCATCATCTTCGGCGTGCAGGATGAGGAGGGGGCAGGCCAGCACCTTCACACTGCAGGCAGCAAGCGCAGCACCCAGGAGTCACCGTAGAGCCCACGGACCCACAGGAGCCTCCCTCAGTGCTGCTAAACCCACCCCCCCGCAGCAACCCTGACCCCTCCCAGGCACTGCCCAGCAGTAGCTAAGGGCAGTTCAGCTCCGAGCACCCTAATAAACACCCACCCCAGGGTGCTCAGGCTTCAACAGCACCCGTGAACCAGGCGGTTTTTAGCAAAGGGACCCACAAAGAGGGAGGGGAGAAGGACCCAGCCCCCACAGCGTGTGTATGCAGCAATGCGGGGCGGGGGTGGGGGGGACTTGGAGGGCTCAAAAAAAAAAAAAAAAAATCGGATGTTGGCTTGTGGGCTTTGCTCAATAGTAATGTTGATGGTGAAATTACGCAAATAAAAAGCCACTCAAAGCATGAGTAAGTTTGGGCAAACACAGATACCAGGGCAGGGGCTGCGTGGTGGGATGTGTCCAAACCCCCTCCCCCTCCCTTCCTCCTGGGCCAGGGGGTCCCAGCACTGGTCCCAGCATCAGCCCCGCGGGGCCGGCTGCGCCCCTTCCCTCCGGCCACTCACTTCTCGTCGCTGGCGAAGAACATGTCGCCCAGGGCTAATGAGTCCAGGATGAAGTAGCCGAAACCCGGGAACTGGCGGTAGATCTGCCAGGGCGAGAGTTGAGGGGGAGGTTGCTCAAGTTGTGGCTTTGATTGATGCACTTTTCCCCTGCCGGGGGATGGGGAGCCCTGGGACGCCAGGGCTGCCACCGCTGCGGGGGACACAGGGGGGACCCTGTGTACGGAGCCCCTGGGCTCACCGTGGTGATGGGGATGTGGGCGGCCGCCTCGCGGATGTTGGTGTAGGGCGACTCCAGGACGACAGCATCAACCTGGACCCCTGAGGGCAGAGCCGGGTGGGAGCAGGCTCGGGGCGGGGGGGCGGACGGGACCGTCCCCCTCCCCGGGCTGCTGCCACGCTCCCGTCCCAGGCAGTAGCCATGAGGCCAGGATGCCCATGACGGAGAATGGGGACGGCCACTCGTCCCCGCCGTGGGGGCCAAGCCCGATGCTTGAGCAGAGAGTGAGGGGGCTCCCCAGCTCTTCTGCGGCCCCCCCCGAAATCTGTCCCGAGATGTTCAGAGCCCTGGGGGCCGGGGGGACACACACCGCGTTGTGGCCAACCCTTACCTCGCTCCTCCTGCAGTTTCCTTGCCGTGTTCGTGGCAATCCTGTGAGAAGAGAGGTGACAACGAGGGGGAGCGGCCACGATGCCCCAGTGGGGTGCACAGCACCCTCACCCCCCCTTCCCTGCTGGGTTTTGTTTTGCAGGTGCCTCCCCCAAGGAGCCGGTCCAACTCCTTGGTCCATCCCCCGGTGGCACCGGTGTGGCAGCAGTGTCACAAACCGGGGACAGGCTGTGGGCTTCGGTGTCAGTGTCACCCACCCTCGTCACCCGGCCCCGCGCCTACCCTGTCCCCAAGGAGTGTCCCCAGAAGAGGATGCTGCTGTTCCCGCTCCGCGCTTTGGCCCAGTCGTAGAGCGCCAGGACGTCCGTGGTGAAGCCGCTCTCCGTGGGGTGCCCGCTGGAGTCCCCATAGCCTGTGGGGGACACGGCTCGGTGTCATGACCCCCGGGGGTAGGACAGCCCCAGGGGAGGGTCACTCAGCGAGAGGCAGGAGGTGACTTTACCTCTGTAGTCGAGCGCTAGGATGTGGAAGTCAGCAGCCCCCATCGTCTGTCAGAGGAGCGGCACCGCTTTATGTCCTGGGATGTGGGGGGAGACCCCCAACACCTCCCAGCGTGGCCGGCTTCGCTCTGCCCGGGGGAATCCCTCTTGGGTCCCCGGAGCCAGCGTGAGCCTTATCCCCAGCAGGTCACCACAGGGGACGGCTTACCTTCAAGAACTGGACGCGGTGGCTCGCAGCCCTGATGGGGAAAATGAAGTTAGAGCTCGGGAAGGGCCCTCAAGGAACCCTCCCCTCCAGTGCCGGCCCAGGCGAGGGACAGGGTCACCTTTTCCCGGGAGGGGAGAGCTGGATGCCCTGGGGTGGGTGGGTTTTGACATTTCCCTTTAACTCAAAGGGATTTTTCCTCCACCCGTGGGGTGGGAAACCGCCGCAGCAGCCCTGGTTCCCCCAGCACCCTGCTTGCTGCTGCGCTGAGTTTGCTAGTTCTCAGCCCACGCAGAGCTGCTGTGATGGAGCAGCCGCAGCCCTCCCCCCCCCGCATCCTCCCCTGGGAGAGGGCACACACGTTCTCACGGGTACTCGCCTGGTCCCCCCGTTGCCGTGCAGGTAGATGATCACGGGGTGAGCGTCACCAAGAGCCTCCTCATACCAGCGCTGGTCCTTGCCCTGCGCCTCGGCCCCTCTGCTGCCCGGCACCGTGTGCCTAGGGGGGTGGGGGGGTCAGAGTGGGGTTACCCGCGGGGGGCGGAATTCACCCAGTTTAGCCAGGCTGTGCCCACCCGGGATGCCGGGGTTGTCCCGCTCACCAGATGCCGACTGTGACGCCCGGCTCGGTGGGGAGGTACAGGCTGATGGTGTTGTTCAGCAGCAGCTCCGGCCGCCGAAGGTCCACGAAGAAGGGGAAAGCCACTGACGGAGAAATGTCAGCCATCACACAGGCACCCCATGAACCCACATACCCTGCTGCTCTTGCACGTTTTTCCAATTATTTTTTTGGAAATAATTTGTCTGGAAGCCAAGGGCCGCGCTACGGCCAGCTCGGGGAGCGGGTAGGCGAGCACAGCCCTCTGCCACCTCCTCCCACCCCATTTCTAGCCCCATTGATGCTGTGCGTGCCCAGATGTGTTGCAATTTCAGGCAGTAAACAGGGTCGGCGGCACTGTGTTATTACAGCTTGCAAAACACAAGGCAACAACAGAAAAAGGTCCCTCTGTGCCTCCTCTGCAAGCCCATGGCAAAGGGGGAGGTTGGATGAGTGCTCTCCTGGTGCCACCCAGGCGCTGGGTGCGTCCAACACACGCTTTGGGGACACCCCCCACAGTCCCTTGCCTGCTGAATCCTGGGGTGGGGGGGGGGCGGTGTCTCCTTGTTGGGACACCCCCCAGGACACTCACGGAAGTTCAGGAAGACGAATTTGGTGAGCAGGACGGGGAAGAGGCGGATGAGGAAGGGCACGGAGATGTAGATGAGGAGCAGGTCCAGGAGGAGGGTGCGCAGCCGGGGGCACCAGGCCAGCCGGCCCCTGCAAGGCAGACACCCCCTTAGCACGTCCCCTCCCGCCCCAAGGGTTTTGGGGCACAGCAAAGCCAAGTCCCCGTTCCCAACCCCAGCTGTAATGGTTGGATACAGCAGCTTTTCCCTGGAGCTGCCGTGTGTGTGTCCCTGGGACCAGGAACTGGTTCCCCACGCTGTGTTTGGCTTTTGGGGATGGAGCCAAGGTGTCAGAGCAGCCCCACCATGACACGGCGTCATGAAAGGCCACGATCCGGTCCCCGCAGCCTCCCACAGGACGCAGGTAGGCAGGAAGGGCAGGGCACGTGCCAGAGCGGGAGCTGCAAGACAAACTGGCAATAAGGAGCAACCGATACTCCACGGCAACACCCTGAGCTGTGGCTGGTGGGACACAGTCACAGCAGTGTCCCCAAGCCCGGCACCGAGAGCCTCTGCAATTCCCCAGGGACAAGGAGGAAAGTTGGAAAAGGGGTTCAGAGAGCCTGCAGCGCCATGGGAGAAACCAGTCCCCAGGCTGATGTCCCCCAGTGCCACCAGCAAAGGGCGGGAAGTGAGACCACCTCCAACAGCATCCTGTCCCGAAGGGCTGGGGGACGCACCCAGTCACCCCAGCCCTTGCCCTCTGCAGTGAGCCCCAGCCTCTGAGAGGGAAAGGGAACGCCAAGAGCTGCAGACTGCTCGGCAGCAACGTCTCTTGTGGGCTGACGGTGCTGGGCAATGGGGAAACCAGTCCTGGCAGCAGGGGATTTAGGGCAGAGGCTTCTGACAGGCGTCCAAGCACGGCTCGCTCCCTGCCAGCGCATGCCTGGGGTCACCATCACTAATGCAGAAGCGGATTAAGTCTACTGCCTGCCCCGGGGAGTGCTGCAAGATGGTGAGAAAGGGGGTGTCAGGGCAAGGTGGCATGGTCTCCCCCGGGCACAGGCACCCTTCCTGGAAGGTATGAGCTATGACGGAGTTCCTCAAACTCCAGTCGCCCCGCCGAGACTTTGGGCCGAGCAGTCCCGCTGTACGGCGGCAGCAACGGGCCAGCAATGCCCTCACAGGCGCTGCAGTTAATTAGTAGGTGCTGCTCGTGGTCTACACCTAATATTCAAGTGCAGGGGCGAGGGTTCACACCCACTCTTGCACAATACCTGCTGCAGGTGAGAACTGATGGGTCCGGACCAGGGCGGGGGGACATGCCCACCGAGGGGCACCTCTGATGGCTGGCACGGCAACAGGCCGCCGCATAGCACCAAGGTGACACGGGGACACAGCCACCGCATGGAATCATAACGGGGGGGGGAGGGAAATGGCCATAATACAGAATCACGGCCATGGCAGGGTGACATGGGGACGTGGTGATGGTACAGAATCATGGTCATGGCAGGGTGACATGGGGACGCGGTCACAGCACAGGATCATGGTCATCGCAGGGTGACATGGGGACGTAGCCGTGGTACAGCATGACGGCTGTGGCAGGCTGGCACACATGGGGTCATGGCCCCAGCAAGGTGACAAAGCCACGGCGTGGGGACATAGGGGCACGGCCGGAGCACGGGATGACAGCCTCGGCAGAGCAGCACGGCCACGGCACGGGGACAGACCTACGGCACAGCGGTGGCACGTGGTCACAGGAGGGAGGGACAGAGCGTGGCTGCGGTAAGGAACACGCGGAGAAACACCGCCGGGGGACGAGGACACGATCCGGGAGAACGCGGCGCGGCGCTGTGCGGCCCCGAGCGGCAGCCGGGCGCCCGGCAGCGCCCCCAGGCCGGCCCGGCAGCCCGTGCTGCCCTCCCCCGCGGCGGCTACTCACCGCTCCCGCCGTGCCCCGCCGGCCTTGCCCTCCGCCGGGCCGCTGTCGCCGCCGCCGCCCCGCTCGCCGCGACGCCTCATCGCGTCCGCAGACTGCCCGCGCCGCCGCCGCCGCCGCCGCCGCGCCCGCGCCGACAGAACACGCCCCGTCACAGCCAGGACACGCCCCTCCCGGCCAGACCACGCCCCGCGTCCGCAGGCTACGCCCACTCCAAAGCACAGCCCGCCTATCGCTGCCGCCCTCCTGCCTCAGGCCACGCCCCCTCGACCCACCAAGCCACGCCCCCGCCTCCCCTTTGGGCCTCGGGGGCGGGGCCGGCGCGCCCTCCCCGCAGACTCGGGGACCCCCGGGGTCCCAGGGGAACCCCGGGGTCTCGGGGACCCCCAGGGACTGCGCCCCCTGTCCCCCGAGGCCAGGCTTTGGGGGCCGCAGCAGGGTGACCCGGCGGGAAAATCAGCCAGGAGCGCCCAGGGAAAGCTTCCAGGTTAAAAAAAAAAAAAAAACACCAAATTAATAAAAAATAAAGGTTTAACACCAAAGCTGGCATCTCCTGGCTTCAGCTGGAAGGGTGGAAACCTGCTGCCGGTTCCCCTCTAAGCTGCGACTCCCGCCCGCGGCTCAGTCAGGGTGACTCAGCCGGAACTTTACGGGCTGAAACTTCCCAGCAGGAAAGAAATATTCCCAGTTTCCCCGCCATTCCCCACAGAACTTGGGGGATGCGCTGCCCGGACACCGGCACACGTGGCTGGGCCATCGCCCGCCTCGCCGTGCCTGCCAACGGGGCCTGCAACCGAGCGGGATTCCTTAAATACAGGACGGGAGAGGTGGGAGTGCACCCTTTCTGCAGAGGATTTCCCAGCCCACGCTGGCGTTCCAAGCTGCTCCCATGTCACTTCCCCTCAAAAGCAGGATCTGTGCGGCTTTTCTGGAGTTTGCAGCCCACACCAGGCTGCTCCTGCGATTTTAACCAAGATCCAAGGTGGGACGGGATGGTGGGACAAGCTGCTGAGAGGTGGCAGGAGCTGGGCCCGTGGCCCCAAGCCCCTCCAGCACCCACGGTGGGCGACTGGCCACCAAACCCTGGGGCTTGGCAGGGTGCTCCTGCGCGGCTACGGGAACCGGTGAGGTTTATGTGGACACGTTCTGCTCCAAGCCCCAAATGCAAATCCAAAGCCAAACAGATCCGGTCAAACCGGGGCCACCGGGGCCGTGGACAGGCGGGTGCGCGTTCCCTGTCAGCAGACGATGCAATAAGGCGGCACAAGCCACCTGCAAGCTGCTTTTCCCGTGCCATGGGGGCAGGAGGGCGGCAGAAGCGACCGGCAGGTCCAGCTGGTTTTACACGCAAGGGCTTTTTCCTTCCACCCCCAATTTTTCCCCCTTTCCAGTGGGTGCCGGGGCCCACAGCAGTGCATTGCCACGAAGATGATGGGAGAAATCACTCCCAGGACTTCGCTGCTGGCAGGGATGGGCAGGACGTGGCTGGCGCTGCCTGTGGGGACTTTATTAGGCAGCGAGAGCCAGAGGGGATCGGGCACGGAGTTATGGCAGAGGCGATGACATCGAGGTGTGACACCGGGCTGGAGCCGCCCTGCAAGTGCTTCTCGCAATAAGGAGCTGGCCCAGCAAACCTGAGGCTTTCCTGGGCTGGGGGGGAAGATCCGGAGCGGATGGGGACAGGCACAGCGGCCGGGGCGGTGCGCAGGATCAGGCCCAAGCAGCCACGGCAGAAATGCAACTTGTGTAGCGGGGGCTGGACGTGCGATGGCAGCAATGAGCCACAGCCAGAGGAGGCACGGCACCGCCATTGTTTTATGCAAAAAAAATAATTAATTAAAAAAAAAAATAATCGAACTTTGGGCTTATTTCCTTCCAAACTTCTCCCCGCACCGGCTGGGAGGCGGGGAGGCTTCCAGCTGGTTTTTCCTACCGCGTCTTTTCCTAAATGCCCCCTTTGTTTATTTTTTTGCTGACGGTTTCATAGTCTGTTTTGCTAATTTTTTTGGAATTTTTTTTTTTTTTTTTTTTTTTTTTTGCTGTCCCCTGGCCCGGCAGGAGGCTGGGGCGAAGGGTGTCTCACCCAGCACAGCGAGGTGGGAAGGGACCCCTGGAGGGCAGGAGCAGCTCTTGGCTCCCCCCCTCCGCGGGCTCCCAGGGCCGTGGCCGGACCTTCCCTCGCCCTGGCAGAACAAAGCACCCCATTGTGCGGGGAAAATGGGAAGGAAAGCGTGACGGGGCAGCGAGAGCCGGGCCGGGAGGGTGTTTCTTCAGGGTGGGGGCACCCATGGCCTCGCAGAGGGGTCACCCACCTCCTGCGCAGGCGCCCGCGGCTGCTGACCCCCTTTTTCGGGTGGCTCCGTGCCAGCCCCCGTGGCTCTGGGTCCGTCCGGGCCGGGGGAGGCAGCTCACGTCCAGCCGTCACGGATTTTTTTTTTTCCCACATGCCCCTTATTTATTATTTTTTTTCGTGTGGCGTGTGTCGCACGTGACGGTGTGGGGCGAGCAAAGGTTTCTTTCCCCTGAGGTGGCTCTCAAGGCGCTCGCTGCAAATGCCGGCCTCAAAACACAGCTGCTTGTGGAAGGGGGCTCCGAAAATAGGCTGACAGGCTCCCTGTCTGGCGGGGCTCCGCGGCTCCTAGAAATATGTTTTCCTCCTGCGGGGGGAGGAAAAAAGGGGGGAAAAAATAAAATCAGGATGCCTGTGCTAACAGCCGGTCCTAAAAATGAGTCAGGAATTGGCATGGCGGTGGTACAGCCTGGCACTGACGGGGGTCTGTGCGTCCCCCCTGGGCTGGCTGGGGACACGGGGACACCCGGCGTGCTGCCTGTCCCCGTCGCCCGTCTGCCTGCACGCATGCAAACACACGCCAGGGTGGCTTTGTTGGGTGACGGCGGAGATTTTTTGGGGGCTGTCGCTTGGATTAGCAAGGCAGCGGCGAGGAGGAGGGTGAGGAGGGATAAAGGTCCTGGCACTCGCTGGGCTCGCAACAAAACAAAGCACCAGATGGTTTCGACTTCGGCATAATGCGCGGTGAAAAAGTGTTTGAACCAGGGCTGAAACGGCAAAGGCGGAAAGAGAGAGAGAGAGAGAAAGAAAAGAAAGAAAAACCCTCAGCAAGTGTCAGAACAGAAGAAAGCGGCAGAGAAAAATGGCAAATGTTAAAAACCCAAACAAAAAGCCCTCCCCGGCACAAAGCCGTGGCTGTAACATCTGTCCAGCAAAGCCTCTCGCTAAGGCCCCCTTCCCTTTAAAGTCACCTTTCCTCGTCTCCGTCATTACAGGGACATGGCCCTGTCCCTGGACGGGGCTTTGCTTGGCACTGGGGGACCTGCTCTGCCATGTCCCATGTCCCTGGTGCTGGCACCGTGGCAGCCGGCAGTGACACGCCAAGCCGGTGCACTCGGGCAGCGCAGCTACCCCAGCTGCTGCAGCGGGATAAATATTTTATTACGCTTTTTAGCTCCTGTGTGGTGTCCCGGGTGTCCCCTTCACAGCCGGTGGGACCCCGTGGCAAACCGCCCTGTGTCCCCGCTGCAGGAGCTCGTGGGGTTTTAAGCCCGGTTTCCTCTCAAAGCAAGGCTTACACAACCCGCTGCGAGTCCGTGCTGCGCCGCTTTCGTGTTTCCCTTGCTCCTTCCGCATAAATACTTTGAACCTGCAGGGCAATTTGAGTTGCCTTAAAAAAGGGAAGAAGGCTTAAAAGTTATGATGTCCCCAGTGTTTTTGCAAAAAGAAGCAAAATAAGCCCATGCAATTGTGTGAAAGCAGATTGCAGTGTGAGCTGAACCCTTTATTAGCCACCAGAGAATCCACAAGCCACAACCCTCAGGGACAGCCGGCTCCCTGCTGCTCAGCCCACGCCTGCTGGTGCTGAGCTCCAGCCTCTAATGAGGGCTGACGAGGTTTAAGTGAGGGTTTGAGTTTTGCTGAGGCCCGTGGTCGCTGCGTCAGCGCCCCGGAGCCCCACTGCGGGACGGCTCATGGGGCACAGGGTTGTCCCCGCTTGTGTCCCCCCCCAAGCAAGTGGGGGGCACAGGCGGGTCAGTGTGCTGAACCACCATGGATGGAGGGGCGGGTGGAGGGGCTGGGTGCCACAGGGCACAGCATGGGTGACACAAGGAGACCCCGGGGGGATGCCGACCCTGCAGGCCCTGGCATGGCAGGGAGACAAGGTGTCATGTCCCCAGGGCGGGGAACAGTGAGGTGACATGGTGCCATGACCTTCCAGCATGAGGCAGCCCAGGTGATGTGCCATTGTTTTTTTGGGACGATGAGGCGCTGCAGGGCCATGTCCCTAGGGGTGCAGGACAGTGGGGAGCTGGGGTGATACCACCCTGGGATGCAGGAGGGTGGGAACCAAGGTGATGCCACAGAGAGGACAGGACAGTGGGTAGCCAGAGTGATGCCACCCTGGGGTGCAGGGTGGTGAAAACCAAGGTGATGCCACCTGGGGCGCAGGACAGTGGGGAGCTGGGGTGATGCCACCTTGGGGTGCAGGACAGTGTGGAGCCGGGGTGATGCCACCCTGGGTACGGGATGATGAGAACCACGGTGGTGCCACCAAGGGGACAGGACAGCAGGGAGCTGGGGTGATGCCACCCTGGGGTGTGGGATGGTGGGAACCAAGGTGATGCCACCCGGGGGACAGGACAGCTGGGGACCAGAGTGATGCCACCCTGGGGTGCAGGATGGTGGGAAGCCAGGGTGATGCCACCGTGGGATGCAGGATGGTGGGAAGCCGGGGTGATGCCACCCTGGGGTGAGGGACGGTGGGGAGCCGGGGTGATGCCACTCTGGGGTGCAGGATGGCGGGGACCACTGTGGTGCCACCGGGGGTGCGGGACAGCGTGGCGGTCCCCACGCAGCTGTGCAGGCCGCTGCTGCCGCCGCCGGTCGGGGGGCGGTCCCGGGCGGTGCCAGCGGGGCCCCGCCGCACAAAGGCCTCCGGTCGCCCCCGCCCCGGGGCCGCCCCCGCACCCCCGGGGCCGCCCCCGAGCCGCGGCCCAATAAACGCCGCCGCATTTGAACGCGGCGCCTCCCCCGGTCCCGCAACGCTCCGCGACGCGACGCTCCGCCGCACCGGCAGCCGCGCCGGGTGAGCCCGGCAGGGGAACGGGGATGCAGCGCCGAGCACCGCGGGGAGGGAGAGGGGGCGGGGAGGAATTACCGGGGAGGACGGGGGTGGGGGTGGAGAGGCTGAGGCCGCCGCCGGTCCCTCCTCCGCGGGCGGTGCCCGGGCGCAGCCCGCCCCTTCCCGGTGCGGGCGGCCGCGTGTGCGGGGCGGCAGGGACGGGGCGCAGCCGGAGAGGTGGGTGCGCGGAGGAAGCTGGGGGGGGGGGGCTGGAGAGGAGGAGCGGGATGCTGGAGGAAAGGGGGTGCTGGGGGGGGTGCTAGAGAGGAGGAGGAGGGTGATGCTGGATGAAGGGGAAGATGCTGGAGAGGAGGAAGAGGGTGCTGGAGGAAGCAGGAGATGCTGGAGAGGAGGAAGAGGGCGCTGGAAGAAGCGGGAGGATGCTGGAGGAAGTGGGATGCTGGGGTGTGGGGGGGGGAATCTTGTAGCCAGAGGGTGCAGTGAGGGTTTTGGGGTGCTGAGGGGTGTCTGCATGGGGAGGGGGCAGCCTGTAAAAAAGTGTCCGCTGGTGGCAGCGGGCTGGCAGGGCGAGTGCTGCTGGGTGCTGCTTGCCCCCCTGCCAAGGGCAACCCCATCCCTGTCCCATCCCCAGTGAGATACTCCAAATGTCGGGGCTGGAGCAGGTTCTGGAGCAGCCGAGTTGAAGAAGCAGCAGGCTGGGGCTGGAGGAATTAATAACAGCAGTTGTTTTGTCATTGGTGAAGTCCTTGCTGTCACCAGGGTGGCAGACAGCATCTGCTGTCTGGTTGCAGACCGTGGGCCCGTCACCTCGGTCTGGTGCATCCGGGATGAGCCAGGAAAACCCGAATCTGCAGCCCTGGAGGCTCAGCCACCGGAGCTGGGTGCACTGGGGGGTTTGCCGTGCAAGTGGGTGTCAGTTTGGGTGGGTGCCTGTATCCTGCCCGTCGTCCTCACTCGCTCCTCGAAGCGGGGGTGACGGCAAGAGGGTCCCCGCGGCGCGATGGATGCGTGGCGTTATCGCCGTGATTCAGCACGGCCAGCGTTTATCGGTGCCGGCGCAGGGCCGAGCTCCGCGGGAATTACCGCATCCCTTCTTTCCCGGCGCGCAAGGCGTCGCTGGATAAATTGCTGCCTCGCTTTGTTTACTTCTGAAATAATCAGCTTTGTGCCTCTACCTTGGGCTTTATCGCACCCAGGGCTCCCCGAGTCATTGCAGCCCGACTCCTGCCCGATTTGCAAAATCAAAACAGATGGGCGCTTTGTTTTTCCTTATTGAGGGGAAGGCTGCGGGTTGAAAAGCCCTATTACAATGCAAATACCGGGGTGGCGTGAATATTCAAAACGCTGCGCTGCTTTTGAAGCACTTTACATAAATTTATAGCGCTTTATATGCCATCGCTGCTTGGCTAAGCTGGAGCGGAGCTTGGTTAACAGGATCTCTCTTTCTCTGCCAATTTGGGAGGGTTTGGCGGTGTTTTGGGGAACACGGGGAGAGGTGGCATTGAGGTGCAAAGCAGCTGGGCTGCAGAAATTATGACCGTGCTCAATGGGGAGGAGGAACCGCCAGCTGTAAAGCTGACTTTGGTGGTGACCCTTGAAGAGCCGGGCGTGCTGTCAAGTGATTTACTGATATTTGGGTGCTTCATTGTCCTTATGGGTTCCCCCTCAACCCCTTCCCTTTGGTTTCTCGGTGGGACCCCTTGAGGCCCAAAGGTGTTCTGGGGTGGGCTGAGCTCAGAAATCGCCCTGACACGGGGAGTGGCGTGGGGGTTTGGGGGTGTCTGCAGCGAATTGTGGCAGCTTAGCCACAGCTGCCATGGATGAGGTGGTTCATTAGGGAAAGGAGATAACGAGTTAGATGAGACAACCCCAGCTCTGGCTTTGCAGCCAGGGCTCGAGGGGCTGGTTTCAGTGGCTGCTGAGCATCTCGTTATAAACCCTGCCATTAAAAACCAGGGTCCTGGTGGTTTTTGCTGGCTGTATTCACATAGTCCTGGTTGTCCCAAGCATGGAGGGAAGGGCATGTTGCTTTTAACCTGCCCATGCGTGGCCTTGCCCTTCAGCGTGGGGTGGACCCTACCTCTCAAGGAGCGGGTGCTCGTGTTTTGGCGATGGCCACATGATGCTTACATGTTGCTAATTGCCTGGCCCTCCTTTGGGTTGAGGCAATCAAGAGCAGCATTGAAAGCAACATTCTCCTTGCTGTCCCTCGAAGGCGATGACTTGCTGGAGGTCACCACCAACCTTCTGCGGAGGTTGGGACGGAGGCGGCGTAGCCCATAGCCCTGAAGAGGGGAGGCTGGTGATGCACCCCATGGGGGCATCCGGGCAGAGCATCCCCGAAACCTCCACCTTGTGCCGCTGCGCAGCAGCAAACGCCCTGTTTGCATTTATACTGTTTTGCACCCCCCCAAAAAAAAAGGCATTGTGCTAATTATAGTGTTTTTACTTGATGGTGCCATTGATTGACCAGGTAATCTATGTCTTCATTAGTTTGAGGCTAAAGCTTGGAGGTTAATATTGATTCCAGGCAATTAATATGCAAAGCGGTAATTACTATTTAAGCCTATATTGTTTGAGTTAAATTTAGCTGAGAATTTAGTCATATCAGGCCTCTACATTGTGCGCTGTGAAGGTTATCTGGCTCTCAAGCGGGGGTGGATTTAAAGGAAGGAAAGAAACGCCGGTGAAAACTTCCTCTTCTCATCATCCCGGAGTGCTTTGCTTCCCAGGGCTTGTTGTAGGGAGAAGAGAAATCAGACTAATGTGGTGGCGACTCTCCAAGTTGTTCTGAACCCATGCTTTTCTGCGCTCTCAGCTCAAGCCGGTCATTCTGGGGGACTTGACACAGAAGGATGGCTATAAATCTGAACACAGTGGTGCCCGATGCGGGGAATGGCCCCTCTCCTCCTCACAGGGGACAGGGGAGCCCCTGCTCAGCTGCCGCCCGCCCGTTTTCCCCCCCCCCCCATCATTATCCTGCCAGCTCCGGGCCGCCCTCCTGCATCTCAGCTGCTGGCCCATCTGGAGCGGAGATGAAAGGCTGGGGTTTAATTTGGGCTTTGTGTGCCTCTTGTGTTTTCTCTCTCCTCCTCCTCCTCCTCCCCTCTTCTCCCTTTCTCTGCTGTCAGTCTCCCATCCCCAACCCCGGCTGCCGAGGGTGGCTCTGCGCCCCGGGTCCCTGATGCCACTGACCTCATTATTTTGACTGCTGGGTGATGCCAGGCAGCCTGGCGAGCTCGTCAGGTAGGAGGGTTTGTTTTGTTGTTGTGTGGGTTTTTGTTTTTTTTTTTGGTTTTGTTTCCCCCCCCCCGGCCCCCCCTCTTCTCTCTAAGCGCTTGCTGAATAATTCAGCCGGGAGTAGGCATCTTGGGTCACCTTGCGCAGCCGGCTGCGTGCCGGAGCTGGCTTCCTAAGATGGAGGTTGTGCAGGATGCGTGCGGGATCGCCTCGCTGCCGGCAGCTCGCCATCGTTGACTGACTTGCAGGTAGCGTTGCCCTTCTTTCTTTATTTCTGGTGCTTTTTATGCTGGAAAGCACGAAATCCCCTCCCTGGGCTGCGTGGGGGTGGCTGGGTCTCACTGAGCTGGTGCGGAGCCCAGTGAGCCCCCACCATCCCTCGCTGTGGGGACATGTGAGGCCACCAGAGCTATGGTCCCTCACCAAAACCTCCCCCGGGCTGTAGGGCAGGGCTGGCCCCGGGCAGGGACCCGCGCACCCGACGCTCCTCTCCTTTGGGGATCATATTTTTCTTGCTGGTTTTATGGGCTCCCCGGTGCCTCCTCCCTCAGCCCATCCAGACTCATCGGGGGTAAGTTTTTGGGGCTGCCTGGTGGTATGGCACTGAGAGGGGGGGTTTGACCCCAATACTCCGGGTGCTGGGGGACACGTTGGGAGGTGGCATTTAGCTCTCTGTGCTGTCTGACTGGGGGAACTGGTTCTGGTGGTGTGGAAGGAAGGTCGGGTGCTGGAGAGGTCTCGGGGGGAAGGGGAGGAGGGGGCAGGAGGTGGCTGACCCTGAAGATAAGAAGCTCAAAGATGCCTGGGGAGCTCCCACGGGTCGGAGTCGCATTTGCTGTGGGCTTGGCTGTGAGTTTTGGGGCTGCCGGGGTGTGCAGGGCTCTCCCCATGCTGGTACCCGGCACCAGCCACCATCTGTGTGTGCTGGACTGGGGGCGCGGGTGGGAAATGGGGGTTTTTGGCGTGAGAACCAGGGAACTAGTTCGCTGCCTTCCTTCTGCTTGCAGGCACCTGAGTTTTCGGGTGCTGACTCCTCCGTTGCACCCGGGGTTGAAGGCGAACGCTTCTGCACCCTCGCTCCTCCCCGCAGCAGCGCTTCATTCTTTGCTAAAGCAGCTCAAGAAGCGTCTGGGGGGATGGGAAAAACAACCCAGGGGACACTGAGGATATGAAACTCAGGTAGAGCGATGTGGGGATGGGGAGGGATTGCGTCCGTTCTCTCGAGAGGTCTGGCGATGTCCTTGTCAGTGTCAGCGCGGGAGGAAGGACGGCCGGGCTGGGCTATTTCTGTCCCGTGGACCCAGCTTGGCACCGGCCCCGCATCCCTCGGCAGGTGCAGGAGCCCGATGCTGCTCCGCGTTGGCATCTGCATCCTGCGGCCAGAGAAATCAAGGACACGGCTGCTGCAGTGTCTGCCCCGGCCGGAGCTTTCCCAGTTACCCAGCTGCGTTGGTGGGACAGGCTTTTCTGATGGTCCCTCTGCCACGGGGCGCTTGCGCGAGCTGGTGTGGTGGCTCGTGATGGCTCTTGGAGATCAGAGTGGTCCTTGAGGCCGCGGTGGTGGGCAGCGGGCTGAGATCGGGGTGCACCGTGCATTTGGGGCAGCTCCGCCTGTTCTGTCCGCAGGCGGCGATGCCGAGAGCCAGGAGGGGAGGTGGCTGCTCCGTAGCAGGGCTGGATGGCGAGGGGGTTTGGATAGGACGCCCCACACACACACCTTGGGAAATCTGGCTGAGACAACCTGCAGTGGTGTGGGGACAACAAAATTCACATGGAGATGGGGGATGCTCTGAGGCTGACTGAGCATCCTGGGATTGTGTCCTTGGGGCATCAGGTCCCTACAATGCCATTGCCATTTGGCGCATCCTGGCGATGACGGCTGTGGTGGCATGTCCCCCTGTGGTGTCATTGCACTGGGTTATGCTGCTGTGGCCCTGAGATGGCGGGGAGCCCTGCAGCCAGGCTGCCAGCCAAATCCTTCATTTCAGACAAGAAATTTGCCTCCCTGCTCCCCTGCCGAAACAATTCCGGGGGCTGCAATGCTCTGAATAGCGCTGGGATGGGAGAGATGAAAAATTGTTGGCCTGGAGAGGAAGATGAATCCCTCGGGCAAGTGGTGGGGAAACCACCTGGGCTTTCTTTGCTGGGGTCAGCTCTGCGCCAGCGCTGGGTTTGCTGCCACCTTAGCGATGTCCCCTGCCAAACGCGTCTGCCTTCAGAGGGGGTTTGACCTGAAGTACCTAAAGGAGGGCAGTGACCCAGCGGGGACGTGTCATCCCCAGGCACAGGGCACCGTGTGGCTTTGTGCCAGGGCTGTGGAGGAAAGCAGAGATGCTGCACGCCGGCATCAACAGGGCTGGTGGTACCTGGGTCTCCCTGCAGCCAGGCCAGCATCAAAAGGAGCATATTTGGCAGAGGGGTGTGGGTTTGGTTCATGAAGGGGGGTGTGCGCGGTGGCTGGGTGGGGGGAGAGGCAGCGGTTGGGGTCTCCTGCCCTCCCCAGTGCAGGCAGAGCCCCACGCTTTGCTCCCTGCTGCTGGTGGGCTGTTGCTGCCGAGGTGGTTTATAGAATCATAGGGTTGGAAGGGACCTCTGGAGATCATCTAGTCCAACCCCCTGCCACAGCAGGGTCACCCAGAGCAGGTTGCACAGGAATGTGTCCAGGCGGGTTTGGAATGTCTCCAGAGTTGGAGACTCCACCACCTCTCTGGGCAGCCTGTGCCAGGGCTCTGCCACCCTCAAAGGAAAGAAGTTTCTCCTCATGTTTAGGTGGAACTTCCTATGCTCAAGTTTGTGCCCATTACCTCTTGTCCTGTCTCCAGGCACCACTGGGAAGAGCCTGGCCCCATCCTCCTGACACCCACCCTTTAAGTATTTATAAGTGTTGATAAGGTCCCCCCTCAGCCGTCTTTTTTCCAGACTGAAGAGACCCAAATCCCTCAGTCTTTCTCCAAAAGGGAGGTGTTCCAGTTCCCTCAGCATCTTGGTAGCCCTTTGTTGCACTCTCTCCAGCAGTTCCCTGTCCCTCTTGAACTGGAGAGCCCAGAACTGGACACAGCACTCCAGGTGTGGCCTCACCAGGGCAGAGCAGAGGGAGAGGATGACCCTCCACCTGCTGGCCACACTCTTCTTGATGCCCCCCAGGATGCCATTGGCCTTCTTGGCCACGAGGGCACACTGCTGGCTCATGGTCATCCTGTTGTCCACCAGGACTCCCAGGTCTCTTTCCAGCAGGTCACCCCCAACCTGTCCTGGTGCAGGGGGTTATTCCTCCCCAGGTGCAGCACCCTACACTTGCCCTCATTGAATTTCATAAGGGGTTGTTTGTGTTCTTGCTAAGGGTGGGCAAAGCATCACCTGCAACACCTGGGAACCAGCAGAGCTCAAGGGAACAATTTTCCCCTGCAGCACCTCAGCTGCTCCAGCTGAGCCGAGTGAGCTGCTCGTGGAGCCAGTACAAGGTGGCAGGTAGGGACGTGCCACCTGGAGCTGTCCCTGCCTGGGCTTTCCCAACCCTGAAGGTTTGGCTCTGCAGCTTTTTTTTTTTTCGCTTGGTCTTTCTGCTGTGTGACTTGTGGCTTCACCAAGTGGGACGCGAGAGGCTGGAGGGAGGGGGTGGCAGAGCAACCAGGCTTACTTCATGTGAACAAAAACCGCACCAAAGAGCCTGGCGGGCTGTCCCTGCACCCCCAGCCCTTGGGGTTTTTCCGCCTCGGCGTGCCCTGCTGCGGTTGATGCTTACTGTCCCCGTCTCTCCCCGCAGGTGAGCGTGGCAGGCTATGGGATGGATGAAGCTGAGCAGGACCAGTATGAAGCTCGCCTCAAGGAGCTCTTCGACAGCTTCGACAGCACGGGCACAGGGTCCCTGGGGCAGGAGGAGCTCACCGACCTCTGCCACATGCTGCACCTGGAGGAGGTGGCCCCGGCGCTGCAGCAGACCCTCCTCCAAGGCAACCTCCTAGGCAGGGTAAGGCTGGGGCGATGGCGGGGTTGGTCCAGGGCTTGGGAGCAAGGCAGTGCTGGGCTGTGTGTGCGGGAGGGTGACGGAAAGAGGCTGGATGTCTGTCATTTGTGAGTATCCAACATCCCTGGGGCTGCGGGACTGGCGAGGTCTGTTGTTCTGTTCAGAGTGGGCGCAGGGCGGGTTTTAAGAGTGATAACGGGGAAGGAAACTGCTTCTCGCTGTGTCCTCCCTGACTGGAGGCAGCCCGAAACTCTCAGAAACCGCCACTTCACCCTCAGCTGGCACTGCGCTGATGCCGGGCATGTTTTCCTAGCATCCAGGATGCCCTCACACCGATGCTCGGCTGAGCCCACGCTGGCTCACACAGCACACGTGTCCCTCAGCACCTGGTAGTGCCACCTATGGCCTGGGTCGCGTTCCCCCAAACCAGCTCCCCGGGTGCTTGGGGTGCGATGGGGACCTAAAGCCAGGGCTCGAGCCTGTGATTTACCTTGGCTTAAGCTGTAGTTAAACTGGTGGGGCCACATGCAGCCCTGCACGCTTCTCTAAAGTAGAGAATATTGTCCGACTCCAGCCGTCGCTGGCTGTGCCGCCTTCGTCCACGTTACCTGGTGTCAGTGTCCACATGCTGCTGATCTTCTCACAGACCCACCCGGAATAGGTTTTTGGGGACAAATGTCCCATTCCTTCTGCGGGGCTGCAGCGTCCCTGTGGAGGGGAGCTGTGGTGGGTGAGCACACCGCGTTTTCCAAAGAGATTTTTCCAGTTGTGGTTGTACGTTTCTAGCGTTAAATGCCAGGGTGTTGAGCAAAAGCTGCTCGCCCTTTGGGAGACCTCTGTGTTCAGCATGGATGTCCTTGTGCTCCTGCGTTACCTCCTTCCCAGCACGCTGTGCTCGGATTGCATCAGATGCTTCCTTAAAATCACCCTGAAATCCCATCACTGCTCATTAAAATCAGAAAACACAGAGCAGGGCGGCCAGGGCTCTCCGTAGACATGAGCTAAGCAGCCGTCCCGACTCCAATTTCCTATCAGGCTGCAGTTTTCACGTAATGAAATAATTCCTTTAATGAGCAAAGCCTCCTCTTCCTCACCTCCCCCTGGGCCATAGCTCTTCTGCTGACAGCAGACGGACGGATCCAGCCGGAGGTTTCTGACCTTTGGGAATTGCAGTGTGGCATTTGCTCCAGCACCGGAGACTCCGTGCTGCTCGTCCGTCTTGAGCTCCCGCTGCTCGGATGCTCTTATCTGGCTTTTGCCACTCGCAGGGTGGTGGGATAGAGGGAAAGGAAGAGGAGGACTAAAGGTGTGGTGGTCACAGGTGGCCAAGGCTAAAGCAGCAGAGCTCAACCCTGTGGCCTGCTCAGAGTGGCTGAAAAGCCAAGTTCAAGGCAGTAACGCTCAGCCCGGTGGCACCAAAAATTCCCTGCTAAAGCATCCCGAGTGCCGGGTCATGCTCGCCCTGTTCCTGTCCAACCTTGGTGACGGTTGGACTCAATCTGAAAGGTCCCTTCCAACCTAGACAATGCTATGTTCCAGCCAGGAGCTCCAGCCCAGGGCAGGAGGCATCCCGAGGAGCATTTTTATTTCCTTGCCTCCCTTTGTCTTCGGGGACGGTTCTCGCTTCCAACCTGCGACTCGAATGTCAGGATGATCTTTGTCTCCTGCGTTTCCTCCCGTCTCCCCGGCATTTGTGCTCGTTAGCAGCGGCAATGGCCCATGTCTAAGCGCGAGCCTGATTTAATAGCTCTCGAATCCTCTGGGTTTCCAAGGGAGCTCGTCGGGAGAATAGCAGCAAACACGTTGCTCCCCGAGCGCCGGCTTCTTGCACCTGCCCCGTCGGCTCCTTGCCGCAGATGGTCCCTCCGGGCGGCGGGAGCAGCCTTTGTTCCCTGCGCTTCCAGGGGCCGGGATTTATGGGAGGGCACCGGGGAAGGGGCAGGGAGGGGGGGGACGCGTTTTGTCTGCCGAGGGGTGATTCCTCAGTGGGGCCACGTGCTTGGCTTTTGTGCCAGGGGCTGTGCTCTGGGGGGATGAATGTGGCGAGATGGGGATGCTGGGTTGGAGCGGGAGCTGAGCTGACGTCCCTGCCAGGGGCCACGCGTGCTGCCTCCCTCCGTGCAATGCTTTGGGGATTAATGGGTACACGTTATCTCCGGGGTCTGGCTCAGGGGGGTGGAAATCCTGCCCCAGCAGAGCCAAACCATCCCAGAAACCGCTCTTCTCACGCGATTGCGTGCGGAGGCGATGCTCACAGCAATTCCTGGGATTCCTTGGGAAGGCTGTTCCCCCGGGCCCTCTCGCACTTGAGAGGATGCATGCCTTTCTCGCCCGGCCTCCAAGAGGCAGTTTAATTAGCTATCCTGGGGACACCATGGCAGCAGCACACGGGGGCTATGGTTAGACGATTTGCAGGGTTGGGGGTAAGTCGGGCACCTCCGGACCCTGCGCAAGGACTGTCCTTGGTGGCTGTCCTTGAGCAAGGACGGGGAGTTCAGGTTTCACCTTGCTATGGCATTAGCAATCCTGCAGCGAGCACACTGCAGCGTGGGGTTTCGCTCATCAGCTTCTTTCCCTGCTTTGGTTGGTCACCTCTTGCAAATATACCCCCTCCGAGCCCCCTGTGACGCTGCTCCCCTTAATGCCCGGTGGCTTTTTACATCCCAGGAGGAGACTTGGTTGCAAAGTTGCCCTATGTCTTCCCCACCTTGATTATTTCCCTCTGCAACCTTCTGGCTGCTGCTGGAAGGAGTTTGCAGGCAGGCCAGGGCTTTGGGAACAGGACTCCGCTCCAAGATCAAGGCGAAGGGAGGTGGAAGGAGCCACCGATGTTGGTCTGCCCCAGAGAGACGGGGATTTTCAGGCTCCTGCTTTGCATTGCAGGGACAAACAGCACAAAGCAGCAGGTAGCTTGGCACATGCGTGCTCTCTTTCTAGTGCTAATAAGTCACTGCTTCATAGGAAACTTGCTTTAAAGCCGGCATCGAGATTTCTCAAAGGCGCTGGGGTTGCTCAGCAGCCGGCAGCTTGGTTGGTCCCTGGTTACTGTGGGGAGGCTGGGCTGGCTGCGTCTGTGCGGCATGTTAGTCTTGTTTGCCTCTGATTTACTCGTTCTGGGAAAACTCTCCTCACCGGGGGCTTAACGTGCCCCCAGTGGTGCGCAGGGCCCTGGTCTCCCTGTGGGGTTTGCAAGGATGCGTGTCCTGTCCCTGATCTGGGGCGGGGGGGGTGGGACACGAGCGTGCGCCCCGCCGCTGCCTCCCAAACTCTGCGTGTTCGGGATGGTTTGGATCAGCCCTCGGGTTGCTGTTTGAGAATCCTGTGAGCGGATGCACAAGTTGGTGCTTCCAAAATTAATCGACCCCATTGAAAAGAGCGTTAAACTTTAAACACCCCAACACTGTTTTTATCATAGAATCACAGAATGGGTTTGGGTTGGAAGGGACCTTTAAAGATCATCTCGTTCCACCCCCCTGCCCCGGGCAGGGACACCTCCCACCAGCCCAGGTTGCTCCAAGCCCCGTCCAGCCTGGCCTTGAACACCTCCAGGGATGGGGCAGCCACAGCTTCTCTGGGCAACCTGGGCCAGGGGCTCACCACCCTCATCATAAAGAATTTCTTGGGTTGGCTTCAGTGTCTGAGGCCGCTTCCCAGAAGCGGACGGTGCTTTGAGCCCATTCTTTTGCTGGGAATGTTCTCTAAGCGAAAGCCAAAGGCTGTTGCTGCAGACTTGTACCTGCCCACATGGGCAGTCGCATCCCTGGAAGTGCCCCTCGTGCTTGCGGGGAGCCCACAGCCTCCATGGCATGGGCTTTCCTGGCAGGACCGTGCCCTTCTATCACAGCAGATGGGTGCTGGGGGCGTCTGGATACTGAGGATGGACATGGCGGGTGCTGGATGCCGTGAGCATCATTTGCTCAATATCTCCTGGGGGTGAACATCCCCCCTGCATGCCCACTGGCATTTAAACCGGATGGAGATACAGAGCGGGGGCACTGCTGGGGAGCGGTGCTGAAGGATTGCTTTCTTTAAAATGCGAGATATTACGGGATTTGTGGCTTTGCTGTCCTGCAGGCTGCCTGCCGGGCTTGGACCTGAGCACAGCTCCGCTTTGAACAGTTGCATTTCTCCAAGTACTCTTTGGTGTACAGACATGCCGCATACAGGCATGCGGCATCCGATGTCAAATGCGCACCACGAACAGATGCTGGTTTTCCTGGTTGTCTGGTGTCGGGATGGGCCAGAGGTTTCCCTGAAAAGAAATATCCCTCCCTCTGCCAGCTTGGGCTACACCTGTAGAGTACAAACTGCTGCTCCGAAGCGTTTCAGGACCCTTCTGAGCCTGTGCCAGCGCTCGCCGTGTGTCTCTGTGCTGCTGATTTGCATTTTAAATGTCGAAATCCTGCTGCGCTGGCATGGGGAGGGGGGAGGCTGGAGGATGGCCTCCCCCTGCCCCACAGCCTAATCTTCCCCGGGTTCCTTTGGACGTGGTGGTCATGGTAAAATCGCCGGGTGGCTGCGGCGCCCGGGCCATCTGTCCCCCCGCACAGCTGCGGCAGCGAGGGCTCAGCCCCCTGCTCCCTTCCTCCCCTTCGTTAGTGCTTCTTGGCAATCACAAGTTCCGGGGCTCGTTAGGCAGGGCAGGGTCCAGGGCAGTGGTGCTCCCCGCACCTGCCCGGGTGGTTTTACTCCACCTTCTCATTCAACGTGTTTGCAAGAGTGATGCAAAGTGGGTTTTGTTTTGTGTTTTTTCTTTTCTTTTTTTTTATTTTATTTTCTTGCTGCTGTGAGATCTGTCCAAACCTGTCCCCAGCACCCATCGGAGGGACCGGCTCTCTCTGTCCCCGTGGCTGTTGTCACCGTTCCCTTGCCGAGAGATCCCATGGGGAAAGGGGACCTGTTATTCGAACACCCTCATCTTTTATTCATCCTCATTTAGTCTAAATGTCAAGGTTTTTTTTGTTCTTTTTTTGTTTTTTTAATCAGGCAAATTCTCCTATCTCTGTAAACTGTCCTTTTGAAGTACACCAGCCCTTGGAAACGAATGGCAGCAGCAATTAGTATTCAGATGAAGGCATCCCTGACAAGTTTCTTTGCTGGATGTATTTCTAACTGTTTAATTACTCAGGGAGCCTGCGTTTAAAACCACGGCGGCGATTTGTATCGCCCGAGCTGGGGATCAGGGCTCATCCCTGCATGGGGGGGGCTTGTGGCTGAGCCTCCAGCTCCGCTGTCGTCCCCAAGCCTGTTGGGGAGCACGTTTCTCTTTTTTGGTCTGGTTTGACCCCAAAAACAAGCTGGCAAACTTCAGACCTCCCCCAGCAGTGTTAAAAATCCCCTCTGACTGCGGCTCCTGCCCTTTGTGCCAGATTCGCAATGACCGGACCTGCAAGAGCAACCTCGGTGGGTCCTTTAAATACGAAGGATCTTGTTCAGTGCTAAAAATTCTCCTAACATTTATTTAGCCGGGAGAAATCGCAGCAGCCAGCTCTGCCTCGCCGCTCACCCATGTCAAATAGCTTCCCCAGCTGTCCCCGGGTTTCTGTCCCCCGCGGCTGGAATTGCTGGCATTCCCCGGCACGGCTGCGAAGGGTGCTCTAGCCCCTTAGCAACTGTCTGTGGCGGTGAGACAGGAGGCTTTCCAGGAACACGCAGATGGAAAAGCCGGGGGCGGGGGGGGAAACCAGACCCAAAACCCCAGTGGTAGGATCCTTGTTTTTCCCATCGACCTGGTATTTCCAGTCCAGCCCTCGCGGAGCTGCGGCTGGTGGGAGCTGGGACTGGCCTGGAAAGGGTGCGACTTTCTGCCATCCACTTTGGAAAGTGTTTTCTGAAGCTTAATTAGGGCAGTGGAGCATTTCCACAAGCGAGCCTCTCATCACTGGTCGGGACTGGTATCTCGCTGTAGGAGCCATCAACCTTGGGGAGGTCACCTCAAGCGATGGAGATGCTCCCTGGTCCTCTGGACACGTTATTTCGGCTTCTTTCTTGATGGAAAAAACCCAACTAATGCACTAAAGCAGCAGTTTTAGGTCATTGTGGTAACAATCTTTTTTTTTTTTTTACATGTTCAAAGACACGAACTGTGTCTTTAGGTTGCTTGCTGTCCTGTTTCCAGGCCCCAAAACTGAACGATGAGGTTCACTTGTGCCCCTCGCCGAGGCTCTTGGCGGGCACAGTGTGGTAATCTGGGAGGTTTGCGTTGCTGCCCATCTTCCTGCTGGATTATTGGCCCAATTTTTAATTATCTGTATCACTTAATTTCTTCCTTTCTTCCTTTTTTTCCCCCCCCCCCTCCCACAGGTCCACTTTGACCAATTTAAAGAAGCACTTATCCTCATCCTATCCAGAACCCTGTCAAATGAAGAGCACTTCCAAGAACCAGGTAAATACTGAAAATCCTCAAAAATAGTACGTTTTCTTTGGCAAAGTGGATTTGGGTGGATCTTGCAGAGGATCTTAGAAGAGAAAGCGCTTTTTAGGTGCTGAGATAAGCTCTTCTGCTTGGATGCCTAGGGAGAAGGGAGAGTTAAGGTCTGTTGTGGGGCCTTGTATAAAAGCGTTTTCTGAGCTATTAGATATTTATATCCCATTACCATGATCTAAATGCCCGGAAAGGCACGTGATGTCTGCATGTAGACAACTAACAGCGCTTTAGATGCTCGGAATGCCCAAAGGCCGCTAAATGGGCTGAGGTCTCTCTATCCCACAAGGCTTCTGGTGGCCAAGGGATGCTTTAGGAGGTCTCCAGCTGCAGCAGATAGCTACGGGTGGGCGATCAAATGGCTGCTTTAGTGCTGCTGCTTCATCCCAGCTGGGTTTGTGAGCTCTGCCTCGGGGGGAGCCTTCGTTCTGGGCTGAGCTGGTGGCTGGTGCTGCTGAAGGGGCCGGCAGTGGGATTTGTCCCGGAGGGACAGCAGTGCCTTACAGAAAACCCGTGCTGGCTGTGGATGCTGCTGTGCGTTTGTGAAGGTTAGAAGGGGAAGCTCTCTGCAAGAGCTCCTCCTGGAGATGGGCTGCTGGAGGCAGAAACACTCCTCCTGTCTAGCACTGGTTTTGATTTATTAGTATTTTTTTTTTTTAAAGTCCATTCTCTTTCCTTGTGTCTGGGATGAGTGGGGTGAGCTTGGTCCTGTCAGAAGCTACTTGGAGGTAGAATCATAGAATCGTCTGGGTTGGAAAGCACCTTTCAGATCATCGAGTCCAACCATCAACCCCAACACTGCCCAACCCACCACTAAACCACGTCCCTCAGCACCGCATCTGCCCGGCTTTTAAATACCTCCAGGGATGGCGACTCCACCACTGCCCTGGGCAGCCTGTTCCAGTGCTCGACAACCCTTTTGGGTGTAGAAATTTTTCTTAAAGGTGATTCTGTTTCTCCCAGGGGACAGTCAGTCTGGCCCAAAGACGCTTCCGAAGAAGACAAGCCCTCTGACAAATCAACCTGGGGCTGGTCAGAGGGAAGCAGCGGGTGCTGCGAGTCCTCGCTGTCCTGTTTTCTCCTTCCCTTTGTTTCGGCGAGCCTTTAAGATGTGGCTTTTTAGACCCTCGGCAGGGAATAGGGTCACAGCTTTGGTGTGGCCCCCCCCTCCCTGTGCAGAAGGGGCTGGTGGTGCTGGGAGCACTGGGGAGGTGTGGAGCTGGGGGAGGGCTCCAGCTGGAGCCGGGGGGGAGGGGGTGCTGAGGTCTGCCTGGGTCACACCTGTATGTAAATCCCTAATCCTGCCTCGGGAGCAGCAGTGGGGCCACAAAATCCCCCAAGGAGAAAACAGCTTAGCAAGGGGGGAAGAGGGGGAAACTCCAGATTTCCTCTCCGGGAGCATCAGCCTCAGCTGGAGCATCCCACGCCGGAGAGCGCAGCAAGTCTGCAAAATTCCAACTTTTCCCCCTTAAATAGGCCGCAAAAACTGCAAGAGACGCAATTGATGGGGTGGTTATTCCCCGCCACCCCTCGTTTCCAAAGCTCTTAATGCTTAGAGGGAGATGGGCGATGACACTTCTTGCACCCAGCGTCCCTCAATGTAGTTTTCCCACAGGTCAGTGGGTGCTCGGGAGCAAAGGGGGGAGCCTGGACGGTGCCTGGTGAGGGGTTGTTTGTTCAGCCATCCCTTCCACCCACCTCGGATCGGAGCTGGCACGGAGCTGGACGCAGCCCCGGCCAACCAGAACTAATCCGGCGCTCCACGTTTATTGGGGAAAACCTATACGGCTGAGAAGCTCCGGCTTGATTTAAATATAAATAAATCTTCTAGAAAAGGGCTAAATTCGGGGTTATCGCAGGGGAAATTACAAATGCAGCCGGCAAGAGGCTGCGTCGGAGCTGGAGAACCCTCCTTGGGGACGCGTTTGTCAGCTGGGGTTTGCGTGGCAGGTAATCAAAGGGCACGGGGTGCAGGTAGGGAGCCTGACACCCGGCAGCCCTGGGAGGCATTTATTTTTATTTTTTTTTTAATGCGTTTTGACAGGCCGGTTAACGCCAAAGTCTTTGCTGCTTTTAATTTAGATCAAACTCGCGATTGGGAGAACAAGCTGCTTTGCGCTGTTGGTGTTGAACTGTCAGGGGCTGTGGAAGTGCTGGTGTTACAGCCCGCCCCAGGCTTGGGAAAAATTGAGTTAAGAGCTCCAAATCATATCATTTAAATGAAAATTTAATTTAGTGGGGGGGGGGGGGGAGGGAAAAAAAAAACAACGCAGTTTTTAAGGCTGTTTGCTGCATCTGGAGAGTTTTCTCTGTGAGGAAGCGGCCGTGTGCCTTGACGCTGTGGTTTTACCCGGGGACTTGGGTGATGGGAAGGTCCCCTGGGTCTGCGAGCAGCTGGAGGGCTTGTGGCTTCGTTCTCGGAACCAGCTGCTCCCCAGCAGCCCCCAGACAGCCCATGCTACGTGGCCAAGGGGACCCGGCAGGGGACGGCACCGTTGTCCCCAAGGGCGCAGCGCAGCCTGAGCTCAGGGAGGATGGCTTGGCACAAGGAGCCCCGGGGGTGACAGGGCAGCACCCCCCCGCCCCCCCCCAGGGTCACAGCGGGACCCAGGGGCTGGGGGGAGAAGGAACAAAAGCAGTTCCCGCAGAAGCAGTGGCTGGTGGGGGTTTCCCCATTTTGGGGGGGAAGCAGCAGGTGGGAGAGGCACTCAGGCTTGCAGGGAGCAGCTGATATATTTATTTAATTTCTCAGCAAAGAAGCTAAATTCCCTTTCCGAAGGGAAGACTGGCACGGAGGATGGTCCTGGCGTGCTGTGGGCACTTTGCCCGGGAAGCAGCCCTGAAAAGCGAGGCGGGCAGAGCTCCCGGCGCCGCGGCTGTCAGCTCTGTCCCCTCCAGGACGTTGGTGTGGGGACACAGACCCGGCCGCGAACCGGAGCATCACCCTGCCGGGAAAACCCCAGCTCTGTCGGGAAGTGGCGTGGCTGGGCAGAGGAACAGGAAAAGCAGAAAAAGGCTTGAACGTGTCTTAAAATAAGGGTTATTTGAGCTCCTGCAAGCAGGAGTGTGACTGTTGGGGGGACCCGTCACCCCCAGCAGCAGCACCTCGGGGTTTGCGGAGCTGCCTGACCAAGGTGGTGTGTGTGGATAAATTGTAGCCCGAATTACCAGGGTTTGATGCTCTGGAGAGATGCTGCTGTGGGGCCGGGGGCTGAGCCTGGGACTCCCGGGCTGGGCGCTGCTGCCACTGATGCTCTTTGTCCCTGGGTCTCTGTAGCAGTGAGGAAGGGCCGGGGGGGCAAGAAAATAGGTTTAAGGAGGTGGGGAAAAAAAAAGTAAAAATCAGTATGTAGGTGATTAAGGGGTTAAAAAAAAAAAAAAATAAAATCAGGCTTTTTTCCTCCCCGTTATTGTGAATAAAAAGTCAGGTCTGTGTGTCAGAAGCCCGGATAGGGAGGGATTACTGGGGTGGAGCGCAGGATTACGGGAACACCCAGGACAAATTAAAGAGCAGTTTGACGCCATCCTCCTCCTCCTCCTTGTGGTCATGAGGGGCTGTTGGGGGTTTTTATTTATTTATTTTTTTTTTTCTTCTTCCCATCACATGGAGACGACAGAGATGCCTTCCCGAAGAGGAGCTGGTGGGGATGATGCTCTTGCAGGAATCCCACCCGTGGGGGAAAGGCTGCTCGCGTGGCTGCGAAGCTCCGGCTCCGCAAGCAGCGATGGGAGGGGACAGGTATAAAACTGTCCCGACGGGGATGATTTAGGTACAGGCAATGCCTTTGGGCTGAAATATGTTGATTTTTGGGCTGTGCTGACCCAGCCGCCGCTCCTCTCCACCTCCGCTGCTGAGCCTGAAGTGTGAAATAGGGACTGGGAGGAGTTTATCCCAGTTCCTGGTGTCCCGGGGGTTGGGATTTAGCAGATCCTTGCTGCAATGGGCTTTGCTGCCAGGAGGATCCCTCCTGTCCGCATCTTAAGCAGCAAATAAATTAATTTTGCCTCTAAACGTGGGGCGAGGGTCTTCCTCCTCTAAACCCCCTTTTGTCTGCGCTCGGCGGCTTTGATGCTGGGCCCAGGAAAATGCTGCTCGCCATCAAGGGGAGCCCCCCCTGCCTCTGAGGGCAGAGCAGGATTTTGAAATGACTTATCTAGCGCAGAAAGGCAGAAAATCAAGTGTAAATCTCTAACCATGCAGACGTTTAACCACCGAGATGGAGGGGGGGGCGGGGGGAAGCGAGCTGGGGAATTGATGGTTTCTGTCTGCAGCACTGGAATCGGGGGTGGGGGTGTCTTGTGAAATGCAGATTTAGGGTGTGGGGTTTTGATTTTGGTTGTTTTCTTTTTTTTTTTTTTTTTAGCAGGGCACTTTGGGGGCCACAAACCACCCCCCCCCGCCAGGGGCAGCTGGACGAGAGGCTTGCTCTCTTCCTGCTCTCCCCATCCCAAGCCTGGGGGTGGTTCAGGGGGGCCAGATGAGACCCCAGTGTCTAATTAGGTGCCGGCTCTGGAGTGTGTGTTTTACTAAGCCCGCACGTTGCCGAGGGCTGTAGGAAGCAGGGAGGGTTTGACCTATTTTCTTTTTCTCTCTCTTTCCCCCCACCCCACCCCGCAGTGAGGGTCTGGGAGGAGCAGCATCTCACCTCGCTGCTGGGTACCGAACTGGGTACCAGAGGTCAGACTGGAGCCAGAGCAGCCTCCCCTCGGTGCTCAATACCGGGGTATATTTTACAGCGTTTGGGGTAAATAGCAGACAGGGCTGTCTCGTGCGCCTCTGTCTCACGGGAAGCATCGATTTTTTTTTTTGACATTTCCTTCCTGTCTTCTTCACGCATCTCTGAAAGCATGTATGGAGCAAGTAGCTCTTTCCATCCATCCTTCCTCCTCCGTTTTTGGCTGGAAATGAGAAACGTGGTTCGGCTCGTCAGCGAGCTTTCTGCGCTCGGGGAGCACGGGTTGCTAGTTTTTTGGTGGCGCGTGTGCTCAGCTTTCCTGAAATACTGAGGATAGTGGGAGCACCGAGGGCACCGGCTGCCGTGCTGGGGGTTTGGGAGGGCAGAGGGGCTTAGAGGATGCTGCGCGTCTGGAGGTATCTATGCACACCCATGAGATGGTCCAGAGATGGTGGTCCGTGAGGCTTTCTGTAAAGGCGATGGGTCCTTTTAGTGCTGCCAAGGATGGGGCTGCAGGATGCGGTCCCTGATGGTGGTGCGGTGCCTGTCGCCCTGTGGCACGAGGGTTTTCTTCTGCACCGTGCACCTGGCAGCCAACAGCATGACGGTGCCACGGGGGCTTGCAGGGGAAAAGCTCTGTCTCACAGAATCGTAGGGTTGGAAGGGACCTTTGGAGATCATCTAGTCCAACCCCCCTGCCAGCGTTAAGGAGAGCAGCCTGGCTCTGGAAACGGGATTTCAGGGTGCCTGAGCTGGGATCCCCTCGGCAGCTGGGCTCGGGCACAGCCTATTTCGCAGCCGGAGCTTTGCCAGGCAGGAGCGAACTTTCTGCTCCTCCCAACATGTGAAGGGTCACCTTTCCCTCCCAGGGTGGTTTTCGGGCTTCGCAATTTTTTAATGGCAAAGGAAAAACAAGCACCTCAGGCCAGAGGAGAGAGAGAAATCAGCTGCCGGCCTCCAAATGCTTAAAACACAAAAACGGGGAGATGTTCCTCTTTCCCTGCTTGCTGTTAAAGCACTGAGAGGGTGGCGCGGGGTGAAGGCACCTGTGTTTCCATATACAGCTGGATTTTCATCGCAGTGGTGCTTAAACACACTGTTGCAGGGGGGAGGTGGAAACAGGGCTCTTCTGCGCATTGGGAAATCCAGAAGGAAATTAAGCCATCGCTTCATTGTTGCTAAATCACCCCTTCTCTTCCCCCCACATCTTTCTAAAGACAGATGGGCGCAGAGGTGCGTTTCTGGCTTAGAGGAAGGAAAATTATTTCTCAAAAAAAAAAAAAACCCAAAACAAAACCAAACCCAAACAAAACAAAGCCCCCCAGCCCTCTTCTGCGAGGGCGGGGGAAATGGCGGGGAGAAAATAAATGGGTGAATGAGTAGCCACAAATATTAGCATTTCAGAGAGAGCTGCTGGATGGAGATTGTTCACCACCGGGCAGGCTTTAATAGGAGTGATAAGGTTTGCTTTTGTTCTCGGGCTCTTACTTAATCAGCCTGTCTCGTTGCGATTTTTCTATCGGCGCACTTCATCACCCAACTTTCATGTGCGAGTCCCAGCTGCAGCAAATCTTGTTAAAATGGCCTTGTTCAAACACGGGCGCCGGGTTTGTTCCCTAGAGCTGCAATATGGATGGATGGAGCGCGAGGCTGGAGGAATCAAAGGACTCCTAGTCCTGTGTATTTTATAATTCATTGCATAGCTAAGTTGCGGAATATTTTTCCTCTAACAAGCTTGAAGCCGCCTTCCGTATCTAAAGGAATATTACCCAAGGAGGCATTTGGGTGGGGGGGAGGGTTTAGAGACCTGCTGCTTTCTGTGTACCGTTTGTCAATGATGGAGCGGCTTCCCTGCTCCTTATTAGTATTGCGCTTTTGCATTTATTTTGTACCAGAGCCCTCTGCAAATAAAATTTTAAAAAGCTGCTGCTCTTGCCGCTGCCTCGGCGCGCTGCAAGTGGCGGAAAATAAAGATGATCGAGTCCTGGGGGAGGTTTCGATGGTAAGGTTAGCAAACACTGAAACAAAGCGTGGTGGAGAGCCTTTCCCTAATTGAATCCCTGGTTAATTTGGTCCTCCGTTTAATTTGCCCCCCTGCTCCAGACATCGGATGACTCTTGCTGAAAACAGCCCTAAAACGTGCTTATTTATTTCTCGGTTTTGATGCCTGTCCGTGAGCGCTCCCGGATAATTCAGTCCCCGAAGGCAGGAGGTTGCTGCGGGGAGCCGGAGCCGGGGAATGCAAGTGGAGCAGCCGCGGAGCCCCCTGTAATTAGATGACGATGACTCCAAAGGGTTATTTAGATCTTGCAGTTGGTGGTAGTTGCCCGGCGCAAGCCGGGACCTGCCCCGCCGTCGCCCGCATCAGCTGCTCCCGTTGGCCCCCGGAGAGACGTTCGCCTCCAAACTTGCCCATTTTTTTTTTTTCCACTCTCCTGGTTGTTTTCACGCTTTTAATGGAGCTGTGATTTTTCAATCCACCCAAAGCAGTGGCGGTCGCCCAGGTGTCTGCATAATCTGGAGGCTTGAGCTGCTCAAGTGCTGCGCTGTCCCTAATTAAACCTGCCCGTCGCCGGTAATGAAGATTAGTGCGAGGAGGAGAGACCTAATTGACTTCCCATCCAAGGCTGCCTTTGCAAGGTTGAGGGGGTTTTTCCCCATCTTGTTATCAGAGCAAACTTGATTTGGGAACTGGGGAAGGGTGAGGAAGATGAAGCCCTGATTCCACTTTGCACCAGCCTCTCTCTCTTTTTCTTTTCTTTTTGGAGCAGGACCGATTCCAACCCGTCAGGCCCAATGCCACGGTGAGGGTAGTGGTCCTGGAAAGGAGCCGGTTCCTGCCCAGGGGGATGGTAGTGGCAATTTGGTGCTCGAAACCTTTCAGCCAAACCTGCCCTTATGCATTGCGATGACCCGAGAGCTGGATCTGCAAAAATCACGTTACCGATGTGCTTTTGTTCTTGAATTTCCCAGATTCTTCCCCAGAAGCCCAGCCCAAGTACATCAAAGGTGGCAAACGCTACGGCCGGCGTTCCCTGCCGGAGTTCCAGGAGTCGGTGGAGGACTTTGCCGAGGTGACCGTCATCGAGCCGCTGAGCGAGGAAGCGCATCCCCCGCACATCGCCTCCAGCGGCTGCCAGGAGGTGAGCGGGAAGGGGCCAGGGGGTGGGCTGTCCCCCGGCAAATGTCACTGCTCCCCACACCACCCTAAGGTGGTTTGGATGCCCATGGGGGTCATCCCAGTGAAGGCAATGGTCACCCTCCTCGCCTGTCCCCAGCCGGGCCAGGTGGCACCTCCCTCGCTCCAGCCTCGAATTCCCGCTCCGCAAGCAGGCTGCTATGGGAAGCCGGGATGAGATGGGCTCACGTGGTGGCACGGTGACGTGTGCTGGCACCGCTGGCCTCCCCACGCTCCTGGCTGCGGCGCGGGCCAGCAATTAAGCGAGGGCTGTACCGCTGCCTCCGTGGCTAACGAAGTGTGGGCTTGGGAGCTCAGCGAGCAGACGGGGCACGTCCTCATCCATTAGCGCTCATCTGCAAGAAGTTGGGCCGGCGCTCCGGCAGCGCTTTCCGGGAGAGGGGATGGGGAAGAGGGGTGGTGAGTGGCAGAGCTCCTTGGAACGATGCCCTAAATCCAGAGCCACCCCCTTCTCCTTCCAGTCATCTTATTTTCCCAGGAAAAAGCTGTCATGCTCCTGCACCATAGGAAAAGGCTGGCCACCCCGGAGCTGCATGGCCCCACGTGTGCCTGCTCATATACTTGCTCAAAAATCAGTATATTATTCCCCCCCTCCCCGGTTTTGTGATCAGAATTAGTGGCTCTGTGCTAGTGCTTTCAACCCCAGAATCTCCTCTTGCTCCTTCAGAACAGAAAAGCAAAAGGTGAAGGGCGGCCGGGTTCGGTGGCCTGCGTTAGCATACGGCCGCAGCAGCATTTCCCTGGAGCTGGGCTCGTTCCAGCCTTGCCCCCGTTTGCCAAGTATTGTTGATTCAGTGTTCAGGAGCACGCGGTGGGAGTTTTCCAGTGGGAAGGAGAAGTGCTGCTGGCTTTCCCCCCCTCCCCTGTCTCCTGGCTTTACTTGTGCCGTCCTAGAGCTGGCGGGGGGTGGCTCTGCAGCCACCTGCATTGGGGGCTGCCCAACCCTGCCTGGGGAAGCAAAGGAGGAATGTCCCGTTTCCAGTGTTATGCAGAAGAGCTTAAAAATGATATTTTAAAAAAGAAAAAACTCAAATAAAAGCTTTTCCACCAGAGCCAGCTTCTTTACCCTGTTCTCGGTAACCTCTGCTCACCGCTATGGGGATGCTCATCCATCTCCTGGTGCTGGCCATATGGGCTGCCCTGACCTTGAAATCAATGTTAATCTGCCCACAACCCCCCAGGGAGGCGATGCCCTCGATGGGAGAGGCCACTCTAATCTTACTCCTCTGTTTTAGCTGTCAAGGAGGTGTAAAAAGCTAGTCTATATAACAAGGTCAGTCAATTAACTCAACTGGGATGTAACCACGCTGTGCTCCCCGGTGGCTGCATCAGTCTCCTGGTGGGATGTCTTCTTACGCCTTTTGGTTAATTCTCTTGCAACTTGATGGGGTTGCAAGATGGTGGGATGGTTAATTCTCTTGCAACTTGAGCAAAACCCAGGCTAAATTTGTAAAATCCCCGCTTTCCGTCTTTATCAGCGTTGCTCTCCTGTCTCTAAAAGAAGATCCTTTCAGTATGCATAGAAATGAGTTGCTTGAAGGCATTGGAGGTCCCGGGGGTGCTGGGTGGTGATGGAGATTTCTGAAGCATTGACTATTTGGGGCTCAGTACAACTAGCAGCCTTTGCCCGGGTTTCTCCTGCTGCGTGTATAAACACGCTGCTGCCTGCGCTCCCCAAGCCTGCCTCCAGCCCAGGGTGTTGTGCTGGCCTGAGAACTGGGGCAGTGTGGCTTAATTGGTGCTTTCTTTCAAGCCATGCCAATTAAAAGGGCTCAGGCTCTGTCTGAGAGGCTTCCGTCCCCTTCTCGTTCTCTGTCAACAAGAGAGGAGAGGCCCGGAGGGCTGGTCTGGGCGTGGGATCGGTTGCCCAGAGAGGCTCTGCCACCTCCATCCCTGGTGGCTTTCCAGGTGCCACCGGAGGAAGTCATGAGCAGCTGGGTCTGAATTCAGGGTTGACCTTGCTGTGAGCAGAGGGTGGTTGTAGGGATCCTGAGGTTCCCTCTGGCCTGCACGAGTTTGTCCCCACGGATGCTATTAGGCTGATGGGTGACAAGAAACGAGTGGCTCTGGCAGCTCTATGGATGTGGCGCTAAGGGAGCTGCAGCCATGAACGCACCCAGAAATGCAATGTGAAAGCTTGTGATGGTTCAAGCTCTGCGTTTCCGGCCCCGGCTGCCACTCGAGCTTGTTTGTCCTAAACTCTCGATAAAGGTGGTGGGTCTTGGTGGCCTTGGGAAGTGCTGTGACCTTGTTTTCGTTTCCTTTTTGCCTTGTTGATGATGCTCTGCTCAATGGTGGTGGTGCAGGGTTGGGATGGGGAGCAGGTTTGGTGGCCGTGGGGTACCAACCCCAAGCTGGTGGTGGGGCAGCAGCACCCTTTGGCTCATGGGTCCCCAAGCAGTGCAGTCCTGGGTACACAGAGGTGGCCAGTCTTAAGGCCATGTTGACTTCCAAACCTCAGCGTAGGGCATCTGTCATCACCCCTTGCCCAGCTGCTGGCTCTGCTTCGGGAAAGGTCCCACCTACTTGCAGGTTGTAGAAACCGATGTCATGTCCCAGCTCTGTCCCTTTGGTGCCCAACGGAGCCACTTGCTCCCCAGACATCCATGTGTTTGCTCCTGCATAGAGTGGTTTCCAGCATCGCCTCCCTGACCTTCTGGGAGGGTCAGGCTGAAACTCTGTCTTCTGGTTCTCGATGTACAAGTGTGAGGCCCCTGAAGCACAGCTGTCCTGTAAAGCCAGGATCTGCAAATAACAGCTCAGGATCGTGCGAACACCCCCCCGAAAAGTGCATTTATTGATGTGATTCTGGTGCTTTTTTGGTGGGTTGTGGAGATTTGCCATTTCTCGGGGGTCTCTGCCCTGGCTGCTGGGACCAAGGAGCTGGTGTCTGGTCAAGCAGAGAGGGAGAATGGGGGGCCATCAGCGTCGATGCGAAGGCTCACCTTGCTGCCCACAGAGCAGCCCAGGCTCAGCGGGCGCTCCTGATCGTCATTTTAATTAGCAATATATTCTGGCGGAGAACAAAGGTCTGTCTCGCTAAAGCAGATGGCGGGGGGGGCAGGGGTGGGGGGGTTGGTTCTTGCCTTATTATGGGGAGAGGCCGGGGCGAGCAAACGGCAGAGGCTGCAGATGCTCGCCCGGGCCCCGAGCTGGAGGGCGGCGAGCATTGAAAGCCGTGGCCATCTGCTCCTCAAGCCCGGCCAAGCACGCGCCTGCCCAAATAATAATCATAATAACAACGCATTCCTGGGATCGTCCCTCCCGGCCCGCCGATGTGTGTGACCCGCATCCAGCTGTAGCACCGCCGGGGCCGGGGGAACAATGACATGGGGATGAGCCAGCCACCCCCACCACCACCCTTGGCTTTGTCCTCCCACTGGCGGTGGCCGACCCCGAGCCCCAGCCACACAAAGGGACCCCCGAGCCCTCCCCGGCACGGGGAGGGAGGTCACACGAGCTCCCTGGCGGGGGGTGGCAGTGGGTTACCACCACCCCCCAACAGCCTCTTTTGGTATTTATGGAGTTACCATGTGCTGTGGTTTGGGGGCTCTTGGTTTGGAGGCGGGCCCTTGAAGCAAGGGGGGCTGGTGCTAAATGCTTTAGATCTGCTTCTGGAATCAAATATATATATATGTTGCTTATGGAAAAAGGCTTGGAGACGGCAGTGGCCCCCTGTTTCTGAGCATCGCTGCCTGGATTCACCTCAGTGCGCCCCCACCACCCCACCCCCGGGATGCACGGCCCCAAGGATGAGCGGCTGCAGGGTGGTAGCTCTGCCTGGTACCCAAAGGTACCTTCTCCCAGCACCGAACTGGCATACGTAGAGGCCCTTATGGGCTGGGATGGTGTCAGCTCTTGCGTTGTTGGGAACGTTTGTGTTTATGGGCTGTTGTCTGCCTTTGCAGGCAGTAATTTGACGGCACCTGTTGCCTCGGCTCCTGCTTTTTGTGTGCTTGTCCTGATGGTTTATCCGGCAAAGCAGCAACCTGCCACCCCAGCGCCTCGACGGTGGTGCTAGCAGGACAAAAATCTGCAGCTTTCTAGTGCAATATTACATATTGTGTTCTTGGCTTTGTCTGGAACATCCGGCAGAGCCGCAGGTTCCATCCCTGCCTGTGACCTGCCTCTGCCAGGCTGATTTCTGCTGGGGAAAGCAAAGGTTAAGCCCCCCCACACGCAAACTTCTCCATCCAAGGCCCTCCCCAAAAGCAGAGGGGTATCGAGATGCTGCAGGATTGTGTGGCCCTCGGACGGTCCAGCAGATGAAATGGGAGCAAGCAGAAGAGCTAAAAAAAAAAAAAAAAAGTCCGGTGACCTAATCCAGTTTCCATGGCAACGTTGTAGATTAATGGCTTTTAGCTGTAATCTGAATGAGATGTATTGAAGTTTTATATGATGATTTAGAGCCTCTTTATGTCCTGGGTGACTTTGACTTCAAATCCATCAGTCACGTGCAGGCAGGAGTATCCACTTGTAGCGGCGGCGAGGCAACATCTGCCGCTGCTGCTGCTAAACCAGGAGTTAATATTGCTGAGCATCGCCTGTGAGTAAATACCCTCAGATGGTACCAGGGTGGCAGAGACAAGACAACATGTAATACCCGGGGAAATCATTTTAAATCACGTACTTCTGCCCTGCTGCCGGTGCCGCCTGAGCTGATGTGGTATCGCCACTGAGGAAGCAGGATGGCTTAAGACTAGCAAAGAGTGTGGGTTTGGGGTTTTTTGGGGGGGTTTCTTTTTTTTTTTCTGTTCCCCCCTCTAACTAGCTCAGCATAGAGCTTGTTGGCAGCACGGCTCTGTCTCCTGACCCACAGTTAGCAGAGGCGTTTTGGAGCGGAGCTTGGGCTGCTGGCCCTCGAGCTCCGCAGGCAGATGGGTGCCCCTTGTCAAAGGGGAAAGCACAAAGCAGCGAAAGCTTCATTTCCCTGCATCGCATGTGCTCTGGAAGCAGATGTCCCCATCGCAGTCGTGGGCTCATTGCAACTTAATTAACCTGCCACGGATGTGCGTGTCCCCCCACCCCGGTGCCTGGGACACCCGGGCTCTGCGGCTGGCGTGGGTGACGTGGTCGTCCACGGAGGGGAACCGGGATGAGGGATGGTGGTATTCCATGCAAGTTTCTGCCGACGGCTACTCATGATGGGGATGCTCGAGACTCGAAATATGCTGTGCTCCCGGCTTGCAGGCTGGAGATCCACGTGGGCTGGGGGTAGCTTTTCTGCAATGGGAAAAGAGGGTGCTGGAAGGAGAGGATAACCCAACCGCAGGCGCTCATGCAGCCCATGATCTTCCCCGTCTCCTCATCTTGACCATCGATACCTCTAAGACAAGCAGCATGGCTTGCTTGGAGGGCAAATCCCTCGCTCTCCCATCAACCTGCTGGACTCGGATCTGTCACCTCTCGTGGGTCGTTTGCAGGGCATTAGGCGTCTCTTGCTGCAGCTGGGGTTTGTCCCCGCCGAAAAACCTTGTGTGCCAGCAAAAGGCAGCATCAAAGAGCCGTGGATTGCCAGCCCAGCCCGCAGGGAGCGGGGAGATGAAAGCCTGGCGGCGTTGCTGGAGCCGTGTAGCTTGTTTGATGCTGATTGCAGAGTCTCTTTCATACGGGTGATGTCTTGCAATAGTAATAACTCGGGAACCTTTCGTTTTCTCCCCAGCGCTGGAAGACGCGAGACAGCGAGGAGTATGAGGCCGAGGGTAAGAGCAAACAGCAGCGCTTGTGTGTGCTAATTGTCTCTTTAGCTTTGAAGGTGAATGAGAGGAGCACTTTGGGATGGTCTCAGGCCAGCTGGGCGCACTGAGCGGTCCCAGCCTGGCTTGACAAGGGGCACGTGGGGCAAGCAAGCCCCGAGTTGGGCACGAAAGCTAAAGCAGGGCTCCTTGGAGGGCACAGTCTTGTGTCTTACCCTTTCTGCTCTCTTTTCTTCCTCCTGCCTGGCGCGGGGGCTGCCCTGCTGCAGGTATCCCCGGTGTCCCTGGCCCCAGCACCCCCAGAGCAGCAGCCGGGGCCGGTCCTGGTCCCCACTCCTGCCCCGGGGGCTGCTGGCTGTAGTGGGGCACGGTGGGCACTAGATGTCAGCACGGACCAGTCATTAAATGTGTCCTAATTGTCCTGTAAGACCCCCCCCTCCCCCCGGGGTGACTGTGGGGCTTTGGCGCTAACCCTCAGCCGGACCTGCAGCACGCAAAGATATGTTTATAACTAAGCCATGCAACTTATAACTGCTTCAACACCTCGTCCTTCTTCCAGCCATTCTCTAACCCCTACCCCATCCATGGGGACCTCATTTTTGCTCCAAAAGCTGCTATTCCAGGGAGTGGTAGCGGGTGGAAGGAGGTGGCCTGGCAGCTGAGGAAGCTCTTACTGGTTGGTGTCTAGTGAGTGTTCCCAGCTGGGTGAGACTGCACTCCAGGCATTTGCTGGGGGTAGAGGAAATGTGTTCAGCTGAAGGCTGTTGCGTTTTCTCCTTCCCCTGAAGGGCTGTTTGGAAGTTATTAGATTAAAACATACACTACAGTTTACATTCAAAGGGGGTGGAAGTTTAGGCAGCTCCACCTGGGGGGTGACGTTTATGGAGACGGGCAACCACTGAAGTTCTCGACCTGGTCAAGGTATATGTGGATATGAAACTCGCACAGTCCTTTCCCTTGATCCTGTAACTGCCCAGAAGAGGAGGGGTCCCTTCTCCATCCATGCCAGCAGCCAAGGTGGCAGGGCTGTGCTTCCCCTGGTCACCAGCCCATGTTGGCCATTGGACTCATCCATGTCCCCAGAGATCCTCCTGGCTGCAGCTCACCCTGCGCCTGCATCTACCTGCTCTAGGTGAACCTGCTCGGGCACGGGGGTTGGACTTAGATGATCTCCTCTCTTAGAGGTCCCTTCCAACCCCTATCATTCTGTGATTCTGTGGATATGAGTTTCCCTCGCCTGTGGTGGCCCACACGAGTTGAATGTTGAGCAGGATCTGCTCCCTCTGGGAGAGTCCGATAGCCGTGCTGGTACCCCAAAATTACAAGTGTGCAGGATGAGGTAAGGCACACTTGGGGTCTGATGCGCAAGGAGGGAGGCTCTGCCTGCTGTAGCAGTGAGTCCCCTGTGACATGCAGAGCCCCCAGGTCTTCTGGTGGTCACTTGCATGCAGTGGTTGGGCAGAAACCAGAGCAGTTTTCCCCATTTCCAGGGCAGCTGCGCTTCTGGAACCCAGATGACCTGAATGCCTCCCCCAGCACCTCGCTGCCTACCCCAGACTGGATAGAGGAGAAGCTGCAGGAGGTCTGCGAGCACCTCGGCATCACCAGGGACGGCCACCTGAACCGGAAAAAGCTCGTCTCCATTTGTGAGCAGTATGGGCTCCGAACGGCGGCCGGGGAGGTGAGTGGCCACCTACGGAGCCACACGCACCAGCACACAAGCCTGGGTTTTAGCTGTGGCCCCCACAAAGCCTGTCCTGCGGTTGACCCCAAGCCTGAAGCACAAGTGCTGGTTAACAGGTTGCTACTTGGAAGGCGGTTTTCACCTCCAACCGGTGGCTTTCCAGCGATTTTGTTAGTGTCAATCCATCGGACGTGGGAGGCTGTTCTGGCAGAAGGCAGCTGCCAGCCTTGCTGACACCGTAGCATGCGTGTCCTCTCATGCCATCGTGGAGTAAACTGGAATTTCAAAACATATCCCGGATTCCAAGCATGTCTCCTTAATCCCAGAAATCTTTTAGCTAGACAGCAAGTATGGGTTAAAATATTCATAGATGGTTGCTTTTGACTTTGTGAAGGCCTGCGGGCTGTTCCTGTCCTGTAGGAAGAGTCCACGGGAAAATTATTTCTCTTGCAAAAAGTCTCTCATCAATTTAGGATTCAGTTTTGTAAAAAAAAAAAAAAACAACCAAAACAAAAAAACCAAAACAAAAAAAAAAACAACCCCAGACTGTTTTGCATCTTAAAATAACATGGCTTGTAATCATTTCCTTCATAAAAGCGTGTTTCTGAGCAGGTATTCCTTTGCAAGAAAATGTTTTCAGGATATTAAGGCAGAAAATGCAAAAATAAACCGTAGACAGAGAAATGGCGAGGGATTCATCTTAATATCTCCGGTCCTTACGAGGTTCGTCTCGCTTTTCAGAAAGCAGACTGCCCTGGAGCATAAACGACATTTATTATAACCTTGCAGTGTCTTACTGTGTTTTTGGTTTGTTTTCGCCTGGTCGCTTCAAGCTGCTGGGGTTTTGGCATCTCTCTCTCTACCTTGCGCTGAATCCCTGCGGTCACCCCGTCTCGGGAGCAGAATGGCACAAGGGGTTTTTGTGCCGCCTCGCAAGGTGGAGGCTCCAAGCTGAGATGACCAGGAGCTTACACGCGTTGACAGGCAGGATTTTCATAGTGTACGTGGCTCTGCAGTTTTCCATCCAAAGATTGCCGTGCCCCAGCGTTAGGCTGATGCAATGTGCCAGGCAGCTTTTGCTTTGCCTTTTTTTTTTTTTTTGTAGAGCCTTGGGAAAAGGATGTTTTCTATTGTGCCAAATCGTTACCGCGGGGCTTTTGGCAATAGCAGGTGCGATTTCTGTCCTCTGCCGCTTGCAGGTCCTTGAAGAGGTGCTCCATAACCTGGAGCAAGATGGCACCATGAGCATAGAGGACTTCTTCTACGGCTTGTTTAGAAACGGAAAGTCGCTGACGCCCTCGGCGTCTACTCCGTACAGACAGCTGAAACGACACCTCTCCATGCAGGTGAGAAATCAAGGTGGATCTTGGAGTAAAAGCAGGAGGAGGGGGGAGAAGTGCTGGGAAAATTCCACCTTACCTGCCTCCTCCTCTTCCTCCCCTCTTTGTCCCTGTGGTGGGGACAAATCGGAGGTCCCCTTGGAGATGGTGGCAGAGCTCGGGGATTGGAGCAGAGCCGGGGATGCTCCGGTGAGCACAGCAGCACCGTGGGCATCTGCCTCTGCCCTGACTGAGAGCGATGGGGTGAAGCTGCTGCAGGCTTTCTCGGGGTGTGGGGGGGGATAAAGCAGAAAACATGCCCCTGGTAAAGGGGAGATGGCTTCCCTTTGCCGTGGCGTGGAGATGGCTCTTGCAAGCTGTGAAGTGCAGTAAGTAAATGGTATAAACTGGGTGCAGGGGGAAGCGGTGGCTGGGGGTAGGATGGATGCTGTGGGCATGCAGGTCCCACATAGAATCACAGAATGGTTTGGGCTGGAAGGGACCTTAAAGGTCATCTCGTCCCACCCCTGCCCTGGGCAGGGACACCTCCCACCAGCCCAGGTTGCTCCAAGCCCCGTCCAGCCTGGCCTTGAACACCTCCAGGGATGGGGCAGCCACAGCTTCTCTGGGCAACCTGGGCCAGGGGCTCACCACCCTCACAGCCAAGAATCTCTTCCTAATATCTAACCTATATCTACCCTCTTCCAGTTTGAAGCCGTTAGCCCGTGTCCTATCACTACATGCCCTTGTAAAAAGTCCCTCTAATTTTTCTTTTTTCTGCTCTAATATTTTTTTTTTGGAGAGAGAGAAAGAGTTTGACATCTTTGCCTGGAGGCTGAGGGCTGTAGCAAAAGCGCCAGTGCATACGCTCCCTGCAGGCTTTTTAGGGGAGGTGACGCTTGAAACCAAGAACGGATAGCGCAAAACACTTTTGGAGCATTGAGGACAGCTCTGAGGCTGTTCCTCCTCGGGATTTATTTTAAATCTGAAGCGCCTGGTTGCGCTGTGGTGCCGTGAGGTCAGCAGCAAGGCTCCTGCCGCCTATTTGCTTGGCAGTGGGGAAACGCAGACCTTAATCCTTAATCTCCAGACTACTGTTAGCGAAATTACATTTATAAGCCTTTCCCGTCGCGGGGTGGCCAGATGCCCGGCTCTACCCGTGCCCCGTCTCACCCTCTCCCCTCTCCCCGCAGTCCTTCGACGAGAGCGGGCGGCGCACGACCACCCCCTCGGCCATGCCCAGCACCGTCGGCTTCTGCCTCTTCTCCAGCCTGGACGATGGGATGGGCTACGGCTGCGTGGAGGGGGTCCTCGACTGCTGGCACCAGGAGGGCATAGAGAACAGCCAGGAGATCCTCAAGGTAACCAACACCTCCACCTCACCCCTTTTATTTACCTTATTTTTTTAATCCTCTGTGTGGGATGCTGGACTGTAGCTGAATTATTTTTATTTTTTTTTTCCCCCCTCTTTAAACTTCCCAGTGCTAAGTGCTGAGTCTGACCGTTCTGGGAAACTTCTGATCATTTCCCTTACTGGTGCGTCCCAGAGAGCTAGAAGTTAATGATAAAAAAAAAAAAAAAAATGTAGCGTGACTTCCAGCTCGGCTTGAAGAGGTCACCTATATTTGTAGAAAGCAATTTAATTCCTTTACCTCCCTGAAAAGCTGCACCTGCAAACCTTTTAGCACGGGGATGAGCTGAATTATTGCTCGCGCCGAGGTGGGAGGACGGCACTTGAAATCCTGCCCCGCAGTTAGCATTTTATTATACGGAGTAAAAGGGTAAGGGGGGTGGCAAATCAGATACCTGAAGTAAACCCCATCCCCGTCCCTCTCGCTACAAGCCATGGGTGGGAGAAGAGAATTTCACATGTATTCTGAGAGCGTCGCTGGGCTCCCTGCAGCAGCGGTGGCAGATTTCTCTTGGCATCTAATTGCGGATTTTGAACAATCCAGGTTGTCGTAAATGCTTGATCCGAAGCTCTGCTGTTGATCTCGGGCAATAAAACCCACTTGTAGGCTGGGCTCGTGCAGACCAGCTTGATAACCTGGTCCTGCTTTTACTGGGCTCACGTGGTACGTCTTTGCCTCCTCTGCTGCTTGTTGTTTTCCTTAGCTCATAGCTCGCTTTTACCGGTGGCCCTGGGGTGGTTTTTCCGGTGTTTCAGCCCCACCGCTAGCCCCGCTGCGCTCCGCTTTGTGCTCTGGCAGAGTTAGGCTGAAGGAAACGACAAGCCGTTGCTGACGATAACTTAATTTCTAAGAGGTGGGATCCTTGCTACCGCATACCTCCTACAAGGCTGCTTCTGTGCTCTCTCCGTTGCAAGAGCTGGTTTTGTTTGTCTCCGACCACTTTCTTGCAGCATTTGAATACGTAAAAAGGCCGGTGTAGTTAGGTCCCGTAGAGAATTAACACTTTTAATCAGGCGTGAGCTTAATTTCCTGTTGCTCTTGCAGCACAACCAGGACATTTTTTCCATCCCCGCAGCTGGCAGCAGCTCTTCCACGTAGGAAGGTGGCAGAGATGTCTGGTTTATTGCCCCAAAGGCATTTGTGACAGATTAATCAGCAAGCAAAGATCTCTTCTGAGCCTCCTCATTTTATTCTGTCACTCCACGTAGAAATGTCTCCGGGCTCCTGCAGGGCAGGGAACCTCGTTCTGCTCTGACGCCGCACTGTTTTGCAGGCTTTGGATTTCAACTTGGATGGGAAGGTGAACCTGACGGAGCTGACGCTGGCGCTAGAAAATGAGCTTTTAATAACCAAGAATGGAGTCCACCAGGCAGCCCTGGCCAGCTTCAAAACGGAGATCAGACACTTGCTGTAAGTCACCAGGATCACCGGCTCTGCCGCTTCCTCGCTCTCCGTTTCGCCGAGCGGGAGCTGAAGTAGCAGCCGATTAATGCGGGTTCATAGCATCTCTCCGAGGGGTATCGGTGCGGTGCTGCCACTCTGCCGCAAGGTTAGGTTCTCCGTTAGCTCAGTCGGAAACTTTCAACTCTCTCATTTTGCGTCGGCGAACCGCTCAAGCCCAAGCATCGCAGAAAAATATACTTTAAAATATAAAAATAAATAATAAAATAATTAAAAAAAAAAAAAAAGGCAAAGCGGCAGGCTGTTTCCAGCCCCACTCTGCAGTCTGGAAACGGGCACCGCAACCTGCAGCGGGTGTTGATGGCCAAGGAACGTGAAACTTAAGGCTAGTGCCATTTGGTAAGCAGGACCTTTAATCCCAACTGATTTCTTGCAGTAGCGTTCCGTAGGTTTTGCCATGTGGTAGAGGCGTGGGTGAGGGACAAAACCACCAGGTGTCCCGCCCCCCCCCCTTTTTTTTTTTTTTTTTCATTTGAAAGTCAACATAGTTTGACTTGGCACAGCACCAGCTCCTCTACTGAGAGAGTGTGGGAGATGGGAAACACCTCCCTGAATGTATATTTGTTAATTTATAAATTATATACATGTACTACTGGAGCTCAAATGCTTTGTTTCCATGCACCAATGGATCATCTTGTCCAACCCCTCTGGAGACCCCCGCTCCGAGCGTCGCACCCTCAGTTCTGCGTTGGTTCATTGCTGTTGGGTAACTGTTGCATCCATCTGCCACGAGCACAAGCTCCAGTCGATGGCGGTGTCTGGATTGTACAGATTTGCAATCTTTGAATAGTTTAGATTATTTATCAGCTTCTGCGTCCACCTCCATGCAGTACCGTAGGTGACTCTTGCTGGTCCTGCACATGTCCTGTTACCTGTCGGCTTATCACTTGTACGTGCAAGCTGCCTGTTCCACTTGCATGGCTGCAAGATGAGGCTTCCCATGGTTTGTGTCTACATGTCTAAATACATTTTTACACTCACCCAGTGGAAAGATTTGTTATTAAGTTCCCATCAAGGAAGCTGCTCAATGTAACAGATCTTAGTAGATTGGACATAGTGTAAGGATGAAGTGGTAAAGGTAAGAAAATGATGAGAACAAGTAAATAGGGCAGAAAGTGGCCTGGCAAAATGGCACAGAGCTGCAATTTGGGGGGCTAGACCACAGCTGAGGAGTTCAAGCGTTGAGGTCTTGGGACCTATGTGCGTATCAAGACATGTCCAGAGCTATGTGTGCAAGTTCATATCTAGTGACTAAATGCAGTTGATGAGGCCCTTGGAGAGCTTTCTGAGCTGTTCTTTTCTGATAAGCCCCTTGCAAGTACCTTCTCTGGGGGAGCCAGGAGGGGTGACCTAATCCAGGAGGGCTGTGTTTTACCCTAGGGAGAGGGTTGACCAAGTGGCCAGAGAGAAAGAGAAGCTGCGCTCGGACTTGGAAAAAGCCGAAAAGCTGAAATCCCTGATGGCCTCCGAAGTGGATGACCACCACGCGGCAATTGAGCGCCGGAATGAGTACAACCTCAGGTATGGCGTCCCGGTTCATCCCCCCGCTCCTCTGTGGTGTCACTGCCACGGCATTGCGGGGACGCGGTGACAGACGTAGTGGCTTGGTGCTGGCCGACTGTCACCGAATCGCTCGCAGCGGTGTCTGCCGCCTGCTGCTTCTTATGAGCTCTTCTTATCTCCGGTGCCTTCATAGGAAGCTGGATGAGGAGTACAAGGAACGAACTGCAGCTCTGAAGAACGAGCTCCAGAGGGAGCAGGAGCAAATCCTGCAGCAGGCAAACAAACAGCGGCTGGAGCTGGAGCAGGAGATAGAAAAGCTGAAAACAGATGAGAACTACATCCGGGACCGCCTGGCCCTTTCCCTGAAGGTAACGGGGACTCAACGGAGCCGGCATTTTTCCCCCCCAAAGGTCAAGGGTGCCCAGAAGCGGGGAGCGAGGCTCGCAGCGTAGTCCTTGGTGAGAGGATGTGTCACAGTGCACATGGAGCTCGCTCAAAGTCACTTCAGCAGCCAGACAGAGGCGTATCCCTGAGAACTGTTTTTTGGGTCACCTCGATAGGTCACTCCTTGGATTCATAAGGCTCCAGTTCAAATCTCTGCTGCCATCAAGTGCAGAGTGTACGTTGTGTACGGCTACCGGCTGGGCCGTCTGCCTTGCTGGCTCTTTGGCTGCCCAGACAGGAGATAATAAGTCTTGACAAAGTTTAAAATACTACTTTAAAAACAAATAATAAAAAAAAAAAACACCTCTAAAGCAAGCTTGCTGTTACGCCTTTCGATGATTTATCCGCTGCCTAATGCAATGGTGTCACCCAACCGTGACCTCACAGATTCACATCCTTTTTCTAGATTTTTTTTTAATTAGAAAACATTTAAGTTGAAACTCTTTTTATCTGACCACTGCCTTACCATACAACTAACTTTTGCTCAGTTTAAAATAAATAAATAAATAAATGGTAGCATTATCTTACAAACGACATCAAAAGCGCTGCCAGTCCGAGGGAGCTAATATACCCTTGCAGATGTTCAGGCAAGCGGCTTTTGAAGGGGGTGGCTGTCCTGTGACCATCAGGAAAATCGTAAAATATTCCTCCTGAAGCAGCTGTCTGGAGGGTGAGAGGAGCAGAGGAGCGCGGGGTCTGAGCCGGCTGCGGGTCTGGAGTTCACACTCGCTGTTTTGCTGCGGGAAGAGGGGTTACGTGTGCGTGGATTCATCATTCTCCTCTTCGGGTGAAGCTTGTAACAGCGTTGTGCTCTGATGTGACTGGGAGATTAGCCTTTTCTAAGGAGTTACCATGTGTTAATGTTTTCCTTCTCCAAATGCTGAGGCTGTTGGGGATTTTTGTTTGGTCCAGGAAAACAGCCGCCTGGAAAGCGAGTTGTTGGAAACGGGAGAAAAACTGGCCGAGTACGAAAGTTTGGCAAGCAAACTGCAGAGGAACTTGGAAAACGTCCTGGCTGAGAAGGTAAATATTCCTTTTCCCGGTATGCTTCCAGAATTAAATGGCTTTTCAGTTACTACACTCGAGCTGCCAATTTAAGTAATAGCCGGAGGCTCTTGGGGTCCCTACCCAGATGTGACCAAGCCTGCCTTGTTGGCATGAGCTGCCTGCCTGACTTCCAGTTAAGGAAACTAAAGATATTCCACCTTAGCTGTAGTTTTACACTAATTGATAGGGGGGAGCCTCATGGTGAAATAATCATCCCACAGATCTGCAGGGATCGTTTTTTCCCCAGCACGTAGTTTTTGATAGAGCCACCGTGCTGGTCCTTTCTAGGGTAGATGACACACGAGGTGTTAGGTGTTACCTGGCATCTCTGCTGGACTTAGGCAAAAATCGAGGTGAACAGCTGATGATGGTCGTATTGTAATAAACTCATCAACGTCAGCTTCTCCAAAGGCATTTCAGTGTGTCTGCATCCATAGACAAAGCCTCCTCTACTGGGATTCTCACCCAGCATCTGTTTTCCAGACTTCTTTAAAGCTGGGATTATTTATCCAACTGAGACGTGCGTCTGCTAAAACTAGGAAGCTGTGCTCTGAAATCTAAAGTTAGCACGAGAGCTACGGCGAGATAGCAGATAGTATTTGTCAGGGAGGTTGCTCATTGCCCCCTAACCAGCATGGAAACAGAGCTTCTGTATTTAAAATAAGCGAAAACAGAGGCTGCTTGCCAATGGCACCCAGGCTGTGATGAGCCGGGCCGTTTGGTGGAAGAGTTAACTGGATCATCCCATTCATGCCGTTTCAGTTTGGTGACCTGGATCCCAGCAGCGCGGAGTTTTTCCTGCAGGAGGAGAGGCTGGCACAGATGAGAAGCGAATACGAGCGGCAGTGCAGAGTAAGTGGAGACCCAGCACCCGTCTGTGCTGAGAACACCCTCACTGCAAACAGCAGCCCAGAGCAGCGATATAATGCTGCTGGGGTTTTTTTGTTGTTGTTGTTGGTTTTTTTTTTCCTGTGTAATGGTTTTTTTCCATTAACCCAAGTTCTTGCAGGACGGAAACTCTTGCCACAAAGGCAATTGGCCAAGCTATGAGGGAGGAGGTGCCACGAGGGTGGGCTTGGGTAGGGTCTATGGAGCATCCTTCATCCCCCAGCTGGACATCAGGCTCAACTCCTACACTAGCGGGTTTTTGATTCACGAAATAAACTTTGCCCTAATTTGAGTTCAGAACAGCAGAAATAGGATGTACCCGAGTTTTTAGTGGTTTCCAAAACCAGTAGCGTTTTCTTAAAATAAAACTGAAAATCTGAAGCTTGTCTTCTCCTCCCCAAATCTTGTATGGCTGAAATACTTCTTCAAGGTGGGCCCACAAGTGTCTATTTACATACTGACTTTCTGACGACTACTATGGTTACGGGCATTCGATTCATCTGCTCTGTATCATCCTTTTCATTCAATAAAGGACTACCGCGGCAAAAGTCAGTCTAATCTGAAACAGCAGGGTAGCTCTCTTAGGAAGTTGCCTTTTAAAAGCAAAGATTTTCTAGAAATAGTTGCTGAATGGGTACGTCTTGATAATAAGTTGCTTGAATATGCAATCGGTGGCTTTTTTTTTCTGGTACTGTCTGATATGAATCAGTATTCAAGGTTCACTTTCTGAACCACTGAAATCTGCAGAATTGCATGTTTACACATTCAGGGATTCGTTTTCCTCAATAAACGCTGTTCACTGAGCGGGGCGCATGGCGTTTGGCACAAACACACGGGATATTCCGCTGGCAAGGGAGCAGAAAGTACCAGATGGCAAACGCAGTAATGAGGATATCTCTTTCCTAATTTGATCCTTTGCTTCTGATTTGATGATTTATTTTTTTCCAAGTAGATGGTGTTTGAAGAGGTATTTGACCGTTTGAAAACGTGCCTAAGCTGCCGTTTAAAAAATTTCGTAGGAAGAAGGAATAAAGTGAAAGGTCCTGGAGCATGACGTGCTTTAGAGGCAGAATATGTACAGGCTGTCGGTCTGAAGAAGGTTCTGCTCTCTTAGTGAGAAACACCTCTGTTGTTTGCACAGGTTAGAACCTGGAGAAGAGCGTTGTTTTGCGGATAGGATGACTGTGGCATGACGGCAGGGTTATCAACGAGTCTTTACCTACTGTAATTCCCTCCTAAATGTCTCACTGTGGGTCTGTGTTGATGTACAGATGCTCAGTTGCCTTGGTTGCTTTCACTCAGGCTTCTTTGTCGTGTCCTCCCCCACCCCCTGACTTCTCAGGAGCTGCAAGACCAGATAGATGAGCTGCAGTCGGAGCTGGAGGAGTACCGTGCCCAAGGCAAAGTGCTCAGGCCTTCGCTGAAAAATTCGCTGTCGGAAGAGTTCGACATCGATATGAAAAGCCACGGCAACAGTGGCATTGAGCCTGACCAAGGTAAAGTGCATCTCCTGTATGACCAGCTTCTGTGCTGTAGGTATTGATGGTAACATCGTGGAGGCAATTAACGTAAAAAACTTTCCCAGACCTTCACAGTGAGACTCGGACACCACCTCCGTTTTGCTCTTTACCATTAAGTGGATATTCAAAACCGAAATTAATGTTCGCAGTTTCATGTCTCTCTGTGCGATGGGAATCTGAGAGCTGCAAGTAGCTGCCTAAAATATAAATTGATGCAATAATTTTGTTGAGAATGTATCTCCCTGGGCTTCCAGAATATGTATATAATTACTGTTTTTAAAGGGCTCGGTTCAGAAGACTGCAATCCATTAAATATGAGCATAGAGGCAGAAATGGCTATTGAACAAATGAAGGAGCAGCATCACAGGGATCTACATCACCTCAAACAGGAGCTTGAAGACACGGTAAGCTACTTTAAGTTAAACCTTCACAACTCTTCCAGCCTCTTCATACAGGTGGGAATGGTCTTGAAGAAGGACTTTTTAATTCCTGGTCAAATGATAACTTTTCTGTGAATCTGAGCCTCTGCCTTCCCTGTTCCTTCCGCACGTTGCCGTGCGATGGAGAGGTGCTGGAGAGGGCTGAATGAACGCTGCAGTAGATCCTCACGCCGCCTACCAGCTCACAAGAGAGCAGTCGAGCCTCTCCGAGGCAGTATCGCGTTTCCCGTCTTGAAAGCCTGCTGCATCCAAATTAGCCACTTCATTCGCGCTGCCATGGGATAATTGTGGGTTAGAAAGGCTGCTGGCGGGAGTCTGTGTTGCTAAATGCTGTCCTTGTGCAAGGACACACACCATGTCCTTGGTGGTGTCGAAATGTGATCTGCACTGTGGGAGTACGGAAACTCCGCTTGTTGCGATACCTGTGCTACGGAAAATGGGCCGTCAGCTCCCCATCTTTTGGGTGTCCATCTGCAGATTGATCTTGAGGTGCACTGGTGTGGAGATGGCCGTGGCTCTCTTCTCCAAGAGCTGGTTCAGGACCAGACGTCCGGGGTCCTATCAGGCTTCTACTGCATCCATCAGACCAGTGCCCACCTCCAGATGAGAGGTGGCTGTATCGTTATAATTGTTATAGAACTATAATCTGTTCACTTCATGTATGGGATAACACAGGTGCACTGAAACTGCGTTGTGACAAAGCTGGGATGGGAGTGGGAAAAGGGGACTGGTAAAATACTGCCCAAAAATCATTGACCTTCCCTTAAGGGTTCCATCTCAGTTGTGCTTCAAAGCAGAACAAAACACCAAACCCAAACACCGGTCAAAAAACCTCAACCAAATTAAAAAACCCAAGCCAAAGCCACCCCAGCCTTTTTAAAAGGAAAGGCCTCACCTGCCTCTTAATTTAGGGAAGGCTTTGAAAAAGTAATCGGTGAAATTAAAAAAAAAAAAAAAAAAAAAAATTGCAATTTGCAAAACTGACCTGGGACTTAAAAGTTGTTAGTGGCTTCTCTTTTCATAAATTTGCTTAATGGAAAAGCATTAATTTCCCTGTCTTCTAGATAATAATCATCTTTATCCCAGTAAGAAGTTAAGCTGAGCACTTTAGCGTCCTTTACAAGGGAAATCAATGTAAGATGCCAACGTGTAAATCAAAATATTCTGTAGAACGTATGGAGATATATAACAGCAAATTGTTGCAAAAGCGTCTCTGTAGAACATTCTGTAGAAAAGGAACCCATCCGATCTGTTTTCCTTTTTGTAGGTGAGCCATTACGAAAAGCAGCTAGATGAGACAAAAATCCACTGTGAAAAGGAGCAAGAGGATATGAGGAAGAAGTACACTGAGGAGATGCACGTCATGGAAAAGCAAATAACTGGCCTCAAAAATCAAATTGCAGAACTGCAAGGAGAGGCCGCAGTGCTCAGAGAACAGCAAGAAAAGCTCGACTGTAAATACAACGATGAGAAAACCAAATTAAAAATGAGTTTCGATGAGGAAAAAGCCAATCTGCAAGAACTGTTGAGGCAGGAGCACGAAGAAGACGTTAGAGCCAGGCTGGAGCAGGTAAACGAGAAGTTTAGCCAAGAACGGGAAGAACTGATTCAAAATGGTGCCTGGGTGGAAGAAAAGATGAGAGTTTTAGTGCAGAGGCTGCAGGAAGAGAAGGGAGAGCTGGAACGCAGCTTTCACGAGCAGCTGAAGAGGCTGGCGGAGGTGCATGCCCTGGAGAAGGAAGAGCTCCGTCAAGAGCTGCTGAGGAAGCACCAGCAGGACCTGGAGGAGGAAAGGTGAGTGCCACCGTCGGCGGGGACAGGAGCGCTGTGCGCTGGCCTGGTGGCCAAGGTGAACCTAGTGCAGAAATGGCTCCCCACACTTAATTCGAGCGTACTAACTGTACAGCGCTGGTACCTGTTGTACTCCAGAACACTGGGCTGCTTCCCAGGGGCTTTTACTTCTGACCTTCCTCAAGCAGATATTTCTGTTGGTTTGATTTTTTTTTTTAGCTCACCTGAAGGCAACAACAGTGTTGAAGCATAACCAGACGTGATTAATTTGAGTTCTGTTCAGGATCCCTGTGTTTTACAAATCCCTGCTTTGTACTTTTAAGGCATTTGGGTTTTCAGAGTTCTCCTTTCCTAAAGAAGTAAAGGGATGGCTTTTATCCAGGATCAAGTGTCAAAAAAACCTGAAATTGTCCTGGGGTGACAGGGAGAGATGATGGGGTAAGAACATCTGCCCCTACAAATCTGATCACAAGAATTAGAAGGGCCTATATTGTACATTAAAACTCTTCTGAGGACTTTTTGTGAGTTATACTTTTCCAAGGCAATTAGATTTTTATTTTTGAAGCTTCAGAAAATTGCCTCAAATTTAACTTGGGCTCTCAGAAGCACCCATCAAATAGTACTTCTTCTAAAACTCAGTGAAAAAGTAATTTTTCAGCTTGTTTTATTCAGCCTAAAAAGCCATTTGAATCTCCTTCTGAGTTAGCCCAGTGTTTAGTAATGTATTATGTTAACCATGTTTAGGACAAAAATGGAAAGTGACTATAAGAGAAGAGCATCTCATGCAGAAACTCAGTTTTCTGCCGACACACAAACACTTGTGAATAAATATGAAGAAACAATCCAAAACCTGGAAGGACGCTACCAGCGGGAGTTGCAGGAACTTGCCGAACAGCAGAGAGAGGAGAAATCTCAGTGGGAGTTTGAGAAGGATGAGATTGCTCAGGAGGTCGCCGAAGCTCACGAGCAACTGAAGGAAAGTCTGGCAAACGAAAAGGCCGTTTCTTCTGCCCTGACCCTGGAGAAAGATCTCCTGGAGAAGAACTTCAAGGAAGAAGTGAACAAGCTCGTGTGCGAGAGAGAGCAGCTTCAGAAGGAGCTGCGAGACCTGAGGAACGCTGCCGAGAAGCAAGAGAAAAAGCTGAATGATAAAATAGCGCAACTCCAAAATGACCACGAGCAAGAGCTAAAGAACAGGGAAGAGCATATATCCATGGTGGAGGAAAACGGGAAGCTGGCGAGGCAAAAGCTGGAGAGGCTTGACAAGGAATATAAGCAAGAGAAAGAAGAACTCAACTCCAAACTTCTTGATTTGGAGAGTTTAAACAAAGACATTTGTGTAAGAGCAGAATCAGAAAAGGCTGAGATGAGTTTGGAAATCTCAAGCCTTCAAGAGAAAATACAGAAACTGCAGTGGGAGACCCGTAGT